>NC_056746.1:277006740-277331740 GCF_019279795.1 Protopterus annectens
ATGACAGACATTTGAGTTTCAGACATTATATCCTTCAGAAAATTCATGTTAATGCAAAACCTGTTATTCTATCAACTTTCTAAGTTTGTAAGCATAATATTTAGAAATTGTCCCTATTTTGGGCCTTTGTCCCACTTTTATTTATGGCCTTGTCCAGATTTGTTGCTCTAAGAGGTTGAGAGGTATAGTTAACACTACCAATTAAGTTCTGTGCAACACAGAAGAAAAAATGCTTATATTACATTTTTAGTTTTTATTACAATGTTTCACTTCTATATGATATTGAGTGTGCTTTTGTGGTTACATGACAAAACTGTTCTGACATGCAGACTGCCTCCTAACCTCTGAATAACCTCTTTACAATGTCTCCATAAGAATAAAACCCATTTGTTACCCACGTAGGTCCACTGAACACACACTTCCTTTTTTTAATGAGAAATGAGTGGTTAAGTGACTTGCTCAAGGTCACACAGCAGACAAATAAGGGATGAGGCAATCAAACTATGTACCACAGGAACTAAAGTTCACAGTCTTAACCCTCTGCACCAGCACCCATGCAGTTCATTTTCTACAAAGCTGGCTCCTATGCAAGCATTTTACCTTATTAGAGGGATCACACATATCCACTCAATCACTGGTGAATGAATCTCACAGCAGCAAATGATATGCATAAAGTATGTCATATGCTTAAATGGGTCAAACCTGAAAGCAGGAGCATGATACTTACTGGCTGCAGTGCAGTCCAGTTTACAGGTACAATGATTGACTTTTTCTTAACTATTAGTACACTATTTAATTAGTACAATAAAGTAACTGTACTAACATGGATTAGTACAATAAAATAAGTATAATAACATGGAAGTTTCTTTTGTAAGAATAAAAAGCTTGCTAAGCTTTTTCTTTCTTTTTTTCCCAAGCATCAGTGAAGAATACACTGAGCACCCAGAGTAAACGGGCGTAGAATACACTAAGCACCCAGAGTAAACGGGCGTAGAATACACTGAGCACCCAGAGTAAACGGGCGTAGAATACACTGAGCACCCAGAGTAAACGGGCGTAGAATACACTGAGCACCCAGAGTAAACGGGAGTAGAATACACTGAGCACCCAGAGTAAACGGGCGTAGAATACACTGAGCACCCAGAGTAAATGGGCGTAGAATACACTGAGCACCCAGAGTAAACGGGCGTAGAATACACTGAGCACCCAGAGTAAACAGGCGTAGAATACACTGAGCACCCAGAGTAAACGGGCGTAACATCCCATCTTCACTTTCTACACTGAGCACCCAGAGTAAACGGGCGTAACATCCCATCTTCACTTTCTACACTGAGCACCCACAGTAAACGGGCGTAACATCCCATCTTCACTTTCTACACTGAGCACCCAGAGTAAACGGGCGTAACATCCCATCTTCACTTTCTTCATTAACACTCCCTGCTTGTATGGAGTACAAACATACTTTATTATGGCAGCTCCTTAAGTGTCAACCACTGACATACTTATCTGGGACAAGAAATAATGGCACTATCAAATGGTGTCATCTTAATTTCAGCATGAGTCGTTAAAGCATACATCCCGTGTCCTTCCAAAACATAGGATGCTGAAAAGCAGTATCCATTTACTGATTCCTTTCCTATCTTGATTTATGAGACATAAAACAATAAGCTTTTTTGGGATCAGTGATGTTTTTATCAAATTGCAGATAATATTAATCTATTTCTATATATTAATTAATATTAATATTCTATTCCTATCTGAATAGCAGTGTCAGGCCTATTATCATTCTTATCTGAAATTATTTTCCCATCAAAATATAAATAATTATTGAAGAAACTGTTCTACCTATGTCAGAACTATTATCACTCTTATCTCTGTTTATACTTTCATTAAATTGTAATTGTTAGACAGACTAAACCTTTCTCTTAGAATCAAATTATTTTTCATTATTTTCAATCATTTCATTATTTTTCATTTTTATTTTTCATTCATTACTAACTTATTTATTTATTTTAATGAGTGATCTGGTCTAGTGACCCTTTTCAGTCACTACCCAGATACAAAGATACAATATTAGAATACAATAATCTGAACACTGGCATGAAGGATAATACGAAAGGTACATTAAGAGAACTATAGTTGCTAAGTGTTTACATAGTGCATACTCCCTGGAGAGTGTAGACATCTGTGTATTAATGGAGATGTAGTTTAAAGTTGCTAAGAGTACCCCAGAAATCCAAGGTTATAATGCCTTTTACACCTTTAGACCAGCTACTGCACAGGAGAGAACTAAAGATGGAGGAGTGTCATGCTATATTAAGACTAATCTCATATCCAGACTAGTTAAAGAATATGACCCACTGGAACCCATACATGTGCAACTCACCATAAACAGGGTGCTGTACCATATCCTTGCAACCTATAGGTCTTCCACCATGTCTCAGGAAACCCACAATACCTATCTCAATGTAGTAGAGTTCCTCACCGTTCAACCCAGTAAGATATTCATAGGGGATCCCAACTACCCCCCTATAGATTAGGAATCCTACACCACTTCTAATGCACAAGGCCAGCAATTCCGAAACTTTGTTAATACCAGCATCCTGGAACAGTTGGGCCATTCTCCTGCCAGGGGTACAAATATCCTTGACCTTGTACTCATGAACATCGGGGGGGGGGGGCAATGTTCCTCACCCAATGTAATATCTTTGCTTGTCAAATCCGACCATAAGGCAGTATTACTTGAAATATAAATTAAATCCAGGGATTCAGTGAAGCAAAATACTTATAGGAACTATTCCAAGAATAACCTCTCTCTACTAAGCAACACCTTTGCTAAATTCCAAGCACCCCCAAACCTAGTAAACACCATAGAATACACTGATCTAGTAACAAAATGTCTGTACAGCCATATTGATAGCTGTATAGAGCGAGCTGTGCACACTCGTATTAAGAATAAGACAAACTCAAAAGGCAAGCCACCCTGGTTGAATCACAATATCAATCGGTTATACAACAAAAGAAAAAAAATCTTGGCCAAGCGTAGGAGGAACAAAGCCATACACACTAAAAGCCTCCTGACCATTCTAAACAGGCAGCTAAGAGGGTTAATTAATACTTCAAATGCTAAACTGGAAGGAAACATAGCTTCTCAAGCAAAGGACAATCACAAAGCTTTCTACAGCTATATCCATAACCTCAGAGGAAATACATAACAATGTGCAGAACTTATTGTAAATGGCATTACCCACACTGAACCAGAGGCCATTGCCAACCTTTTGACTGACAAGTTTAGCTCAAATTTCTCCCCCCACTTCCCCCCATAGTCCAAAAGAAATACCACATAACACGATCCCCTCAAGCATTACTAGAGAACAGGTCATTAATGCACTTTCCAAGGCTAAAAACACTGCATCAATGGGCCCTGATAACATCCCTGGATGTTTAATAAACATGAAACATGACCTCTCTGGTCCACTTGAATCACTTTTCAACTGGAACCTTTAGTTAGGTTTTGTGCCCAAAGAATGGAAAATGGCTACAGTCATTCCCTGAACAAAGGAGGTCCAATCACTGATCTGGGCAACTACAGGCCCATAAGTGTTACCAGCCTCATATGTAAGGTTATGGAAAGAATCATCATGGATATGGCAGATGAGGACATAGGTAACCTGCAAATGCTGGACCCATCACAGTTTAGCTTTGTTTAAGGAAGGTCATACTTATTAAATCTGGTGGACTTTTCAGAGAGGGTCATCAAAGCATTGGATAAAGGTAAGACTGTGCACACAGCTTACCTTGACCTTGCCAAGGCTTTTGATACAATACCCCAATAAGGCATTACAGACAAGCACATTAATTTAGGAATACACCCTTTTGTCATCCACTGGATAGCTATCTGGCTCACTGATAGAGCCCAGGAGGTCAAAATAGGTAAGGCCACCTCCAAGGGGCCAGGCATTAGCAGAGTCCCCCAGGGCTTGATTCTGGGTCTGCTCCTTTTTGGTATCTGTTTCTCTGAAATTGAACCAAATGCTGACAATTTATGGCTGACTAACTTTGCAGATGTTCCCTGCAGACACCAGCATTCTTCAAGAAGGTCTATCTCTGACTAACAAATGGTGCCAAAGGCATGGTCTTAAACTTAATGCTAAGAAATGCATAATCATACCCTTTAGGAAATTAACTATCCTGGGTAATTACCATGTTGATAATACACCCCTAAGAGTCAAACCAGTGATCAGGGATCTGGGTACGCATGTAGACAGTAGCCTTACCTTCGACCACCATATTGCCACAGTGGTAAGGAAATCCTTTTATGTTGCACAACATATAAGTAACGGCATGGCATGTAGGTCCAAAGAGGTCATTATCCCACTGTACTCTGCTCTTATCAGACCAATCATTGTATACAATGCTCCCTTCGGCATGTACCTGACCAGGCATATGCAGCAACTGGAGTGACCTCCAAGATTCCTTACAAAAAGAATACAAAGCGTAACAAACCTGCCTTATGTAGAGTGCTTAAAAGCCCTTTCCCTCTACTCAGTTTCATATAGATTGCTGAGCAGTGACCTATGCCTGGCTTACAAGGCATCCACAAACCCCACTCTTATGAATCTCCTACATATCTGTAAGTCAAAGAGTACCAGATATACAAGGTCTACGGACCTGAATTTTGACTGTGCCTTAAACAGAGCATGCTGGAGAGACAGATATGTGTCCAGAGACTGCCCCACCTATGGAACAGGCTTCCTATCCATGTGAAGCTGAGTTCATCTATTACCCAGTTTAAGCACAACCTAGACAAGTGGATGGGGAATAGGAAATTTACATTGGGCCTGGCACCCATTTCCTTTATGGACAGAGGTAGCTTATAAATGCCTGCCCCTCAATGTCCTATTTGGATGCAAGACATCATTATTCTTTCAGGAAAACTTGGCTAGGCTTCGAAAGGCCCCCCAGGTTGTTAGCCTAGTAATAGCCAATGAATCTGTGAATCTATACCACAGCTACAACATAATAGGTGTTTGAAGTATTCTTTGCAATGCACACTTGGTTCAAATTTACAAAAATGGGAAATAAACAACAGTTGAAATTAATAGTTATTCAAATTAGTATAACACAGAACTAGCTAGCGTCCAGATAACAGGTGCACTTAGATTCATTTGGTAGCATACCTCTGAACTGTTTAGATTTTCATAGAATGTCCATATTTTTGCCTCATATTTTTGGTCTTTTTCTCATAAAATTGTGGTTTTCTGGCAAATCATTGGTAAATCATTGAGGAATGAAGTCAGACAATAATGGCAGACATTTGAATTTCAGACTTCATACCCTTCAAAAACTTTATGTTAATGCCAGTCCTGTTATTCTATCAACTTTCTAAGATTCTAATAGCAATATTTAAAAAATGTCCCTATTTTGGGCCTTTGTCCCCCTATTATTTATTGCCTTGTCCAGAGTTTTTGCTCTAAGAGGTTGAGAGGTATGTTTGGTAGATAATGATTTACTGTAGTTTTAAATGCCTCTGTGATACCTAATGCTTTTATCTCAGTAGGTAGTTGGTTCCAAGTGGCACGGCCTATTCTTGAGAAGGCTTTTTCCCCAATATCTAATTTAAATTTTGGTCTAAGAAGTGCCAGTGTGTTATCTTGACTGCTTTTGAGAGTAGTTCTGTTTTCTAATTTGTAGTATTCTTTTAAGGAATGGGCAATAGCCAAGTGTTAGAATCTTGAATATTAGGGTACCCAAAAAATAAGTGACTCTGTATGTAATTGGAAGCCAATGTACTTTTTCTAGCAAGATAAAAGGATAAAAGTGTTGCAGGTGAGACAAAGTATGATATTATGTAAGGTAGTTTTAGTTGAAATAGTATGCGGTTCATCTAGACTTACACCTAGCTATTTTTTTGGCTACATTTGGAATTAAGCTACCATTAGTGTATTTTACAGTAAATGCCAAAAGTGTTGAAAGTTTTTAGAGTAGAAGAAGATCAATAAATTTGTTTTTGTGCTGTTAATAAGACGTTTGTTCATGCAAAGGCAATTACACAGATCCATGAATTAACCTGAGATCTGTTCATTTAGAATGCACATTCGCTATATTATCAGTACAATGCCATTAAAAGTCATTGGCAAACAACTTTTCTGGTTGGCTGTAAATGCATAATGCTATAAGCTTTAGCTGTAGCAGGTGAAACTTACCCTAAATGCAACAATCTAGGGTTTGAAGGAAGTTACAGAAAAAGTTAAGGAAAATGAGGAACCTGAACACAGGTTTGGGAGAGAGCTTAAAAAAGAATGTGAGAATCCCCCCAAACCCACTGATGTTGGGGTAAATCTACATGAAAATGTTGAGGCACTGAGTAAGGAAAATCTCCTCAAAGAGTGAATCAAGTTGCAAATCAAGATTAAAGTAGGGAAAGTCAGAACCTTGGTGTGAGCCAGCCTTTCTCGGAGAATTGTGGGACACAAAGGTCCTAGATCTGCCTCAGTGGGAGAGAAAACACAGCCTTCTATCTCCTAGGATATAACAATTAAAGGGAATCCCAGTCTCTCTGGGCCCCAAGAAAGTTATATGAATTTTAAGTGGGCCCAGTGAGAGGTTGAGACACTGATGGGCAATCATTAATCTACCCATATTCTGAAATTCAAAACAGTCTATTATATAAGGTAGCAAAAGAGACTTCAGAGGAGATTGTGTGGCAGTTACTAGTACCTAACTTGTTTAGAACAACAGTCATAAATATGACCAAACCCATGTATTAGGGATTCATTTTTGCATGGGCAGAGACTAAAGCAGGGATTTGGGCAAGGTTCAATTGCCTGTGTGTAATAAAAGAGATCAAAGATTATTTTATTAGTTGTCCTGAATGTCAGAAGACAGCCCTGAACACATGATTTCAATAAAAACCCTTAATTCATATGCCAATAATCGAGGTGCTGTTTAAAAGCATTGCAATGAACATTACAGGGCTGTTGGTTAAGTACAGCAGTGAACACCAGAGTATATATTATATATTGATAGATATTACTGGTGTTGAGTATGCTATTAGATTTCTTGAGGCTTTTTATCTTGGAGAAGCCAGTTCCAATGTAATTACAAAACAATTGTTACTCTTTTCCTCCATGATAGGGATACCAAAGGAGGTCTCAATGGACCAAGGCACACCATCCATGTCCAAAATTAGGTAGCACCTTTATCAGAGTCTCCAGGCAAAACAACTAAAGAAGGAAAATGAAGACACAAGGAAGACGTACCAAAGTCAGAATTAAAAGTGACCAGACTAAACAAATTAACAGTTGGAAGAAGGAAGGTGGTAGTAATATGTCTTTGCAACAGTTTTCCAAATGCTGTGGAAAATGAAAATGCACTCAGTTCTGCAGAGGATGCTGCAGGGGAAATTCCCCATCCAGCAAGATGTAGTGACCTCAAATTAGTCACAGGAGTAAAGGGGGTAAAATCCTCTGAATGTATAGATTTCTCGCAGCTGTGAAATGCTACACCTCTGCTATCCTACATACATTCTTAGATTCCTTAACTTTTTGTAAAAATCAAGTTAAAAACGTTTATGCTAAATAAATATTGTCATGCTAACAATAAATGCCATAAAATTTCAACTAGCAATATTATTAAACAAAAAAAAAATTTACAATAATAATGTGTGCATTCAAAGCATTTCCATCAGTACCATATATGTATGATCATAATGAAAAAAATAACATTTGTAAGTATTTGCTTATATTTTCACAAATGATCTTATCCTGGGAGCTATACAAGTCTGCTGAGACAGACATCAGCTTCTGTATTACTACCAGCAATTCCTTTCTGGATGCTTGCTTTATGAGACATTTACAGAAAATGTAGAATTATGCCTATTAATACTATAAACAATACTCAGAATCTCTCAATTTGTACAACAGCAATGCTCAAGAATCAGTCACAGTTTTCTCCAATATAATTTAAGGATTCAGCTGACGCCATATAAAGTATCAACTGTTTTTTGGGCAAAGTTAATATATTAATATACTAATATGAAAACACTCCATATCATTATGATGATTAACAATTAGAAACATCTCCAGTGTGGTACAATTCACACAGAGTGAGAATGTAACTCCACCATGCCATTTAATATAATACCCCTCAGTAGTACATAACTCATTTATAAAACCATGAATGAAAATATACATAACAAGTGACACACAATGGTAAACGTCAACAGTGCAGTGCATCCGTCACACCCAGTGTCATTTTGTTACTCGCATCTTGCCATTGCATGTTAATGTAGGTAATTAAGGAAGTCAGACCCAAACAATGCCACAATGGTATAAGGAGTTACTGGTGCAAACTAAAACACAACACAAAGGAACTAATGGTGCTAACTGGTAAGACTAACCAAATTCAACCCTACCATTCTGTTACAAAGGAAAAGCAGAGAGCTAATGGATGTAATCTCTCTGGGTTTCAGCAAAGCTTCTGTTTCCATCTCACTTTAGATAAACTAAAAGGGTGGGGGTAGGCAAGAAGTAGATTATGTAAATGGAAATGATTATAAGGTAAGATACACAGAGTGGTGTCAAGGGAAGAGTTTTATGGTCAAAGAAGGTAAGTGGAGGTATGTTGTAGGGCCTGGTACTATATACAGTTCTATTCAATGTTTTTATTATGATCAGACACTGGGAATACAGAACAAGATAGTCCTCTTCGCAGATGATACCAAAATAAAGGCTGCAGGGAGGGACAGTGGAGTCAACCTAAGAAGATAATTGAGGAGTTTTTGCAGCTTAGAATTGATATGTTTAAGCTGGGGATCAGTGCAGATATGTTCACCTTCAGGTTAGACATGAGAAAAAGGCACAAAAGGAGCACCCCTCTCAGAATGAGTGTTATGGAGCAAATTTAGACATGCATGCTGGCACTCGGGTTTGAAAACTCGAGTTAGGTGGGGACAGTCAGTTGCAAGGTGTCATCCACAGCAACTTGCCATCTGCAGCCAGTCACAGACCGCTGTCTCGTAAGAAAGTAATATGTATGCATGTAGGGAAGCATGAGCAAACATCTTTCTGAATGATTTACTCAGATTTATACCCTTCTACATACACAACTGCATTTCACAGTGAAATAAAAATATTCATATGTATTCACTCCTTTACTTTCTGATATCTACTTTATGTTATTCAGGTTTATGGTAGAGCAACAGCTTATCTTGAAATCAGCAGGTACAAGGCAGAAAAGTAATCCAAGATGGGATGATACTCCTTCATAGGATATGTGCACACACAACACAAGCAGACTTTTGGGCAATTTGAAGGCTCAATACATCTTCAGCATGCCTTTTGAGGTATACAAGGAAACCACAACACCCTACAACAATGAAAATGGAGAAAAGGAGTCATGCAGACTATGCACAGATGGTACACCAGCTGGGAAATGAATCTGACAACCGAGTAATGTAAGGCAATGATATTAATGTCTAAATCACTGTACTGCCCTAATTCTGCAGCAAAGTTCTTCAGTACTCTGAATATTAAATCCAGCTCTATGCAGCTACACAAAAGCACATAATTTCATGGCAGATAAGAACAGATTGCTCATCAAGTCTGCCCCTTTCCCTACTTTATGGATTTGTTAAAAATCCTACTTAACCAGCAGGTTATATCACTTCCTCTCTCCCACCATAACAGTTACACATGCTTGCCTGATGCAGTTTTGATTCTTAAACAATTTTTGGCCTTCGTGCCTTTTTTTTCTAGAAGGCTGTTTCAGTTACCAACCACTCTTTCTGTGAAACAGCATTTTCTTACGTATCCCCAAACTATTCACCTTTTAACTTTACTGTGTGCTGCTCTGCTGTTACTTTTTTTAAGAACTTCACTAGCATGAACTCTGTGAATTTCATCAATCCATTCATTCACAACCCCTTTCCCCATTTTTGCACATAGGGACAAACAGCATCACTTCAACAGCAACAATCATCTGCAACCAATGCTCATACCACCAGGTGGTTAGCCCTAATGCCATACATACACATGTACGCTCACATCTATGGCCAATTTAGAGTGCCAAATTCATGCATTGCATGTATTTGAAATGTGGGAGGAAACCAGAGCACCAACAGAAAACCTACACTAAAACATGAAAGACATGCTCACTCCACACAGAAGGCACCCCGGCTAATAATTGAGTAGGAGAAACCCTTACTATTAGGTGACAACACTATCTACTGTCACTAATCTACTTAAACACTTCTGTCATGCCATCCTCTCCAAAAATCTTTTTCTGTGACTTCAGGTTCAAGCTGTATAGCATTTTACCTGTCTCCCCTGAACTACCTCAGTCCAATGTCCTACAGAAAAGCACACAATACACCAGACAGGACATTACCATACATCTACCTAAAAGAACAACAACTTCAAATGCAATTGAAAATTCAGTTATATACAACACTGTAGCACAGAACACTGACAGTTGATTATATACTGCACAATAACATTGTCATATCTATGAGTACTGCTATTTAAATAGCAATAAAAATATCATCAGGTAATTCCATATCACTGTCTTACCCCATCATGTCTTTTTGCTACCCATATCTGAAATAATATCTACAAAAGAGATTCAGTCAGTTTCCAGAATCTGAAGCACTGTCCTGCAGATGACCCTATAGCTTCATAACATGGCCTCCTACTGTAACAGTTTAAGGCACTTGAGTAACTTGGACAGCCTAATGTGACACAAAGAAGCAGGGCATTTGTGCTTTCCTAAGGAGATGGAGGAGGAGTTAGCATCTGCAAGCAGACTGTCGTCTCAAGACAGCTCTTCTGGCATCGTTTGCATTGGCTGAAGCACAGTTATGAGCAGGAATGCTGATGTCATGCTAAAGGACTCAGAAGTGTCTGTTTGCAGTATACAGTTGTAGATGCTCAATGCAAAGGTACTCTACAGTGGGGTTTCATCTCAGTACATAAATAGACCAGGCTGATCACCGTGGTATAGACTCATTGATGTCTCAGGCTCTATACAGCACTTCTACTAACCAAATAACTACAGTTAGTCTAACCGTCTTTCTTCCTTGGATTTTTCTATAAAGATGCTGTTAAGGCGTTCTGGCTATGACTAGGCTTGATGTGTTGGTTCATCACCAAACGACAGTAGGAGTCAATATCAGAATTACAGGAGTCTTACCAGGGTTCACCTGCAACTCTGTAGTACATCATATAGCACTAAAGCTGGTAAAATATTCCAAAGGCATCATTTTATGGCTGGTGGGATCTGCATTTGGCACCCCAGTGGTGTCTCTTACTATCATTAAAAGGATGGTATCCTTCTGTTTTCTCTAAGGTATTAAACAGGTCAAAATATTTGCAACCCTTGTGGTTCTTTTAAAATGTCTGCTCATACTCATTAGAATTCATGTGAAATGGCACAACAGGAGGGGGGGGGGGGGCTAGTCAAAATGGGTGCTTATCCCTCTACCAATTAAACTCCAAACCCTTCACGGGTCATACAGTGCAATCACTTTCCATGCCTGAACACAAACACAATTTAGTTTTGTGGAGAAAAGTTACTCTACATACATTTGTTCTGAATGGCACTCTCATTGTCATGTACAGTTTAATAAACATTACAGACTACATGATTTACAATTTAGCTATGAATAAGTATGCTTGCAGAAAATAAGACACTGAAAATAAAAACAGTGCACATAAGCAGCTAATGGTCAGCTGGAGGGCATCTAAAAGAAGCAAAAAAAATGCAGGGTTAAAAGGCAACCTATAATCAGTATTATATTCACATTCTTCCAGGCACATTTCATGCCAATGTGCTTTTTTACATATCTTAATAATACTAATAAAAAGGGATTTCTGAGACACAGATGTTAATGGATATGCAGAATCCTGTTTTTTTTTTTTCATGTGGTCAGTTGCAAGAGAAGACGAGTCACCACATATTGCTATTCAGCTGACATGGGTTATCAGAAAGTTTAGGTTGCCAGTCTACCTTTGTTCTTCTACATGATAAAGGATATCCTTAAAAGGAAAAAAGTGAGGGTAGACCTCTGCTATGACACTACAGGAAGGTAGCAGCTGTCGCCAGCACTGAGAAGAGATGTGGGGGGCACTCAGAGCTGTAGCCTGGTGTACAGTTACAGCACTGTTTCCAAACTTAGCACTCTGACAGCCGCCTGCCTAGAGTACACAGCACAGGCAGGGAAGCACTAACAGACCAAATTAACCCCAAGGACAGCCAAGGATAATAGACATGCACGATCAGCTACAAAGTCTTCGCTATATCTAGTATACCTATACACTTTAACAGCATTCTCATTTCACCATATTCTTGTGCACCATTCTTACCATTGGTCTCATAGATCAAGGACATAGGAAGTAATGACTAAATCATGGACTCTTTCCAATTACCTGAAACACTAGTACAAGTAATGTAATAACATATCTGAGACTTGATTATTACAGACTCAGCAGTTAAAATGCAAATTCAGTGATTTTTTTTTTCAGAATATTGGATTCTTGTGTCTAAGTTCTAGTGTTGTAAAGGTTTCAATAGGATTAGGCAGATAGACAGGACACAGCTTAAAAAGCACTATTCAGCATACTCTGTCAAACTGTTTTGACCTCCTATTCCACAACCCCATTAGGCCTCGAGTGCTACATTTTATATCAGAAGTAGTAGGCCCAAAAGGACCAGTGGTTTATCCGACACCTTAGGAAAAACAAAGAAAAGCTTCTCAAACACAAAGTTTTATATCTAAGAAAGCCCACCCCCCAGGTCTTGTCCATCGCCAGGTACTGTACAGTACACTTTTTTTCAGAAAGACAGACTTGATAACTTCATTAGGCATGCCACAATACACCTTGCGTTACAACTTTCTTAATCGTGTGCGCCGTTTCTCACATGAAACCTTCTCATATTACTTTCAGGACATCTGCAGAATTACGCTTTTATATTCATATTCTGTAAGTAGAGTCTTGCACAGGCACTCTGTTATCAAGACTTTTCGTTATTGTCTTGGGTTTAATGCATCGATCTAGTCCCTCACAAGAAAACACAGCTTGGAAAGTTAAATGCATACAACAGACAATTTGACAACTTCATTCACACTCAACAAGTTACGCGCATCCTTTCATTATGTATAACCCAATTCAACAGTATCTGCAAAGTTTAGGAAAAGAAGGAAGTTTGAACGTACGTCTACCCCTTCACAAATGATAAACCAGTACCCCATGACTGCAGTGCCCAACTGGCAGTCATGAAGCACAGTTTGTTAAATGTGGACAGCACGTAGGATGAAAGACCTGCCGTTGCTATGGCTGCCAGGTGAGACGAAGCAGGAGCCTACTGTCCCATCCTGTCAGGTACCCGCAATATTAGGATCCCAGAAATTGCTAAAAATCTTCTCTCCTTTCCCGTATCTCCTAACCCTAATTCAGGTTAGCACTGTCCAAAGGAACACTGTTCACCACATAGAAGGGGGAAGTAATCAGGTTCCTATTACAACACTTGTTAGACCCCTTGTAATTAGCCCGATCCCAGTACCTGCAGTCCCGATGAGAGCCCTTGATGCCAGGCAGCAGCAGACGAGAAATAGCCGGAGAGCCATCCTGTTGAGAGGCAGGAACTGGGACAGCGGTCAGCAAACCTATATATTGGAGGGGGCGTGTCATTATTTGGATGCTGCCAGTCGGAAGCTATTATGGTCACTAGGGCAGACCTGCCACAGCTGACCCATTACATCTAGGTTAATTTGTCAAAAACAAGACAGTTAAAAATTGCGTGGGGCTGAAAACCCCCCAAGTCTGTCGTAGTATATCGCCTGACGTTATAAACGACCAAGTTACTCATTTTCTCTAAAAAAAATCCAACTTTAAAGCCTACCGCAGCCGAACTTCCCATTTATCGGTACTTCGGTCACTGCATTTGAAGAATGAATTCTAGTGGGAATGTTCCCAAATATACTGACAGCTGCATCTTTGGGAACATATGAAAACGTCTGCACCTAGATGTGTGTACCCCTCGCAGTTAACATAACTAACAATTTTTCTTAGTTTTGCATTATGAAAGTTTAACCATTAATCTTTTTCTGATACACTAAGGCATATATCACTTTTGTCTCATATCTCTCTGGTGTCCCTGATTTTTACAGAATCCCCATTGGTTTTGTTTCATATTTTTGGTTTGTCCCTCGTATTTTTTTCGTTAGATCTCCGAGGAGTAATGCCAATCAATAATCCAGAAATTACAATTTCATAGATTTTACAGTGAATTAGTGTAATATATGACAACTGACCCTGGCTGAATCTCCATTATTTTTAGCTCTGTCCAGAATTCTTGGAAAAAAAAATCCCACGGACACAATTACCTGATCCAGATTCCATCATTACCAGAACCAAAATTCTGTGCACTTTCATAAAATCAATATCCAGTATAATACCGTCGAGGGTTGGGAGGGTGGTCTAATGGTTAAGGTGGTTGCCTTACAAGCACAAGGTACAGGGTTTGAGTCTGACAAGGGATAACTAGCTAAGCTTAAAATGGCTCGCAAGGGCAGTTAGCTTAGTACTAATCTATGAACCTATGAGTTAAAGTGACCACTGTTTCTGGTTAAAAGTATATGCAGTTATGGCCAAGTACAGAAGTGTAGTCATTTTTTTTCATTTACATAAAACGCTCGTAGTGTTAACTCATTGAACCCAACAGCCTTTGCTTTATGTTTATACATTTAATATACTAAAGTGTTAATCCTAGACAAATAAGTAATTACAAGAACGCATCGTTTCAGAAACGGTTTCCTTCTTTCTTGGCTCATGTGTAAGTATCTGATGCATTTTTGAGTTTGAATGCATAATACTTGCTGCTTTGAGATTGTAGAAAGCTAACCTCTCAAAAACTATGCACGCTGTTCATATACGTGTCCATCCTTAGTGTGCATCTTTGCAACTTATGCTGATGTTCAGACATACCTCTCAACCTCTTAGAGCAAAAAATATGGACAAAGCCATGAATACTTAGGGGGGGGGGCCCAAAATAAGGACTTTTTTAAATATTGCTCTTACAAACTTAGAAAGTTAATACAACATATTTTACATTAGCATGAATTTTCTGAAGATCATGAAGTCTGAAACTTAAATGACTATCATTTTCTGACTTCAGTCTTTAATGAGTTGCATTTGATTTCCCAATAAACCACAATTTTATTAAAACTGACCAAAAATATGAGACAAAAATCTGGACATTCTGTGAAAATCTGTACAGTTGAGAGGCGTGTAAACAGGTCCAGCAAGACCCATACACTTGAAACACAATTTCCTTTGAAAGTAAACATTTTTATGGCATTTATGAAACAGGGTAGCTATATACAAGAACACTGGTTCAAATAAAACACAAACAGGGCAGGGGTGTAGCAAGCAAATTCCATTTTGTACTGGCAAGCTCTCAGTCCTATCCCCCTTGGACAACTATCACTTAAAAATGGACATGTCTCTCAAAATGCTGCCCCCAAAGCACTTAATACATGTAAATATCATATTCAGCTGTTCTCCCTAAAACTATTAACATGTTGCTTTTAGATTAGCAATATTGCACCTGTTGTTAAAGGAATTCATTTAGACAGTTGTCAACATAATATGACCTGAAAAAACAGCCACGTTGACATGATGTTCAGAAAAAATGTACTCAGTAGAGTACAAAGAGTATGCTTGGCTACACCCTTGAAACAGGGACAAAATGAAAACATTAGCCAGCACAAGTGACAGCTAATACACAATAAATGTTCATATCATCATTCTTTTGGAATGTGTTGCAGAGCTAAATTCAGAAATCTGGAACCATAACTCTTAACTGTTCCTTACCTTCAGCGACATCCCTGATTTTTTCTCAAAATGTTGCTCTACGTCTCTTAAAGTTGGTGATTTTTTTTAAGCAAAAGCAGTTGATTACATAAAAAATAATTATAATGATTGCAGTCAGTTATTCTACTTTAGAAACTGTATGTCATAATCTGAGCCACACCCCTCAAACTGTTAGTGAAAGAAATCTAGACAAAGCTATAAACGATGGTCGTGGTGGTGGTAGGGAGTTGTCAAAGGCCCAAAATAGGGACCTATGTTAAATATTGCTCTTATAAACTTAGAAAGTTGCTAGAAAGACAAGTTATGTACTCACTATAACATTCCATGTTTGTTGTCCATCTCTCCTTTATTCTTGCTGGTTGGGTTTGGAACCGATCATCGGTTCCAACTTGGCCTTTTACTAAAGCTCGAGAACTTCCACTGGCTTGAGGCTACACCCTATCCCATCATGCCTAGGGAAGATTACTCAGATCTTGTTTGCAATTACTAAATAGAATAGAAGGCATATACATACTTTCTAGGTATATTTACAGACATATACTCTGCGAGACAAAGAAGGGAATAAGAGAACATGAATTCCGCATCTAATAAAGACCTCTCGATCCACCAGGAGTGAAGGATGGGGGAAGAAGGGTGGGATGCAAGAATGAAGGCGAGATAGCCAACAAACATGGAATGTTATGGTGAGTACATAACTTCTTTATGTTATGTTGTCCTTTTTCACCTTCATTGTTGCTGGTTGGGACAGTGTCCCAAGCATCTTCTTTCTTGGGTGGCTCAAGGGAACAAACTCTTCAGAACGGTGGGCCCAAAAGATGTCCTGTTCCAGGAGGCCATGTCTACTTTGTAATGACTGATAAAGGTATGAGGTTTTACCCATGTTGCTGCAGCACAAATTGAATCCATGGGCAACCTATCTTGAAAAGCAGCTGAAGTTGAAATAGCTCTTGTTGAGTGGCCTCTTATTTTTCCAGGCAGTTGTTTAATGTAATAGTATCTGTAAGCCATTTTTGATAGACTGACTTTAGATATTGGGGCACCCTTCTTTTTGTCTGAAAAGGACATGAATAATTGGTCAGATTTTCTGAATTCTTTCATTCTGTGTAAATAAAGGCATAACTGCCTGTGTACATCCAACTGGTTAAGTTTGTATTCTATCTTGTTGCCATGCTTAGGGAAGAAGACAGGCAGATCAATGGATTGATTTAAGCTAGTTTCAGAACAAACTTTGGAAAGGAATGAAGGATTAGTTCTAAGGGAGACTCTATCTTTATGGAAAACTAAGTCAGGAGGGCATATGGATAGTGCTTGAAGTTCTGATACCCTCCTAGCTGAAGTGATGGCTACCAAAAAGACCATTTTCCAGGTTAGAAAATTTAGATGACAGGGAGAAGCTGGTTCATATGGCAGAAGGATCAAAGTAGACAGTACTAAATTGAGGTCCCAAGGAGGAAGTGGTTCTCTTATTGGAGGCCTTAACAAAAATGTACCTCTCAAAAAGGCTTTGCATAGTCTGTGAGACATAATTTTTGAACCCAAATCACCAATGTGATAGTTCGATATAGTGGCTAGTTGAACTCAGATAGCGGCTGCTGCTTCTCCTTCATTAAAATGTTTTGCTAAGAAGTCTAAAATGCAAGCTACAGGGACTGTGAAAGGGTCAATGTGATTGGCAGAGTTTCAACAAGAAAACCTTTTCCACTTCCTTGCATAGAGTTAACTAGTTGTGGTTTTATGAGATGAGACTAGGATGTATTTTATAGCAGGGGATATATCTGGAAGCCTGGCTAAGATTAGAAGCAGAGCAGCCAAGCTGTCAGTTTGAGGGTCTGGATTGAGGGACAGAGACTCCCTGATGGATGAGTCAGAAGGTCTGGTACTGGGTCCAGAATCCAGGGCTCTTCTTGTAGATGGGGCCAAAGGAAGGGAAACCAAATTTGACAAGGCCAGTATGGATTGATGAGTATTAACCTGCATCCCAATAACTTGGCTTTCTGTAGATCTTTGGGGATTAAAGGGAAAAGTGGAAAGGCATAAAGAAGACCCGGGGGCCAATCAAGTACAAGTGCATCACTTGGTGCCTCCCCTGGTGGGGGGATCAGGGCAAAGTAGTTGCTGCATTTGGCATTCATGGACGTGGTAAAGAGGTCGCAGCAAGGCTGGCCCCACCTGCGAAAAATCTGATTTGCAGTTTCCTGTTTCAGGGGCCACTCATGAAGCATTAGAATAGCTCTGCTCAATTTGTCCGCTATCACATTGGATCTCCCCGAGATGTGCGTTGCTATCAGAAAACGTTGTGGGGAAACTGCCCACTGCCGAGAGGACTGGGTCGAGGACTTGATACTTCCAGCCACTGATTGCAAAATAGGTGACTGTGGACTTGAGGAAACTGGCTCCAGAGCTGGGGACCGGCTCCGACTATGACTCCTAGTCAGTTCCAAAATAACTGGTGGAGCCAAAGGAGTTATCTTTTCAGGCCTGAAAGCCTTCGGTCTGAAAATGTGTCTTTGGCCTGTTTTTTCAATGGCTCAGAAGCTGGAGCTGATGAAGATGCTCTCTTGTGAGACTTGTCTGATTTTGGAGATTGAGAAGTTTTAGAGGAGGTCTGATTCCCTTCTAGTGCTTCCGAAAAGGGAACTTTCAGCAAACCCCTGACTATCAACTTATTTTTTCATTCCAGTAAGACCCTGGAACTAAACCCATGACAAATAGAACATGAATCTTGTAGGTGTACAGCGTCCAAACAGTACACACAGCTAGTTTGCCCATCGGTCAAGGACATCTTTTGACAGCAAGAATCACACTTCTTGAAGCCTGATTGCTTCATTTCTTTCCCATCTTTAGATATTATAGCAAACAACAACAAAATCCTGTCAACAACAAATTCAAGGAAACTACTACAACTGTCACAAACTACTAAATAGCTACTAGAAAAAGAGAAACTAAATATATCTGATTTTTTTTTAAACAGTCACACAGGAAGGAGAAAAAAAGAGGGCCAGAGAAGAAGTCTCTAATTTAAACAACAATCTCTTCTAGCCAGAGGAGACATCTCTAACTTAAACGACGAGACCTATTGAGAAAGGAGAAGAAGAAAAGGGGAACCCTCTAATTTAAACAGGCTTAAGGAAAAAATGAACCCTCTAACTCAAATGGGTTCATTAATGAAAGATAGAAGGAAAATGTCTTAAATTTTAGATAGAAACAGGATAGGGAATTAACTATAGGCCTAGCAAAAGTGGCGGCCAGCAACAAGCAGAAAAACGAGGGATTAACCCACACAGGTGAATCCTAACAACACAGTATCTAAATCACCACAACAATATTTATATAACAGATAACAAGAGAACAGTATAATAAGAACATTATTCCACTTATCCTTAGCCTAGTGAGAAGCGCCGATCTTATTTAGTGGCAAATGAGATCTGGGTAACATTCCTTAGGCATGATAGGATATGGTGTAGCCTTGAGCCAGTGGAAGCTCTTGAGCTTTATTAAAAGGCAAGTCAGAATCGATGATTGGTTCTGAACCCAACCAGCAAGAATGAAGGTGAGATAGGACAACATAACATTAACAGGTTTTGCATTAGCATGCATTTTCTGAAGGATACGAAGACTAAAATCAAATGTTTGTTGTTATTTGGTTACTTAAATCTTCAATGACGTGCCAGAAAATGACAGATTTTATGAGGGACATACCAAAAATGTAAGGCAAAAATCTGGGTTCTCTGAAATTCTGGAAAGTTAAGAGATGTACTGTCCGCTTTCTAATTCAGTAGCACCATTAATTAAAAGTGTCTTTGGTTTGGGGCCTTTATCCCTGATACAGGAAAAGAGGGTGAGAGCCATATTTGGAGCATTATGCAAAACAAGATAATGGATACTGCATCTAACCTCACTTGAATATGGTCCAGGATTGTTTAATGGCATGACATCAGAGAAATAAGCCTACACTCTAAACTGTTTAATCATAGCCCTGATCCCAAACTATGGACAGTCTGCTATCACCAAGATCCCATTTCCTTTCATCTCACAAAACATGTGAGAGTGAAGCACTCATTGTCACTAGGGATACATTTATCTTAAAATCATTCTTTGCAAGGGTTAATCACTTGAGGACATTTGAAATAGGTCAAATCTTTTACAATAGAATGTACATTTGAAACCATAATTCAATAAAAATCCAACACATGATCATAACTAAGAAATGCAATGTCAGGCCAGTGTACCTGAGGATTGCCAAACAAGTAAACAAATGAAAAGACATAAACCTAACCTAGATAATAATATTATTAGCTACAGGATATGTAGGAATCAGCCAGGATACCTACTGAAACTTTTTTACAGTCATCTTGTACCTGGAGTATGCGCAGATTCCTTTGTGTCTTATTGCGTCATACAAATCCCAAGTACACTATCTTCTAAAATAAAATTGTAAGAGTTTTGGTATATAACAGCAGTCAGCGACTGCTGATACTAAATATAGCTATTATACTTAAGATACATGTGCTAGAAGAAATAAGATAATAGAAGATTCAGTAAAAGATCCACAGACTTATTAATCATATCCTAAATTGAATACAGTCTATGACATAGATTCATAGGTTTGTAGGTAAGTACTAGATATTTGTGTTCGAATTAACCTATCCCATTTGGTTAGAGACTGGCCTTACCCATCTCATGGTCAATAATTATATATTATCTCTACTGAAAATAATTGAGATCATACTGCAGATAATTTGAGGGGACCCATGCATGGGATACAGCATTTAAGGACTGCATTGGTCTATTAGTAGTAAGGGGGGGGGGGGGCAGTCCTTGGGTAAACTTTATATTTCCCATCCATAGATCTAAGTTGCAGTTGAAAATTGACAGGGATAAACTTTGTTTTATGTGGATGGGGAGCCTGTTCCAGAGCAGCGTTATCCTCTCCAGGATATGCCTGTCCTTCCAAACTGTTCTGCTGATGTTGCAGAAGAGGTTGGGATCCTTAGACTGTGTATTTCTGATGCTGTTGAACTTGCTTATGTGCAGTAAGTCTATCAGTACTGGGTCAGAGTCTGCCTTGTATGTCAGATACCGATCACCTCTTAGCAGTCTGTAGGATACTGACTATAGTGATATGACTTTGAGTCAGTCCATGCAGGACATGCTATTTAGGCCTTCTATCCTTTAAGTAAGGTACCTCTGTGGGCACTCCAGTTGTTGCTTGTGTCTGGACAGTTACATGCCAAAGGGGGCATCATAGTCAATGAATGAGGGCTGAGTAAGAGGGGGACAATGACATTTCTAGGTCTAGACACATTTCCTTTGTTTATAAGCTGTGGAATACAGAAAGACTTTCTTATAAACAATGGACACATGTTAGTCAAAAGTTAGGTCAATGTTCCCAAATCCCGAACAAATGGGTCAGCTGTTAGGGGCATAATGTCAATGTGGTAGTTCCCTAGGGTAGATGACTCCCCAAAGGATACAATAATGCATTTTTGGCATTTAGTTTCAGTCCATTATTTTGACACCTGACCATTTATGTATGTGGGACAAATCCTCATGCAGGATGGCCATGTCTTTTGGGGTTTCAATGATTGCTCCTAGCTTGCAGCCATCTACAAACTTAATCAGCCAGAACTGTTTGCTACTGTTTTTTACTTTAAGAAAAGTACCATTAAATAATCAGCTGTCAACCAGATCTGACCACCACCACCCCATCTCTCCATGCATACAAATTAAGGAGGTATTGGAAAATTCATTTTGTGAGGCTTGTGGTGTATAACACAAGTTATTTCAGGTGTATATCTGAGGGGTATCCCATTATTTAATCTTTTAGACAGAATGTTCATACTGCAAACAAATCTTACAAGAAACTTGCATTTCTTCTTCCCTTGATTTCTGAGTTTAATATAGACATACAGTGAGCCCTATAACAGTTACCATATTTTAGTAGGATTATGGTGTTTGAGAATAAAACTGCCACCATGCTCTGAAATTTGTGAGCTGTACTTAAGCCTTATAAAACCAGAAACAAGAAAACTAAATATATGTGATTGAATTTGCAATGTGTGTTTTTCACCTGCACGAAAATATGTGAAAACTTGTGATATTTTTCTATGCAATGTATAAAAAAGGCATATGAAGTTTGTTAACTGCCTTCTGCTGGGAAATACAGCTATTGTGCATAAGACGTCAAATATATACCAGACATTTACAACATTAACTGTAATTGCTCTGCTCTGTGATTACATGATCCATAGCTATGCCTAGGTTAGGAAGCTAAAAGAAGTAAAACTGCAATTAGAAAACCATGTGATGCGATAGCTAGTCAAGAACAGGAAAGCAAACTCATTAGTATGTACATGTAAACCTCTGCTTAACTGCATCTGTGGTATTTGTATGGAAGTGATATAAGCCAAATAGCTGAATGAACAAAATATACAGACAAGAGACAAAATAGGAAGAACCACTCTGGAACTTGTGCAGTATAGACTTCTGAGTTTGTTTTCTACATTTATGCTTCTACCTGTAATGTATTCTAAAAATTCAGCCAGTATAGCTTAATGTGCAGTAGTTACTTTAGTTAAAAGATAGCTAAGACAAGGTGTGGCTGTAGGCAGATATATTTTTTCTAATTTTGTAACCTATTTGTTCAAAGAGATTATTTTCTGTTTTCATTGTATACGTTTATATTCCTGTGTTTAGCTGCCGACTGACTACTTAACTTATTATTTTGTAAGCAATGTATTTTATGTTTATTCACTTTTAAAAATGTTTGTGGATGGTCATCTATTTGCATATTTATTACTTAATAAGAAGGTATTTATTGCTAAATGGTGACAAGCTAATGGTGCCTACCTCTAATTGGCCAGACTACTTTGCTACACACTACCATTTGTACTTAAAGCAATTTGTGAAGAACTGGAACAGTAACTGACTGTTTGCAGTCAGGTAATCTGGGGTGGTGGTATTTTACAACCTTAGGCCAAGAAAGAAAGCTGTACTGCTGGAGGATATTACAAGACTTCCCTAGAAATCAGTGTGTGTGTGTGTGTGTGTGTGTGTGTGTGTGTGTGTGTGTGTGTGTGTGTGTGTGTGTGTGTGTGTGTGTTTGTAAGTGTTTATTCAAAGCACAGTTACTGTGGGCAAGTGATCACTGGAAGCCACTGAAACATAAACAGAGTGGTGAGAAAATGGGTTAGGGAGCTAAGCTAAAGACTCTTTTCAAAGGAGGATGTTTGGCATAAAGCTTACTCTTGGGTGTGTATGGACTACACTCATACCCAGAGCAACACTGCATATGTTCTGCATGCTCTTCATCTCAAGCTGCACTTGGTGAGTTGTTTAGTTACCCATAGTTATATGCTTTTTTCATACTTTAATTTGCTTAGTGCCACACCTCTCAACCTCTCAGTGCGAGAAATCTGAACAAAGCACCAAAGTTCCAAAAATAGTGACAGATTTTAAATATTGCCCCTATAAACTTAGAAAATTGCTAGAAAAACAGGCTTTGCATTATTATGGATTTTCTGGAGGACATGAAGTCTGAAACTCAAATGTCTGTCATTATTTAATATTATTTAGTGACTTCAATCCTCAATGGTTTGCCAGGCAACCACACATTTTATGAGGAACAGACCAAAAATTTAAGGGAAAAATCTGGACATTCTGAGAAAATCTGGACAGATGAGAGGTATGCTTAGTACCAGTGGTGTGACTCAAGAGACCATACTCTTGGTAACTGTCAAATTTTATATTTAGGGTCATAGGTATTTACTAGGAAATCAGTCATCAGATCAATTTAAGCCTAGCCAAGAATCTTATTCAAAAGCTCCTTCCAGCATCAGTGAGAGCATTTTAAGATAGACTTGGAGAGAATTTGGAAGCTGCCCATCCAATTATCTAAGTTCACTTTGATGGTGGTAAGGGTGCTTATCTGCTTGACATGTACTGGAAATTTGTTCCATAAGTGAGGGATACATTGGGATATGAAGTTATCATGACAATGTGTCTTATTTATCTGTTGATGAAGGTTTAGTTATCCTAACCATCTAGTTGAGGCACCATTTCTTCTGTGAAAGAATAGGAGGTCAAAGGGGGTTTGACGTTTCATGATTCAAAAGGCTAGATACAGACCTTCACATAGGAGTCTAGAAGAGAATGAGTACAGAAAGAGGGCTGCCAATCTGCTCTGATAACTAATATTTTTGAGGCCACTGGTCTTTAGATAAATACATACCAAATGTGCATTATATTCAATTTACAAATGGATTTAAAGAGATACGAGTAAAAAGGAATTAAGACATATGTGAATCTAGTGGCTATGCCTTATAAATTATAAGAAAAATACACAAACTTTTTCCTTGGTTATGCCTTATAAATTAACTAAGTCATACAGAAGGCTTTCTGAACTACTTTGGAGACATAGTGTCAAACAATATGGGTTTATCAACAATGGTGCTTAGTTCCCTTATGACAGTGTCTGACTGAAGGTTATGTGTCACCTATATGGTATATGAAAATGTATTGTTTACCAAAATGAATCATCCTACATTTGTTCACAATTAATTTGAGACCATTATCCTTGCATCAATTGTTAACACGGTCTAACCCATCTTGGAGACATTGTTATTCAGTGAAAGACTGAATAGATAGGTCTGGCAGTTGGCACAAAGCTTTAAAGCAATGAGCTGTTAATGAGCTACTTCATATGGTACAGGGTTTGAGTCTTGCAGGCTCCATTTCTCTATTGTGTGACCTTGAGCAAGTCATTTAAACAGACAGTGCTTTATGACAATTGGAAATTTGTGTTAGGCTCATTAATGGTCTCCTGGATTGCATGCCTAGAAACTGTCTATCAGACTGTGAATAAAAACATCCAATTAGCAGTCATCTGCAAATCTTGATAATCATAGGTTAGGAGTATTAGCCTGAAAGTCTGAAAAATAGATTTCAAATAGGAAAGTACCCAACACCGAGGCCTGTGGTACATCACTGGTAACTTTTTTTTCTTTCAGAAGTGGCACTTGTGACTCTAAACACATGGAACCTGTCAGGAAACCAGTACGCTATCCAAAATACAACATAAGGATTTATATTCAGATTTGCAATGCTGTCAAAAATGCTTACATGTAGTCCAAGGCCTAGGTCAGGCCCAGATATGTTGTGCATATTGTATAACCACTATCCACTGTTTTTTTTTCAAAGAAACTGAAGAGGTTAAAGAGGTAGGACCTTTCAATGACAAAGCCAGATTGATGATGTTCCAGGATTAAGAGATTTTCAATGCCCAGTTTAGTGATGTCTGAGATAACATGCTGCATAGCTTTACATATGAGGCTAGTGAGACTAATGATTTATAGTTACCAGGATCTGTAGTTGGGCCATTCTTGTGTAACAGGATTACAATGGCTGTTTTCCAGGTTTTAAGAATGCAACCAGTGGAGAGGCTTAGATTAAAAAGATTAAATAGGGGTTCAAATAGGCCATATTTGGCACTGTTAATAAAACAAGCTGGTATATTATCAGTGCATATGGATTAGCCATTGGGTGGGCTGACAGAACTTATTCCACGGTAGTTAAAGTGGGTTTCTGGGATTGTGGAATCTGTGGAATAGCTATAACTGTGGGTGGATTAAAATTTGCAGTACATTTATTAACTCTGATATTAGCTATTTCCTTTAGGTCAGATTATGCGGTATTATTGTAGAGTAGCTTTAAACATTGCTGGGTATTATTTCTCAACTTTCTGATATAGTTAAAGAAAGATTTGTAGTTATGTTATTTTTAGTTTTAGTTCATACTCAACTTTTCACTTCCTAGTGGTTCCCTCAAACACTTTATTGGTTTGCTTAAGAGTACTCTTAAGGTAGGTACAATGAGATCTCTTACACATTTATTTATGATGTTATATAATTCACTTATATGGGAATTCTACCATAGGGGTGTATTTTTAAATTTCTCATTATTTTGGTGTGAATAGGGACTGCCTTATTAATGCAGTGAGAGAAGAAGCCAGAAGCATATGCAGCAGTGATAACAAGTGGATCCATTGGACGGGGATTACAGAGGGAGTTATTTAGGTCATCAATAACTGAAGAAGTTTTGCTTTTGGGAAGTCCCTAAATGCAGAGGTATTTACAGGGGATGTGCCAACAATATTAAATGAAATGATCATTAATTTATGATCTGATTTAACAAGGTATGATGATACGTATGATGATGTGCAAGAAATGGCCAAGTTTGTAAGGACCAGATAAAGGAAAATGGGGCCCCACTAGTAGGATGGTTAACTATTTGTAAATGAGAGTTACCATTTATAATGTCAAGGAAGTATTCTGTATACTGACCATTGTGGGTTAGCCAGTCTATTGATTGATAGTTGATATCCTCCAGTAGAAAGGTGTTTGGTTTAATAGGTATTTCAGTTAATGGGTTAAGATAGCTATCATGCTTGGAATAGGACATACTGGGTGTTCTACAGCTATCTATGCAGTAGCACTTAATATCGTTTATGGTGCTTTGAACATCCAAGAGTTCAAATGTGGTATTCCAGCAAATCTGTTCTGAGGTAATGATAGCCTTGATAAATATATATACTTCCCTACAATTGCCAGTAAGTCTCAAGATGTGATTGCCACTATCATTTAATTGTATGCAGTGTTGTAAATCCATGAAGCTGATTGATTCTAACTATGATACATTATTAATGATTTCATAAATAGGGAAAAACACAAGTTATGTACTTAAATGGCCTAAAGTTAAACACCAAGAAATGCATAGTCATAAAAACAAGGTTATACCATATAGGTGGCAATCCACTGAAGAAGTTATCAGGATCTGGTTGACAGTAACCTTCGCTTGACACAAAGTAGTTAGGAAGACCTTCTACATTGCCCACCTGATCATGAAGGGGATTCATCTAGATCAAGGAGGGGGTCATTGTCTCTCTGTACTCATCACTCATCAGACCAATGATTGAGTACAATGCCCCATTCAGAATGTATCTGACCAGCAGCAGCTGGAAAGGAAAGGATAAAGGGTCTCAAAAATATGTCTTATGCTGCCCGACTGAAAGAACTCCAGCTCTATTCACCCAGATTTGATGAAAAATCTAGATCCCTCAGAACTACAAGAGACTTAAACCTTGACACGGTTATTAATAGGATGTGCTGGAGGACAGATTCATCACCCAGAGACTCCCTATGCTGTGGAACAAAATCCCAGTAGAAATCTTGACCAATGGATGGGAGATCGTAGATATACCCCAGGGATTACCTCAGTGTCACTGCTTGACAGAGGCACAGCAAAATAATGGGTATATTTTTCTTCAAACTAAAGGGGTGGTGTAAGCCACTTTGGGCAGATAGTGAACCTATGAACAGAATGTTAGATTTAGCTGATATCTGACACTGGGAGTGCTGCATTGGCCACTGAAGGTACCTTTTTCTTCATGGCAACAACAAACAATGGCTGGCTCAAGTTTCCCCCTACCCCGCAATACATCACTTGAAACTGATTCTTAGATCAAGTGAAGTAAGCCATTATAACAACTATCGTAGCAAAGCTGATGGAAAACAGCTCTGCTCATATGGAATATTTAGAGACCAAGAGCAAAGTGACAAGGCCCCTAGTGCTCATCTAAGTTCCTCTGGATAGGGCAATGGGGGGGTAGCTCTTTTACAGATACCAGCTAAATCTAATGCCCTGGTAAGTACATAACTTAATGTATTTTGGCTGATCTTATATGGATACTGGAACTGATGGACAGAATCCTGAGCAGACCTTGGGTGGTACCAGGTACCTTTGAGAATGGATGCCCCAAAGGAGGCCCTAGCTCTGGATAAAATGTATAAACTGTAATGTTTTGCAACATAATATAAGGGAGACTGTGTGGCAGTAGTGCAACTCACATCCAAAGACAACATCATGAGGAAAGCTGTGGGTGTAGCTTGATATTTGACAGAGAGTGCTTTTGGTTTACAAGGCAGGGTTCTTGCTGCTAGATGAATTGCCAAAAGTAATGCAGTCAGACATGCATTTTGATAGTGTTGCTTTAGCCACTTTTGACCTCTTTTCACATGGGAAAATGAAATGAGCAGCTAGTCATTTTCTGAAAGTTTTTGCTCCACATAGGTAGAATGTGAGTTGCTCGTGCACATCTAAGCAATGTAACTTATATTCACCTATGTTCAAATGATTTTTGAAAAACGAAGCTGGATCAAATGATTCACATTCAACACTGATGCAACTTTAGGCATAAATTATAGATTTAGTCTTGGTGACATCTTGTCTTTATGAATGATGATATAAAGAAATTTGAATGATAAGGCTTGCAACTCTGAAACATGTTTGGTGGAAGTGATGGCTATCAGAAGCACCGTCTTTCAGGAAAGGAATTTTATGTCAGCAGAGCCTGTGGGTTCAAAGAAGGAGAGGTAAACTTTTCTAAAACAAAAATTAAGGTCTCATGTCAGAGGTGGGGGTGGGGAATTAGTCAAATGTGGCCTGGAATGAAATATACTTTTTAAAAAGGCTTTACAGTGCTTCTGTGAAGTTATGGATGACATAGTAAATCACTGATGATATGAGGAGACTGCCACTAAATGAACTTTGGCAGATGAGTAACAAGCCCCTAGTTGAAAAAGTTCTGCAGTTGAGGGTCTTTGAGAGGCCATAAGTAAGTAAGTTTACAACCTGTGATGGGACTGTAGGGTCCTTGGCCATCATTGGAAGTGGAGAAACCATCCATTTAATTGGAAAGACTGATTGTCAAGGTGATGCTGACTGGACAGGTGAGACAGCAGGTGAGGGTGCTACAGTAGAGTAAGGGGTTTTGTTTTGTGATAGGACCAAAATAGATGGAACCAAATCTAGCATGGCCAGAAAGGGGTTTTGAGAATGACCTTGTCTATGCACATCTTAGCTTTCTGTAAAAAAAATGGGGATGAGTAGTATGGGGGTGGGATGCATAAAGGAGACTAGGGAGGGCCTGTCACGGGACACTAGGGAAGGCCTGTCATGGGAGAATATGTCTTTTCTGTGAAATTCCTTTTGAGAGATGATGGAAAAAAACTTGATTCATTTGTTTTTTAATGGTGAAATGAAGAAATAGGAACAAGGTTTTCCCCTATTTAAAATGATCTTTAGTTTGACGGAGCTGTTGGCAGACCGTTCATGTGGGAGCAAAATGTACCTGCTTAACCTGTCTATAATCATGTTGCATGTCCCCGGCATTTCTGTTGCTATAAGAAACTAATGTGAGGATGTGGCCCATTCCCAAACTCTCAAAGCTTCTCTCTAGGCAAGGGGTGAGATCAGGCATCATCCTGCTTGTTTGTGTACCACATCAGTATCATGTTGTCTGAGTGGATGGACACTGAACCTTGAGGGAGAAGGCCTTGAAAAGCCCACAATACTAGGAAGACTGCCCTCATCTCCAAGATGATCCTGTGCAATATGGCCTCATCTGCGGTCCATGTTCCTTATACTGTCCTGTTAAAGTAATACTTCCCACCCCAGCTAGGATGTATCTGTGGTAATCATGGCTGTGAAGAGAGGCTGAATAAAAGGAGTCCCTGAACTGAGAGTTTCCAGTTTTGCCCACCAGAACAATTGTTTCAGACAACTCTTTGAGCATTTTATGAGTTGCGTCATTGCCTCTATTGCTTGATTCCTCTGAACTTTGAGTGTCCAATGCCGAACTTTCATGTGCTGTCTTGCATACTGTATTGTTTGAGGTCATTGTGCCCCTCTACTCATCGCTCATCAGACCCATCATAGAGTACAATACCCCATTTGAGATGTATCTTACAAGACACCTGCAACAGCTGGAAAGACCACAGAAGCACCTCAACAAGAGGATCACTGGCATCAAACAGATGCCCTATGCAGCTTGACTGAAGAAACTCCAGCTGTACTTGGTTGCATACCGCCTACTCAGAGGTGATGTCTGCTTGACATGCAAAGCCATGTCCAACCCAGAACTGATGGACATGCTCCACCTATAGAAAAGCTTATCCCCTCGAGCCACACGCACTAGGGATCTAAACCTCACCACAACAATAAATAGGACATGCTGGAGGGATAGATTCCTGTCCCAGAGACTTCCCATGCTTTGGAACAAGATTTCAGTCTACATTAGGCAGAGCTCCTCACTAACACTCTTCAAGAGAAACCTTGACGAGTGGATGGGAAACAAAGTTTACCCAGGGGATCACTTCAGTGGCTCTGCTGGACAGAGGCACAGGGAACTAATCTAAGGGGGCGGCGAAAGCCAACACATTCTGGCTAGGCTTAGAAATGCCTTCGGGCAGATAGCCTAGTACCTACCTATGAACCTGTGGAGGCTGCCATCAGGCTTAGTGCTTTGAGGACTACAGCTACATCAGGCTTTTGATAATTTTACAGGTTTAGGGCAGCCTGTATTATTATAGCAATTCTTTTTCAAGGTAATATGGATGCCTGATTTACTGTATCCAACTGGCAGCCAATGTATGCCAACAATTGTGAGTGTTCTAGTTGCAGTTTTGCTAGACTGACTGTGATCCCCAAGGACAGGCATAGTTGCAGTAAGTATTGTCTTGCTGTTATCAGTTTTCCCATTGTAGTGCAATGATAAGGCAGCCATATTGATAGGGAAATATTTTCACCCTTTGAAGACAAGTGTGAGCTGTGACTAGAGCTATATGCTTGTGAACTGATTTATGATCAAAGAAGAATGTGCATTAATCCATGTCAAAAGTAAAATTATGGTTGTCAAACATGCTAATACTATATCTACAGATATTGCTGCAGTCAACAATTGCACTGTACCTCTAAACACAGAACACTATCAGTTAAATTAAAAAGATAGCCAAATATTTATTTTTCAAAGACACTGGGAAGAGGGATGGGGATGGTAATGAGAAATGAACAGTCTGGTTTATGAAGAGAGAAAGAACTCACAAGAAACATCTTACCTGTTAATCTACCCTTAAGAATCACAGATATTTGAAAAAAATCACCTATTCACCAAAAACAACAGAAATATATCTCAGAAAGACTCAATTTAGTGAAAGGTTGTTGAAGCAATACTCATTGCTGGCAATGAGAACTGAAGAGTTAGTTGAGAATAATCCATTATGGGGCAGGGAAGAAGTTCAAGCATGCCAGAGTTTGTTGTTGCCATGTTGATAAAGGCACCTTCTGACCTTCAGCAATTAGTCCATTACTTCCAGTGTCCGGACATCACCAGCCTAAATCTAATTTGTATTCATAAGGCAATGTTTTATTCCTGAGAATTAATATAAAAGTAGAATTTAGCAGCACATTAGGAAACTAAGTACTTGTAGTTGTTTAGAAGAGGGCTTTTTATATGTAATAATTAGTCTGTATATTCAGTCTGAGTTAAGTTTACAATTACTATTTGAGATCAAAATGCTTGAACTAAAAAAATTATTAAAAAAATTATGAAAATGGTGGAATTTAAAATATTTGTCCCATTATAATCATATGCATAATAACTAGATCTTCTAGTAAGCATGTCCCCCATACTGATGTTAAATAAAAGTGAGTCTTAAGAATAGAGGTGTTGGCAGTGAGTTCTGGGATATTAAAGAACACACAATTCTGTTTGTATATATCTATTTTTACATTACTGTTTATCTAAGTAGGCTTGGTAATATAATGTGATTCATAGGTTCATAGGTTTATACTAGGCTATCTGCCCTAAGGCATTTATAAGCCTAGCCCAAAGTTTTGTGGCTTACGCCACCCCTTATATGAAAAAAATACTGTGCCCATTAGTTTGTTGTGCCTCTGTCCAGCAGTGACACAGAGATGATTTGGGGGGGTAAACCTCACATCCCCCATCCGTCAAGATTTCTCTTGAACAGAGCCAGCGAGGTGCTCTGCCTCACATGGACCGGGATTTTATTCCACAGCATAGGGAGTCTCTGAGTGATAAATCTATCCCTCCAGCACGTCCTATTTATATTTATAGCTGTTACACCTTGCTAAATACATTTGTAAAGAAAAAAAAAAGCTTGATATGAGAGATAGCAGGGTGGGTTATATGATTAGCATAAATGAACAATAAAATAATAGATACAATAGATACATAAAAATAAACAAAAAATAAATTAGACTTACATTTGGTAAGAACTAATAAATGGTTGCAGTATTGTGGCATCTGTGGTGTGGGAAGTAAAAGTAATGAAAAATAACAGATGTAACAGCATGGCACAAGTTTTACCGAATGGATCTGCTTTAAAAAATACTAAAGACTGCAGTATGCAATACTGTAAGTACCAGTTGTGCTTAGAGTGCTTTTCTGGCCATAAAGTGGCTCTGGTAGAGGGAAGTAGAGTTTGCTTGCTAAAGACTCATGTCGCCAATCCTGTCAGGTTGCTGACAGACGCTGAGGGAAATGCATGTGGCTAAGCAGAAGCATGATTAATTTAGAAGGGGACAGGTGTATAAAGTAGGCAGAATGACTAAGAAAAGAATGAGGGGCTTGTATCTATGAAATTATGGGATGGAAAAGAAACCGAAACATCAGAATTATTGTTGGAGAAAGTACTGTGGCACAATAAGATAAGTAAAGAGGAGCATTAGTAGTGCATAAGGAGGTGAAAGTATGATACTGGGTGGAGAAGAAACTAAAAGGATGATGACTCGGGGGGGGGGGGTAAATCCTGCACTGTCCCAGGACACTATAATGGATACAGGTTCACCTGTCTCCTGACTGTGAGCATGATAAATAACAGGTAGATACTGCATATCGTTTTATTTTAGATGAAAGTATGATAAGGATGCATTGATGCAGGACACATACATGGGGTTTCAAATGTTTTGTACTGGATGTTAAGGATAATAAGATGAATTAACATTATCCACTTTGTTTGTTGCAAAAGAAATAAAACTGCTATTAAAAAAAAATTACAAAAATATGTGGCAGAATGCACGTAACCAGGCAAAAACTCTGAGGCACATCACATGTGATTCTCTTACTTACTTATGAAACAGTGGATTTTTACTTGCAGCAAACAATGATGCCAAGAAGTTTCAAAATGTGAGAAGTGAATGTGTGTGTGTGTGTGTGTGTGTGTGTGTGTGTGTGTGTGTGTGTGTGTGTGTGTGTGTGTGTGTGTGTGTGTGTGTGTGATGTGCATGAGTGCATTCTGCTAAAACTGTTGGAAGATTATTCCCAGGCCTTGTTTCTGTGCAGAAGAATCTTCAGTGAATCAGGATAAGGGTAAAAAGCATTGTTTGTTATTCTCAGTAATTGTGAAATCAGAGTGACTGGGGTCAGATGTAGTAGTTTGCATCTATGGTAATAAGGAATCTTGTCTCATTTTTACAGAGCCTGGGGTGCAGGTAGTCATAAACATAAAGACGCATAGGCTAGGAGGAAAGGGTCATGTATCATGGAGATGGGGAATTATAGCTCATATTGGAGAGACACTTACCAAGTTGTCTCAACAGCTAAACCTTCACATCCCAAGAAGGTAAGAGAACTGAAATTACATTGAAGCCAGACAGAACACATTACAGAGAAAAAGGTAAGAATTAGAAACACAGTAGTGATAAAAGACAAGAAGTAATAAGGCAACCAGGAATGGATGACAGAGGTAAAAAGAGAAGGATGAAACCAGGATAGGAAGGCACTTAACTGGGTGAAGATTACACTGAAAAAAAAAACAAAGTGATGAACAGCGATAAATGCAAGTTCAAAGAAGGATACAGTACAGCTGTGACTAGGGTGGGGCAAAGGAGGTGTCTGCCCCAGGCACAAGTTGTTAGGAGGAATAACCAGCAGTTGCCAATGGAGTGTGAGTTTAGTAACAGTGTTGCCTTATGAAGCCACATGGAAATTGACATCATAAATGACTACCTATACTTCTTCAGTGCTGAAAGGGGCATAGGGTGTGTGTGTGTGTGTGTGTGTGTGTGTGTGTGTGTGTGTGTGTGTGTGTGTGTGTGTGTGCTTGCTACAGTTATCAACATCAGAGTAGGGAGCTCCAGATAACTTCGGCACAGTTTTATGATAAAGGGACAGTTCGACAGTGTTAGGATTATGATTGAAGGATGGAACAGACCTTAAGGGTAGTTTTATGAATACAGTTGATATGGTTCCATATTAAAAATGTAAGACTGTATAGTGAGTTCTGACATTATGAGTTCTAAAACTCACTGTTACACCACTGTTACACTTTTCAAGAGCTTCTCCAGTGACATAAAGCCACCCTATAATTCTCAGTGTGGGCAGCTGCACCATCCTACACCCATGCTACTTGTGTATACTAACTCTGAAACTGCTTTATCTTGGATGGAATACTCATGAGACTTTTCCCTTGCTGGTGCAAAACTCATAATTACTGTTCTCAGACTTTCAACAGGCAGCCAGCTGTGCTGAAGGGATATGCAGATTATAGAAAGAGAATGTTGCATAAGGAGATTTTATATCAGTTTAGAGAATGGGCGAATGTTCTCCAGCAGGGTATTAATGTACAAGTAATGCCAGCTGAAAAGCGACTCCGCTACTTCACAGCTGCGTATCAGGCTGCTGTGGAGCTTGGACAGAAAAAAATAATGACCGCCGTTATTTTACACTCGCTAAACATTGCTTCTGCTGTTTAGTGAGTGTAAAATGTAAGAAAAAGAAAAAAAGAAAAGAAAATTAAAAGAAAAAATGTATGCGCGTGCACGTGTGTGTGTGTGTGTGTGTGTGTGTGTGTGTGTGTGTGTGTGTGTGTGTGTGTGAGTGTGTTTATGTTTATGTTTCTGTGTGTGTGAATGCGTGCTTCTGTGCATAAAAGCGAGGTGTGTGTGAGTGAGAGTGAAGAAAGAGAGCGATCCAACACTGGCAACAGCAGCATTCAGGAGGTTTGCATATTTCGTCACACCTCTTAGATTTAGTTAACTGAATAAAACCTAAAATAAAGGAGGAACAAAGGCTCAAAACAGGAACATATTCCTGTTAAAAAAATCACATAGCTGCTTCAATAATAGAACTTATGTTAGCACGCATTTTCTGAAGTGCAAGTGTGTGTGTGTGTGTGGGGGGGGCTCTGTGTGAAAGTGGGAGAGACAGTAAGATCAATGAAACACTGGCAGCAACAAATAAAAGGTTTGTGTACCTCTCAACCTTTTCGAAAGACATGCGTGAATGGGTGTGCCTTCATTGAAGGTTGGGCTTCGAGCTGGCACCTCGGCATCATAAAAATCTATTGCCAATCATTAGCGGACCGGAGTTCCGCTGTGGTGATCCCCAACCAAAAAAAGCCGAAAGAAAAACAACAACCCCTCAACCTTTTAGTTCAAGAAATCTGGATAAAGCCTGAAATAAAGGGGTAACAAAGGCTCAAAAATAGGAACAGATTTTAAATGTGATACTTAAAAAAAATTTAAAGTAAGTTAAATACCAGGATTTGTCTTAACATGAATTTTCTGAAGGAAATAAAGTCTGAAAGTCAAGTGAATGTCATTATTTAGGGACTTCAATCCCAAATGACAGGAAATAAACCATTTTAGCAGTAAGGGACCAAAACTAAAGCAAATATCTAGATATTCTTTAAAAATGACATGTTTTTGATGTAAAATGCTTCCTCTAACACCATTTACATAAACTAAAGCAACTCTTAAACATTAGGCAGAGGAAATATATTACATCAAAAATATATACAAAAAACTGTTTGTGTCTTTCGGCTTTTCCCGGTTAGGGGTCGCCACAGCGGAACTCCGGTCCGCTAATGATTGGCAGTAGATTTTTTGCATGCTGGCTTGCTGGGCCTAACGCACAACCTTCAACGAAGGAATGCCCATTCACGCATGTCACCCCACAGAAGACGCTCTAACTGAGAATCGAATGGGCAACGTCTAACTGTGAGGCGACAACACTACCGCAGCACCACCACCGCAGTACCATTACACAGAAGGAAAGATCAGGGACCTGAGACCCAGGTTGGTTACAGACTTCTTCTTTTCCACATTGCTAACACATTGCACAGAGTGGTTAGAAGGGCAATCTGATCATGATCCATTCACATCCATCCAGATCAAGTGGTGTCATTGTCCAGGTCACACTTCCCTATCAGACCAATGATCAGCATGCCCCCCATCTGGGATGTATCTCACCGACACCCCCATCAATTGGAGAGACCCCAACAATTCTCACCAAAAGGATAAGGGACTACAAAATCTGTCATATGCTGCATGAACCTATATACAAAAAATAATATAGTAATAAAAAAATATAAATAAGTAAAACAACAATTTTATAAAGATCCTATTTTCTAAGTGCAATAATGCCCTCCAGGATGTGTGTTAAATGTGTAATTAACGCTCTTCCAGAGCAGGCATTAATTATACATTAACACACACCCTGTCAGGCATTACTGCTTGCATAATTCTGAAGAACAGTAAAATGTTAAGCACTCTGCAGGGAGACAAAGGCAACTGAAATGTAAACTAAATGAAACACCTTTGTAAAAAAAATATATATATATATATATATATATATATATATATATATATATATATATATATATATATACATTTTTTTATGAACTTGAACTGTTGTATGGTCATTACAGAAAAGGCAAATAATAGACGTTCCTTGCAGTCACAGTGTCAAAGTCAGTCTAAAGCTTTTGTAAATTGTTTTAGCATTAAACAGCACAATCAGCACAGCATGTCAGATAACTGACACTATGGCTGTTGAGCTTTCCTGTAAAGTAAATGGAAAAAATATAATATACTGGAGATTAACCTCCACTCAGACCTAGTAATAATAATATCAGTAAGCAAATGAAAACTGTGAGCTAACTGTCCTGTTACTTGATGTACACAATGAGAAAACAGATTAAAAAAAAAAAAAATATATATATATATATATATATATATATATATATATAAATGAAAGAGGCTAATAATGCACATGGGGTATAAAGAACAAAAATAGTAATGTTTCACGTTGGATTATGATTTAGAAAAAGAATTTAAGTTAATTTGGAGCAACAAAAAGGTTACAATAGCACCTGTGTGACTCCGTTAATGGCTTAATACATGTTTCTGCTGAGGAAAAGTTGAAATTTTTATTGTATATTGTAAATTAGACTGCTCAAGGAAAGTTATGAGCTTAAAAAATAAGGTGATTAAAGGAGTATGGCTGTGATGTCAGTGCAGAAGGGGTGAGTAACAGGAAAGTTAAGTAAGTGAAGTAAGTAACACTTGAGTGGATCGGATGGAAATGAACAGATAGATTTACGAGCAAGTCCCTGGAAGGCAACATAATATAATGTTTTTGAAGTTGTCAAGTTTGTAAAGCTATCCACAGTGATGGAGACATGAAGGAGAACAATGAGAAATAAAGAAGATGAAGTAGAACTGATACTTATGCAAGGGGCAATGATGAAGAGCTGTTTGCAAAAAAAAAAAAAAACTGGAAAACAGTGAAAGAACAAGGAAATAGGGAATAAAGGGGAGGAAATAACATAGGTTCATAGGTTCATAGGTTCATCGGTTGATACTAGGCTATCACAAAAAGTAACTAGTCAGGATACACCATGAGACACCTTCTTCAAAAAAAAAAATCCTTTATAAATATAAATAGTAGAGATGGAGAGATGCTGGCACGCTTCTGTCTTTCTTCAGATATATATAACTATATTTTAGTTCATTATATTATATAAACAATTAATCAAATCATCAATTAAACAATTTAAACATTTACTAATTAACTAAATAAATACTAAGTCAATTATTTATATCAATTTGATTGCTATGGTTGTTAGCTGAAGAACACAAGAACATCCCTCTTACTTTTTTTTTTTTTTTGCTTTTTTTTTTTTTTTTTATAGCATTTTTAATTGTTCTTTATTTTTCTTAAACTATCACCTTATAAATAAACTAAATAAATAATCAAATGACAATGATTTATCAATGCTTGTTTTTTTTATATATTTATTTTATAAATATAAAAAAATAAAAAATAAAATAAATAAGTAAAAAATAAATAAAAAAAAAAAAATAAAAAAAATAAAATATAAATGAATAAATATAATGGAGCTCAATGGACATCACACTCGCTAATCACAATCAGCAAATCCTTTTCATTACTCTTAGTGTGTTTCTCTTGTAAATCACAACATTCCATCAAAACATTCCATCAAAATGTGATATCAACAATCTCAAGATATATATTGTGTATTATATTATGAGAATAATATTGTATAAAAATATATTGTATATATTGAATGAATTTAAAAATGAAATTATTATTATTTATATATTATTATTTATTATATTATTTAATATTGATTATGACATCATGAATATTATGTCAAATAAAGATAATATTCAAAAAATACAGCATATAATCAAAAGTAGTTTAAAAATAATTCATATTTAAAAAATAATTTAAATTATATGTCTATTATAATATTCTGTCTGTATATAAAATATATATGTGGTATATATTGTATACAATATATCATACTTGGCAATATCATTCACAATTGGCATAACAGAAAAAATAGTATTAAATAAATAAAAAAGCAAAAAATAAATAAAAAAAAAAAGTTTATAACTATATCAACTGTTCACTTATCTGACTTTGAACTTTTCTTATGAGTTCTCTAATATCAATTGTTTAAAACTATAACCTAAAATAATATATAAACATTAATTCAAATATTTAAAGTGTGCTAATCATTCTCTTCTTCTTAGTGTGTTACCATATACAAAAAATACAAAAGTAAGTATCTCTAAAAAAAAAAACCGTCTCTATCTGATCACTTCCCTACCTTCACATTTGTGTGTAGTGCTGTGCTGCTATATATGAGTGATGATAGCTCATATATAATAACAAACAAAATAAAGTAAATATATATGTTACAGTAGTCATTACCTTGAGAAGTTCTGTTGTGTATTTCAAGGCTTCCAAACCTGGTGTTTGTACCAACTGGTGCCATTAGGAGTTAATATAGACTAATACTTGCTTTATGCTGCTTTTATATATTTTATATTAATTTTTTTAATATTAAGTGTTTCATATAGTATTTTCTAAAGCCCTTGTCTATATATATATCCATGCATATACTACTCTGTATATGCATGTTATATAAGATTAGCTTCCACAAACATTTTTTTATTTATTTACACATCACTCAACAATTTTCTTATTTTCCATTTCAGAATGTCTTGGTAGTTAGAATCCTATTATATGGTTATATAAATCTCTTCTGTTAAATTATAGTGGAAGGATGGAATGGCAGGATAAAATGTATATATAAAAAAAATGTAATGTATTATGATATTTGATGTGTGATATGATGGAATAATAAACATATCATGGAACTTGCCTCAATTTTATCTAAAAATAATTTTCACTGAGACATATGCTGTTTTATATGCTCGATCTCTATGTATCTCTCTAAAAAATAATCCATTCTCATTGTCACTCTAAAAGGCTCTCATTGTCATGTTTAATGTTCTCCTGAACTTGTTTTGTAAAACATTGTAAAAATAAAACGTTTTGGATAATAATGAAATAATGTTTTTGGCTAGTGCGTTTTGGTTTGTTTTGTTTATATCGTATATGTATATCAATTTCCTTCTCTCTCTCTCAACTTGACTTTGGTGAGATATGCCCTAGGGCATTTATAAGCCTAGCCAGAGTGTGTTTGGCTTTCGCCACCCTTTTAGATTGGTTGACTGTGCCTCTGTATAGTAGGTCACAGAAGAAAGCCCTTTTAAGGTTAGTTTACTGTGCCTCTGTCTAGCATGGACACAGAAGAGATACCAGGGGTAAATTTACCATCTCCCATCCACTCGTCAAGATTTCTCTTGAAGAGGGTCAGTGAGGGGCTCTGCCTAACATGGATTGGGATTTTGTTCCAGAGTGAGGGGAGCCTCTGGGATATGAATCTGTCCCTCCAGCATGTTCTATTTATTTCTGCGCTGAGGTTTAAGTCCCTGGAGCGTGTAGCTCTAAGGGATTTGGATTTCCTGAGGTGGAGCATGTCCATTAATTCTGGGTTGGACATGGCTTTATACATCAGGCAGCACATATCAAATACTACAAACTGATTTACAATTGCTTTACTATTGAAATACCTGGAGTTATGAAGTCTGTAATCAGGTATGACCTATATGTGTATCTATGTGTCTCACATGCTTGATATCAGACTGTCACATTCTATCTTGTTATGAATTTAAGTTTCAAACATTAAAGAATGTTTCGAAATTAGCTCCATAGTGAAATATTCATAAAAAACTGCTCGCAAATTGTTCATCTACACTTGCAATTAAATACAATGTTATCTCTCCCGCTCCCTCTCACTGCTAAATACTGTATTTTGTTTATAAGTAGGTACTACGCTTTCGGCCCAAGGGCCTAAGTAAGCCTAGCCAACAAGGTTCCATGGCTTACACCACCCAAGAAAATTATTTTCCTGTGCCCCTGTCAAGCAGAGCCACAGAAGTGATCCCCGGGGTGTATTTTCCATTTCCCATCCACTCATCAAGATTTTTCTTGAAGAGTGCTAATGAGGACTTTTGCTTGACATAGATGGGTAATTTGTTCCAGAGTATGGGAAGTCTCTGGGACAGGATTCTATCCCTCCAGCATGTCCTGTTTATTGTGGTGACAAGGTTTAGGTCCCTAGAGCGTGTAGCTCGGAGGGATTGTGATTTCTTTAGGTGTAGCATGTCCAACAGATCTGAGTTTGACATAGTTTTATACGTTAGGCAGAGATCACCTCAAAGTAGGCGATATGCTATGGAGTAAAGCTGGAGTTTTTTGAGACGGTCAGTGTAGGGCATCTGTTTGAGGCCAGTAATCCTCTGTGAGGTACTTCTGTGGCCTTTCCAGCTGCTGCAGATGTCTTGTGAGGCACATTTCAAAAGGGGTGTTGTACTCTATAATGAGTCTAATGAGTGTTGAGTAGAGGGGAATAATGACCTCTTTTTTCCTGGATGAGAACCATTTTGTGATGAGGTGTGCTACATAGAAGGATTTCCTGACTACTGTGGTGATGTGATTATCAAAGGAGAGACTAGTGTCCACCTGGGTCCCAAAGTCTCTTATCACACATTCGGAGTTAAGTAGACTGCCGCCTATGTGGTAGTTCATGGGTACTGGGTTTTTACCCAAGGGGATGACAATGCACATTTTGGCATTGAGCTTGAGGCCATGGTTCTGACACCAGGCATCTGTCTCAGTGAGGCCCTTCTGTAGGATGTCCACATCATTTGGGGACTCTACTATGGCTCCTAGTTTGCAGTCATCTGTGAACTTCATTAGCCAAAGGCCTACTGTGTTTGGTATCTACTTCTCTGAAGTACAGGCTAACAGGAGAGGTCCCAGGACTGACCCTTGTGGTACTCCCCTTGTCAATGGTTTGAAGTCAGATTTGGAGTCTGCAACTTTTACAGTGGGAGTTCTATCAGTGAGCCAGTTGCCAACCCATCTTGTGTCGTAGGGATTTATACCTAGTTTAGTGAGTTTAGCTATAATTCCAGAATGGGGGATGGTGTCAAAAGCCTTTTATGAGGTCAAGATAGGCTGTGTGAACCACCTTACCCTCGTCTACGGCTTTGGTGACTGCCTCAAAGAAGTCAATCAGGTTCAGGAGGCATAACCTGCCTTTCACAAACCTGAACTGGGTGGGGTCCAGAGTTTGGAGGTTGCCAATGTCTTTGTTTATGAGTTTCATGATGATACATTCCATGGCCTTACAGACCAGGCTCATCAGGCTAATAGGGCAATAGTTCCTGGGATCAGTATTGGCTCACGTTCCTCCTGTATTACTTGAGCTAAGAGTACTCTCCTTGATGGGTCCTTGGCTGAGCTTATCTTCAGCAACCATACCTTGACAAAAATCATTAAAAAAATCTATGATAAAATGTCATATCTGAGATTAGGGCCTGAGTTGAGGCCATATAAAGTCACATTTCCAGGGTACCACATTGAAGGCTGGTATGCCTCAACTTAAAGAAAAAACAAAGAAACAAAAAGATACATAACAATATGTACTTTGAATTCTTTTAATGAATTTGGCTACCTATTTTTTAATGGCAAATTTGTCCATGACTTTGCCCCTTTCACATGGAAAAATGCCCTTTATTTTAGTATTAAATTTATCCCACAGATTCCCACTCCTCTTGAATAAACTCACATTTCACATAAAACAGAGCTCCTCAATGACTCTATTTAAGCGTAACTTAGACAACTGGATGGGCGATCGTAAATTTACCACAGGGGTATCACCTATGTCCCTCTTGGATAAGGGCATTTGGTGCTGATCACAGACTCATGCTGCACATACAGACCATCCAACTTGGTCAATAAGGGAACAAGGGTATAACATGGCTAGACTTATAAAAGGCCTAGGGCCAATAGCCTAGTATCCTCCTATGAACCTATGAACCTATTTATTTCTAAACACAGTCCTTTGTATCTTGTCTCTAATGGCATGCTCAACCAGCAAAACATCAGTCATTAAATTTATTCATTCATTTGCTTTAAAAGGCACAAATTAAATCAACTCAAAGTAATCAATAATAAACTGAGAATAGATTTAGGCACCTTATTTCTGGATCACATATATTTTAGCCAGATTATTTTGCCTTGTGAACATGTTTCACTTTATTTAAATTTGTTTTATAAGAACAAAAACAGTAACAACACTTGATTATAGTCTTATCAAATATTTGTATAGGATTTGCTAATACCTTCATCTATCTTGAGGTGACAGATCTTAGTATAGTTTTTATTTCATAAAAATAACTTTTTGCTATTTTGTTAATATTATTACCAAAGTGTAGCTGTTTTTCAATGATTATTCACAGGTCCTTAAATATAGAATAGACTATCAGCAGATCATTATTAATAAAATATGTGTAATTATGGCTGGCAATGTCTTATATGCATGACTTTTCAATTTTCAATGTTAAAAGCATTATAAGGATTATCTGCTCACTTACACAAGTTGTCTAAGTAGTGCTACAGACCATATTGATCCCTTACTGAACAGACCAAAGCAACAGCTTTGTTATCATCTGCAAACTTTTCAAACCACAGTACATCAGAAGCAGGTAGTTGCCATAAAAACATTAAACAGAAACGGATGTAAAACTGATCCACATGAGCCATCCCTTAATATAGTCAGTGGGTCTGGATAACCTTTCTTGATCTTGACACTATCCTGTCTATTTCATAGGTTTCATAGATATTTCAGTGCATTAGTCTTAGTACCACATATGCCTTGCTAGTACCAACCCTCAGGCTATACCCCCTTTCTCAAACAGGGATAGGCTAGTTAATACTAATGTAAATTTGTAGGGACCATCAAATCATGCAGGTTCCATTTCAGGGAAGCTAGGGAATCACACTGCGTAACTTGCACTTTGTTGCTACTGCTATCTTGCTGTTCTGCAATGCCAACTGTCACCACCTACCACTCTGTCAATCTATCCATGCTATACTCCACAATGTTTTGTACCAAACTGTACACATTTCCATCAATGATTACTTGCTTCCTCTTACATCCCTATTGCATTTTAACTATAATTACTGATTGATAGTAATGTGATTATTGTTATTATTGTTATTATTTCTATCAAGCAGTACATTTCCCTTTATGTATTCATCTGTCTATTACTAAAAATCACTAAAAATTCTAGACCTTTCTTCTCCTGCACACCTGCAGGATGTTAAAGCAGATATTGCTGCTCTGTCATGACTGACTGACTGATGCTTATAATTTCAAAGAGCTAGAAAAGGCAAATAACAAGCTGTCTGTAGGTTTCTTACTTGTCTTAATTTTGTAGTTAAATAAATAAATGTAGAACTTCAGTGGTCAAAAATGAGAGTATTTACCAGGCAGTTTGTGTAGCATTACAGTAAAATTAATCACTCTTCTCGATTTCTCTAACAATCAACTCTTTTAAAAAGTAGTTGCACTTTAGCTGTTTATAATCCTTTGCTAACATCAGCAAGACAATCTCATAATGTAAAATTTTGGGTAGCAAATGACTCTAAAAACTATAGAATTTCTATTTTCTTGTCTAGATCATTCAAGCTGAGACAAATTCCTCCCTGAAACAGCATGAGATTTGAATAAGTGAAAAAAAAAAGACATACATAATTTGTGTCAGGGAAACAGCTAGAAATGGAAAAAAAAAGAAAGAAATGTGGTGAACAATATCTAGGACATACTGACTTCCACGGTGGTGCAGCGGTAGCGTTGTTGCCTCACAGCAAGAGGTTCTCCCGTTCGATTCTCGGCTGGAGTGTGGGGAGTGCCTTCTGAGTGGAGTCTGCATGTTCTCCCCGCGGTTGGGTGGGCGTTCGAAAGACATGCGTAAATGGGCGTGCCTTTGTTGAAGGTTGAACGTCGAGCTGGCACCTCGGCGTTCGTGAAAATCTACTGCCAATGATTAGCAGACCAGAGTTCCGCTGTGGCAACCCCTAACTGGGAAAAGCTGAAAAACAACAACTCTTGGGAGAAAAAATAATTCTAAGATAAGCTTAACAACAGTGTAGAGAGGAGCATGCCTTTCATTAGTTTTTCATTTCACTGCTTATTGTTTTCCATTACAGCATGAGTGAGCTTTATCTGAAAATATAACTATTTTCCTGGTAATTGAAGTATGTGACTCCCTCCAAAATCTGCTTTACAAGTTTATCTAAAATTGAGGGCTTCCATAAATGATAACAGCATTGCCAAAAGTATTTCACTAGAACTTAAAGTGAGCAGAAAATAGGACACCTGTCACATAACTGGCTACAGATGCAGGGAATTCCATTTGGTTCACATTTCCACCAGCAAAGTCCACATAACTGTAGATCACATTATGCTGCGTCACACAGACATTAGCTTGTTACAAAGAGTGCATGGATGGTGCTCTTCTACCACAAAAACAATTTCACTTATATTCTTTTGGTATTTATTTTGCATTTTATGGGAATGAGCAAACATCATGTTCTTTGGAGACAGAAAGGAGCATGGTACATAACATAATACCTTCTACATTATCCATGTTCTCATGCTTTTGGTTCCACATGTCCACAGATTTTTTTTAACTGTCTGGATATGTGACATCCTTCATTTCACCAAATAATGCAGTCTGTTTTCTTACTACTCTCTCAGTCAGCATGTTGATAATGGCATTATCACCAGGAAATTTTATTATAGCATGGAGTAGCCACATTTGAGACAGTACTAAATGTAAATGTAATGAGATAACAGAATATGTGTCAAACCTAATAGCCCTATATACTAGTATCTGGTCTCTGTCTCAAACCTAATAGCCCTATATACTAGTATATGGTCTCTGTCTCAAACCTAATAGCCCTATATACTAGTATCTGATCTCTGTCTCAAACCTAATAGCCCTATATACTAGTATCTGGTCTCTGTCACAAATGTAATAGCCCTATATACTAGTATCTGGTCTCTGTCTCAAATCTAAAGACCTATATACTAGTATCTGATCTCTGTCTCAAACCTAATAGCCCTATATACTAGTATCTGGTCTCTGTCACAAATGTAATAGCCCTATATACTAGTATCTGGTCTCTGTCTCAAATCTAAAGACCTATATACTAGTATCTGATCTCTGTCTCAAACCTAATAGCCCTATATACTAGTATCTGGTCTCTATCTCAAACCTAATTGCCCTATATACTAGTATCTGATCTCTGTCTCAAACCTAATAGCCCTATATACTAGTATCTGGTCCCTATCTCAAACGTAATAGCCCTATATACTAGTATCTGGTCTCCGTCTCAAACCTAATAGCCCTATATACTAGTATCTGGTCTCTGTCTCAAACCTTCTTCTTCTTCTTTTGGCTTTTCCTGGTTAGGGGTCGCCACAGCGGATCATCTCTCCGCTCATGATTGGCAGAGGAGTTTTACGTTGTCGAGGAGTTGCCAGCAGCCCAAAACCTTCCAGACAGCACACACACAGCACACACTCACACCTAGGGCCAATTTAGAGTGTCCAATCCACCTACTGCATGTCTTTGGGATGTGGGAGGAAACCGGATCACCCGGAGGAAAGCCACACGACCACAGGGAGGACATGCAGACTCTGCACACAAGGCACCCCAGCTGAGAATCGAACCAGAGAACCTCTTGCTGTGAGGTGGCAACTCTAACCGCTGCACCACCATGGCCGCCCTCTCTGTCTCAAACCTAATAGCCCTATATACTAGTATCTGGCCTCTGTCTCAAACCTAATAGCCCTATATACTAGTATCTGGTCTCTGTCTCAAACCTAATAGCCCTATATACTAGTATCTGGTCTCTGTCTCAAACCTAATAGCCCTATATACTAGTATCTGGTCTCTGTCTCAAACCTAATAGCCCTATATACTAGTATCTGGTCTCTGTCTCAAACCTAATAGCCCTATATACTAGTATCTGGTCTCTGTCTCAAACCTAATAGCCCTATACACTAGTATCTGGTCTCTGTCTCAAACCTAATAGCCCTATATACTAGTATCTGGTCTCTGTCTCAAATCTAATAGCCCTATATACTAGTATCTGGTCTCTGTCTCAAACCTAATAGCCCTATATACTAGTATCTGATCTCTGCCTCAAACCTAATAGCCCTATATACTAGTATCTGGTCTCTGTCTCAAACCTAATTGCCCTATATACTAGTATCTGGTCTCTGTCTCAAACCTAATAGCCCTATATACTAGTATCTGGTCTCTGTCTCAAATCTAATAGCCCTATATACTAGTATCTGGTCTCTGTCTCAAACCTAATAGCCCTATATACTAGTATCTGGTCTCTGTCTCAAACCTAATAGCCCTATACACTAGTATCTGGTCTCTGTCTCAAACCTAATAGCCCTATATACTAGTATCTGGTCTCTGTCTCAAATCTAATAGCCCTATATACTAGTATCTGATCTCTGCCTCAAACCTAATAGCCCTATATACTAGTATCTGGTCTCTGTCTCAAACCTAATTGCCCTATATACTAGTATCTGGTCTCTGTCTCAAACCTAATAGCCCTATATACTAGTATCTGGTCTCTGTCTCAAACCTAATAGCCCTATATACTAGTATCTGGTCTCTGTCTCAAACCTAATAGCCCTATACACTAGTATCTGGTCTCTGTCTCAAACCTAATAGCCCTATATACTAGTATCTGGTCTCTGTCTCAAATCTAATAGCCCTATATACTAGTATCTGGTCTCTGTCTCAAATCTAATAGCCCTATATACTAGTATCTGGTCTCTGTCTCAAACCTAATTGCCCTATATACTAGTATCTGGTCTCTTTCTGTTTCTTCAACAACTTAGATTATAATGTCTCTTGACACCTCATTGGTTATTTAGTACATGTCCTTTGTTTACCTACAGTTCCTTTTTTATGTTTGGCCTTTACTGGTGCGCAAAGTGAGACTCCACTTTCCACTTTTAATCTTATTAAACTGATGAAACTAGCACTAAAATGTTAAAATGTTGAGTTTTTCAGACATAACACTGCTCACATAGTTTTATTCTCATTCAAGTCAGCATTTCCCAAACACTCATCAAAATTAAAATGGTCATCCAAGAAAGCGATGTTCTGTTTATGAAGCAAGTTGTTTATAAAAACAGGAAGCTTAGAGATATGCAGCTTAAATGAAAGTTGAGTGCTTGCCGTCAAGTACAATTGTGTAAGCTACATTTACCCATAATAGTAGTTGTTTGAATTTCTCACTATTGCAGTAGCCTTTAGACTATATGGATTGGTTCCCTGCCCAGGAAACAACAACTGTCCAGCTTCACAAAGCTCTGGCTCCCTCCCACACCTTCTTCAGGACTTTCTTGTCTGTACAGACAGAGAGAGAAGAGCCTAAAAATCCTGAACCAAAAAAGGCAATAATAACAAAGAAACACATTAAGCAGAAATACTCATAACCCTACTTACAACTATACGAAAGAGTAGGGGGGTGGAGGGTGGGTGTGGCTACTGCAGCAGTGAGCAATTTGAGCAGCTGTTATGGGTAAATGCAACTTATAAAATTGTACTATGTTCATCATCCTCGCTGCAGCAGTAGACTTTAGGATAGGTTAAATACCAAAGCCTATCCAACACATGAGGATGAAGGATATGGATACAAGAGCCTCTTGAGAATGGTCCTATCAAAGCACACCCTGGACCTTACAAAGGAATCCAGTCTGTAATGCTTTGTAAAGGTACAAATGGAGGAACAAATTGCTGCCACTAGAGTGCTTCCAGAGTCCACCCTTTACAGTATGCCATCAAAAAAGACAAGGCCCTAGCAGAATGGACCTTGATACTGCCTGGAATGGTTTTCCATTCTGGGAATAACAAAAATCAATAGCTTAGGACTACACCAGGACACTGTCTGTTTAGACATAGGGTGACTCCTTTTTGTCCTTTAATAAAAAATGAATAGCTGCTTAGTTTTTGTAAAGGACTTAGTTATATCAAGATTGTACCTGAGCTGTGTATGCACATTCCGAGTATGAAGAATCTTTTCTCCTTGTTTTTTAAATTCTGGATAGAAAACTGGGAGATTGATAGCTTGATTCAAAGTAAACTCTTTAAATGCTGTGAGCATAGAAGAGGGGGTTTGTTTTTAATGTGATTCTATCTCTATGTAATATGTTGTAATGGCCACCCACCATGAGAACTTGCATCTTAAATAATCTTCTTGCAGATGTCAGAGCAATGATGAGAACAGTTTTCCAAGTCAAGAACCTTCAATCATCTTGATGATCAAGTTCAAAAGGTGGCTTGGTCAACTTCTCCAGCACAAAGTTGAAATCCAAGGAGGATCAACCTGTTTAGGAGGAAGTCTCATGTGTAAAATGCCTTTCAGAAACTGTTTTACCAGAAACAGAGAAGAAAGAGAAGGATCAATGGGAAGACATGTTGAAATGGACATAAGATGAACCTTAACAGAGAAATAAGAGAGACCTTGAATCCTTTAGTACCTGCTGCACATCATTGTGGAATAAGTACCTAAAATGTATTAGAACTGAATCATACAGGTAGCCAGTTGAAGTAGATTGAGACTGGGGTGTATCAAATTCCCCATCTTGTGTAAGTAGATCTAGTCTGTGAGGAAGCTTGGGATAATTGTCCTTGGACAGTTCCATAAGAAGGGAGAACCAATGTTGCCTGGACCAAAAGGGAGTCACCACAATTATTTTTGGGGAGTCCCTGTGCATTTTCAGAATTACTCAGGATATCAATGAAAAGGGTGGAAAAGCATAAAGGAACACTCTTGCCCAAGGGAATGAAAATGCATCTGTTTTCCAGGCTTGCTTGCAAAGAGTCCTGGTGCAGAATTTGCTGAGTTTTCTGTTTTGAAAGGAGACAAGAGATCAATATGAGGTGTTTCTCACAACTGGATCTGTTCCTGGAAAACACTCTCATTCAGTTTCCATTTTTGAGGTCCAATCATGGTAATGCTCAGCTTGTCTGGCACTATGTTTTGGTCTGATGGAATGTAAGATACACGGAGGATTAAGAAATGCTGTAGAGCTACCTCCCAAGTTATCTCAGACAGTCTGTATAGGAGGTATGATTTTGTACCACATGACTGTAGCATTCCCTGCAATTATTTAAAGATGTCCTGTTAGCCATAGGTGATGCAGCAGTTTCAAAGTATGGATCACAGCCATCTCCTTTATAATGATGTACTTTGGTCTGTATGAATAACTCCAAAGACCTTCCACCATTGGAAACTGCCGCCAAGCACCTGTGGTGAGATATTGGTTTGTGTTTGAAAGATAGAAGTGGAGACCTGGGTTCAGCTGAACTTGTTGTCACCATCAATGCAGTTCCAATTTTAGAAAGTCCAAAACTGGAACTGCTCTAAAGGATGTAAATGCTGTGTCCATGTATTTTTTAGAAACCATTGCATCTTTATCATATGCAACCTGTCTAGGGGAATCACAACAATCATAGTAGCCATAAACCCTAGGATCTTGAGAAATTTTCTTGCAGATGTCTGTGACTGATTAAAGAAGCCCAGGAAGGATTCCATATAAAAAATCCACCTTCTGTGTGTCAAAAAGGCCTTTTGAAGAGAAGTATCTAGAAGTCAGCCAAGAAACATACTCCTGTGCGATGGAGTTAAGGAGGATTTTGCCACATTTTTCTGGAAGCCCTGAATGCTCAGAAGTGGCATAATTAAAAGTTATGTTCTTACCATAAGTAGGTATCTGTGTTGTCCATTTTCATTCTTCCACAACATATGGGTTTGGATCGGATCCTCGGAGCCAACTCGGTTGCTTATTTCAGGCTTAGGATCCACCTCTTAAGCTGCTCCTCATACCCATAATACTCTGCTGTATCATAAAAGCCTCAAATTAAATTTGCTGCCCAATTCCCACAGTACAGAGACAGGAGATGAAGGAAGAAAGAAAGACAAGGATCAAACCTGGAAATGTAGGTTCCAATACAGTCTACTAGATCTCTCCAGGAACTTTGGATGGAGGATGGATGGGAGAGAAGTTGAAGAAAAATTAAAATGGGCAACACAGATGCCTAGATGACTTCCAAGATGGCTGCACATTGAGTAGCAGCTTAATTCTATCTCTTCCAGTGTGAAAACTGAAACTTAGCAGAGAAAGCCAATGGACCTAGATTTCTGGGTAAATTTCAGTAACTGGCTAGAAAGTGCACTGCCTGGATGCTAGGAAGAAAGAAATGCAGAGTACCTAAAGGAAAATCAGCTACAAAAGGCGACGAAAAAACACTGACTGGGAAAAGTGCTGTAGCTGTTCAACAAAAAGAAGTGCAAGATCTAGGCATGACTTTCAGTCAAACAATAACAGGCTGGAAAAATGGAAGAAGCTTTAAACAGATATTCAGATAAGGTGATAAAATGGCATAACTCAGATGTCAAATGAAGAAAAGGCTGGCTGAATATGAGACTGCACATGAAGAGATGTTTCAAAAATCTGAGATTTTCTGCTTTACCCAAGAAGCTGGAAGGAACAGATTGTATTAATTTTATGAAAGCACAAATGAGCAACTGGACTGGTATTCTACAACAGGAATAGTTAATTGAAAGGGCACATTGTGTGTTTGCTCCAAACCTGGCTATGAGAAAACAACCTTAACCTTTAATAGTAAAGATGCAATCTTACCAGGAGAAGGAGATGATTCTGACAAAGCTGTAGCAAAAGGACAAAATACTAAAATTGGGAGACAGCAGAGTATTTCTGGAAAATGAGTACTCATTGTACACCAGGCAGAAGATGAGTACATTTATCCTATTATTCAATGAATGTCAAGGAGCGGTCATGAGATTAAAACTGCTGTACCTAGCTATCTTCAAAATATTTTTCCCTGGAGGAAAAAAATAATTATTTGATGAAGTACATGCTAAGGACGAAAAGCAAAAGTTTGTCCAACAAAAGTGAGTTGTGAAACAGAAGGAGAGTCTGCCTCTTGTTCTTATGTTAATAAAGACCACAGAAAAATGGTGCCAGTGAAACCTTTTCCAGTGTTTCAACAGAAAATGCTTGAGAGAGGGAAAAAAGCACAAGAGTTAACTACAAGAATTGAGAGTACATTGGAAATAAAGCAGAGACATGGTTTGGGAGAAGGAGATGAACAGGAATAGAGCAATAAAGTCTGGAATTATTGGACTTTCTTGGACTTTGTTAAAATTGAAGGGGACTCTAAAGCATAAGCCGTACTTCATGTTATTAACGTTTGGAAAATAAAATCAGTAACTTGGAAACTGCATGACCAGAGAAATCATGGAGTGATAGTATGGATGATTTTTGCTGAATAAGTTCCAGGTGGCAACATTCCTGTGCAGAAGTCTTCTGTCACTTCAGTTAACTTCTGTGGTGTGGGTACAGAAATGAATATTCCCTCAGAAGATATTTCTGCTGAACTGTTACAGGATATTGTGCAGGAATGATTCCAAATAAAAATCCATGACATGACAGAACAAGAAAGAATAGTGGAAGCTAGGTTAAGAAGGGAGGTGATGATTAACGATCAGCAGTATGGTTTTATGATGGGAAAGAGCACTACAGATGCGATGTTTGCTCTAAGAGTGTTGATGGAGAAATATAGAGAAGGTCAGAAGGAGTTGCATTGTGTCTTTGTTGACTTGGAGAAAGCATATGATAGGGTGCCTAGAGAGGAGTTGTGGTATTGTATGAGGAAATCAGGAGTGGCAGAGAAATATGTAAGAGTGGTACAGGATAAGTATGAGGGTAGTGTGACAGTTGTGAAGTCTGCAGTGGGAGTGACAGATCCATTTAAGGTGGAGGTGGAATTACATCAAGGATCAGCTCTGAGCCCTTTCTTATTTGTAATAGTGATGGACAGGTTGACAGACGAGATCAGGCAGGAGGCCCTATGGAATATGATGTTTGCGGATGACATTGTGATCTGTAGTGAGAGTAGGGGCCAGATTGAGGATACCTTGAAGAGATGGAGATATGCTGTGGAGAGGAATGAAGGTCAGCAGGACTAAGACAGAATATGTGTGTGTGAATGACAGGGAGGATAGAGGAATGGTGAGGATGCACAGAGTAGAGTTGGCGAAGGTAGATGAGTTTAAGTACTTGGGATCAACAGTTCAGAGTAATGGTGAGTGTGGAAGAGAGGTGAAGAAGAGAGTACAGGCAGGGTGGAATGGATGGAGAAGAGTGTCAGGAGTGATTTGTGACAGACGGATACCAGTAAGAGTGAAAGGGAAGGACTACAAGAGGGTAGTAAGACCAGCTATGTTGTATGGGTTGGAGACGGTGGCATTGACAAAAAGGCAGGAGTCAGTTGGAAGTGGCAGAGTTAAAGATGTTAAGATTTGCACTGGGTGTGACAAGAATGGACAGGATTAGGAATCAGTATATTAGAGGGTCAGCTCAGGTTGGACGGTTTGGAGACAAAGTCAGAGAGGCAAGATTGAGTTGGTTTGGACATATGCTGAGGAGGGATGATAGGTATATTGAGAAAAGGATGCTAAGGATGGAGCTGCCAGGTAAGAGGAAAAGAGGAAGGCCTAAGATAAGGTTTATGGATGTGGTGAGAGAGGACATGCAAGTGGTTGGTGTGACAAAGCAATATGCAGAGGACAGGAAGAAATGGAAACAGATGATCCTCTGTGGCGACCACTAACAGGAACAGCCAAAAGAGAAGAAGAAGACAGAACAAGAAAATCTGGAAATATTGGACATTTTGGACTTTGTTAAACATGTAGGGGACTCTAAAGCATATGCCCTACTTCATGTTATTAATGTTTGGAAAATACTCAGGAGAGGGGAAGAGGACGGAGAAAGCTAACTGTAAGTCAGACAATTTTTTTTCTTAATAGTACTATTTAAATGGTGCATGACTTTCTTTGCTTGTTATAAAGTACATTTTTTTCAGTTATTTTTAAGTGTAATGGGGATACTAATGTAAATAGGGGCTCCTGTTGTTTTCTTTTTGTTTATTTCTCCTTTCTTCTCTCTTTCTCCTTGTTCAGTTTTAACAAATGTAGGCACTGCAATGAAAAAAGATCTGGCTAAAAGAGCATGACAAATAAATACATTTGGGTGCTTTTTCTCATTATTGCATAGGGGAATGACTGGGTTAAGGCCATTAGCTTAATCTAGTAACAAGTTTTAATAGAAACCAAGTAAATGAAAAAGAGTATTGAACGTTATGAGGCTTTGTTTTCTAGTAAACAGTTGTATGTCTGGTTCTCATGTCTCTAGCAGACAGTCTGATAAGGAGAAATGGCTTGCAGAAAATGTTTTCTGAAACCAATCATGTGTTTTTGCAGCTGGGAGAGCTATAATGATAAGACAAAACTGACGGTGCTTAATAGAACCACAGGCGATACCATGCATCTTAGTATAGATAACCTTTCTTTTACGTTAGGTTGAGGCTGTCAGCTTAAAACATTTGCTCCTGTTAGGAGGGTAAAACTTCAATATTTGAAGATGTATATAGTTTTGTGTGTTATTAATACTTTAATAGGTTTTAGGGGGTATTGGAGGTATGCGTGTATTTTTGTTTGAGGATTTTCAATAAAACAAAAAGTTCTGTGAGATGTGACATAGGCTCAAATGGACATGACAGGAAACAACTGTATAACATATTAACCTGAAAAACAGTGCAAGCATGTAACACAAAAGCTGAAACTAGACAGTTAACAAAAAAGCTATTATACATAGAAGGTGGTAATAATAATCTCTCAAAAATATGATGCTTTCTATAATGTCTTTAAATTTTAATGGTCTCACAGATAAATACAAAAAAAAGAGTAGTGAACTATATTAAAAATGCAGAGTGCAAATAGCTATGTTACAGACGCACTTGGTTTGAAATGAACATACAAACTTGATAAAGAAAGGTTTTCAGGATGATTATTCAATGGAATACTTGGGGTGAAGGAAGAGGAGGAGTACTTATATTAATTGTAAGAGGAGCTCCAATAGTAATAGTAGTGGATAAAAAAGACAGTAATTGTAGATGTGTAGTACTAAGGGGCTACAGGCAAGGGAGGATTTGCAAGAGGAGCTCCAATAGTAATAGAAGAGGATAAAAAAAACAGTAATGGTAGATTTGTAGTACTAAGTTGCTATTGGCAAGGGAGGAGGATTACACTGGCATGTATTTATATTCCACCAAAAACTGCTATAATAGAGCTTTAGAAAATTCTTGGAGAAATAATCAGCTTTCAGCAAGGAATACTACTTATAGGTGGGGACTGGAATTTAATTTGCAATAATGAAGCTGTGTCTGGGGGTCCCAGAACAGAAAACATAACAAAGGAAAGTAGATTTTTAAAGATATTTATGAAAATATTTGGCATGGAAGATGTAAATTCAGTACTGGAATTCAGCATGAATTTACGTATTATTCCCCAAGATACAAAAACTGGGCTAGGCTAAACAGAATTTACATTTCATAGGAACATGTGCATTTCATTGAAGGTTTGATATGCACCCAATAACTATTTCAGATTATGCACCAGTAATAACTAAAATAAAACAGAGGGTAATGAAATAAAAATAAGACATTGGCGCTTTCCCACATATCTGTTGAAAAGAGAGGAATTTAAGGAATGGGTAATGGAGATTATTCAGGAGCTATTAGAAAAGTCAGAAATTTCTTCTGAAAATATAGCTATGATGTTGAATAAAATTAAAGTGGAGTTTAAAAATAGAGTGGAAATAAAAGAAAGGGAGATATGGTTAAGAAGGAACAAGAATTATTTAGAGGAACTGACAAATGTTCAAGTATTGCAAAATAAGGGGAATCTCACAAAACAAGAAGAGGAGAAACTAAACCGAAAATAAGGGATTACCTTGGTAATATGCATGAGTTTAGAAAGATTGCTATTAAGCAGCTGTTTTTTGATAATAACTCTGGAGCACAGAAACTTTTAGCACAATGACTCAGGCAACAGAAAGTATAAAGGGCTGTCACCAAGCTTAGGAAGCCGATAACAAGGAAGACAACAAGGGATCCAGTAGAAGTATTAGAAATATTTCAGAAATTCTATGAAAGTCTGTATAAAGCAGAGAAATATGGAAATCAAGAAAAGGTACAAATGGAAATATTTATGGAATAATTAAATATGCCAAGGTTAGAGGTAGAGAAAGCTCAATTACTAACAGTCAGAATAGGAGCAAATCAGATAAAAATGCTGATACATAACCAATCTACAGGAAAGTCCCCAGGAATAGTTGGTATTCCTGTGGAAATTTGAAAGCTAGGTGGGAAAAACTGATAAAGGTCTGGGAGGTTTTGTTTAACAGTATTTTAAGAGGAGGAGAAGTATTAACATCCTGGAAGAAAGCAGTGGTAGCTGTAATACCTAAAGTGGATAAAGATCCACCAGATCCAGCTTCATACTGCCCATTTCAATATTGAACCATGATTATAAAGTGTTTATGTCTATAATGGCTAAAAAAATGGCAAACATGATGCCAAAATTGATTGATATGGATCAGTGTGGTTTTGTGGAGGGAACACAAACATTTGACAACATTAACAGGACACTGATGATCCAGAGGGAAACAAAATGCTAGAAAAAGGCCACTGTTGCTGGTGGGTATTGATGCAGATAAAACATTTGACAGAGTAAGCTGGGACTTTATGAGCAAAGCAATAGAAGCATTTACATTCCCTGATAAAATTATAAGGTTGATTAGGAGGATATCTGAGGGATCAGGGGCAAAATTAAAGTGGGAAGGGTCCTCTCTGATAACCTCTTCTTGAGCAGAGGAACCAGGCAGGGGTGTTCTCTCTCCCCTTTGTTATTTGCATTATATTAAGAACCACTGACATAGAAAATAATGGACTTAGAAATTCAAGTATATAATTGGTATGGTAGTCAAGCAAGGCTGGCTCTATTTGCAGATTGCATTATTTTATATCTGACAAAACCAGAAATAGATATTACAGTGCTGTGGAATGTATAGAGACAGTTTCAAATCTTTTTGTGATACAAAATGAATGAAGCTAAAACAAAGGCAATAGCAGTAAATTATGTACCCACATATAAATTGTTTCACCAATATCCATACTTATGTGGACATGATAAAATGAAGTATTTTGGAGTATGGATTTAAAATGATACCAGTGTGGCAGCTAAGGATACGTGGGGAGAGATTAAACAAAAAATAATACAAAAACTGAGAAAACGGAAGCTCTATTATATAGATATTGATAGTAAGATAACAAGTAGTTAAACTGTTTTTAGTCCCTTTAGTCTTATACACAGGTCAGGCATATTTTTATCAACCAGATGAGAAGTTGTGGATAGCAATTAATAAAGAGGGATGACGGCAATTAGGCAAGAGACAGACAATAGGCAAGAGGGATCTGAAATCTGTTGGAGAAAACTGGCAAAGGAACCAAGGTATTAGGAGCAAATATCTAAAGAGGGAAATGTAATAGAATGGGAAGATGCCAAGAACTTATTTGGACTGCAGGTTAGAGATTGCCTTCCCTATCAAAGATTGATATCAGAGTATAGGCAAAGATAAAGAAATAGCGAAGTCCTAAATGAAAGATCAGCACTGGTAGAATTTCTAGTAGAATCTAGAACAGAAGTTGCTATTAAGAAAGGAATAATTAGTACTGCATATAAAATATTGCACAATGACTATAAGAATCAGTGATAGGAGTTTAGAAAGGATTGGGAAGAGAGACTGGATAAGCAATTCACAAAGAAATAATCGGGGGGGGGGGGGTATATGTATGTCTCCTGCAACAAAGTGTAGAAGATTTAGGATCTTCACTTGTAAGTGTTTACATAGATATTTTTATACCACAAGTAGACTCCATATAATTTTTCCTCAGGTAGACCGCAAATGTAAGTGTGATGGGGAAAAAGAGGTAATTGTGTACATATTTTCTGGGAGTGTAATGAGTTGACAGACTTTAAAGATTCCCAGTAGACTGCTCTGTTGGAGATGATGGCTGAGAAAATTAGTGTAAGTAAGGAAATTATTTTTTTACCTAAGATACAGAATCGGAATTACCTAGACATAGTAAGGCCTTGCTGAGTCTAATTATGATGGCTGCCAAAAAAGCAATTACTGGAAATTAGAAATCAATGTCTGAACCAACTTTACTAGATGTGGCAAAGATAGAAACAGGGATAAAACAACTGGAATACATAGGAAAAAATAGGAAGTGTGGGATCAATACATGCAGAAGAGGAATGAGGTTTAAAGAAAGCAGGAACAGAATGAGCTATGTAATTGTTGACTGACGATGACTGGATATATTACAAATGATGTATAATGCTTGCAGCTACAGTTGTGTCTGCATGGTTTATAATGTATAATGTTTGCAACTGAGATTGTGTCCGTATGGTTTCCTTTCATTTATATAAATGTAAGATTGCCTATGTCATACATGATAATTTAATAAAGATGTTTCTTGTTTAAAAAAAACACATATGTTTATTTATGGTAAGAACATAACTTTTAAATTTGATGTTGTTCTTTTCATTCTTCCTCAACATATGGGACAGAGTCCCCAGCTATGTATCGCTTGGGTGGCCCTCATGGAATGGTATTACAGAGCACTGCTGAACCCAAGGGAACTCTGTTTCTAGAAATAATATCCAATTTGTAATGAGAAACAAAAGTACAAGCATTGGACAATGTACTTACAACACAAATGCCATCAACAGATTTTCTGGACCAAAAAGCAGATGATATGGCCATGGATCTGGCTGAATGAGCCTTGAGAGGCTTTGGTAATGTCCTGCCTTTTTGAGAGTAAATCCTGGAAATAGCTGTCAGATGGAGTTTAACTGTGGAAAAACTCAATCCATCCTCAAACAACATTGTCAAGAATTATAGAATCTTAGAAACTGGGGCAGAAAATGAATAAATGTCTTTATTTAAAGCCCAAAGAGACAATCTTTTCCATTTTTATATACCTTTTTGGTTGATTCTTTTTGAGAAGCCAAATAATATTGCATACTGGGGAATAAAGCCTAGTCTGTCTAACTATTACTGAAACTGGAAAAACCACGTGGTTAGTTTTAGGGCTTGAATGTTGAGATGGTGGATCCCTGATGGGTGTGACAGGAGATCCAAAGTTAGTTCCAGTTTCCATGGGGGATAATGAAGATGAGACTATAGGAAGGGGAACCATACTTGCTGAGGCCAGAAAGGGGCAATGAGGATCACTGAGCTCTTCAGCCTACTTGTTTTCTGTAAGAATTTGGGAATTAGGGGAAGGGTGGGTAAGCATAAAGAAGACCCGGGGGCCAAGTGTGAATCACAGTATCTCTCAGTGATACTCCCTGAGAGGGGATCAGAATGAAGCACCTGCTGCATTTGTTGTTGAGGGCAGTAGCAAATAGGTTACAGAAAGGTCGGCTCCAATGCTGGAAGATCATCTCCACCACGGATCGATTGTGAGCCCACTTGTGGGTCATCAGAATGGATCTGCTTAGCTTGTCTGCTGTTAGGTTGTTGAAGGAGGCCCAGATGTCTGATTTCTCCCTAAAACAGTCAGATTATTTACCCCTAAGAAAAAGACTGAGAAGACTAAACATTTGATCCCTCCACCCCTTCCACAACCTCCAGTCAGAAGGATTCCCAAGAAGTCTAGTACAACTTTGCCCTGGGGCTTTTTAGGGCAATACAGTCTTTTCAGTCTTCCACTGTAGTATCTGCCCAGGCAAAAAGGAAGTGATTTCCTGTGTCCTTTGAGGAGGAAGTAGTCTATGAATCTGAAGAAAAAGAGCTTGACTATGCTTCACAGATTTTATTTTCCAACCCCTGTGACTCTAATTTTGAAGACACCCTGTCCTCTTTTTCTCCTAAGGACAAATATATTTCTCTGACACTAACTCTAACATGAAATGGGAAGGAAGGAAAGTTTCTGAGTCTAAAAAAGATACTATGGGTTATTTAGAATAGATTTCCCAAAGTTCTTTGCTATCCCTACAATTCTAGGAGCTTTGGAAGGCACTTTTAATGTTTTTGCTTCTTCTCCACCTGCTTCACAACCCCTGCTGCAAGAAAACCAGATAGATTTTAAAAGTGCCAGATTGTCATTAGTTTTTATTTTTAAGAAGCTCCACTTGCATTTATTTAGTGACACCGTGGCTCCACATTTCTGAAAGTCTTGCTGCTTGGTCAAACATTACCATTTGTATAAGTATTAATTTTAATAAGTGTAATTGGGTACCCTTGTAAGAGCCTTAAAATAACTGGCTTTGGGTGTTCTGGTGGCAGTGAATCTATCTTATATGCTGGGTGGAGGTGTCAGAGCAGGTAAGCTGTGACAGCATTTTCCGGTTGTGTGTGCATGAAAACCAAATCTAAAAAGAGAGTGTGTGTGACAGCTACTTTGAACAGGGACACTGAAAGCACTGATTTCACAAAGAGGGTGGTGGAGGACATAGCTTGGAATACTCAGTTAAGGACTCAGCTTTATAGTGATCAGTTGGGAGTCTTATCTGGGGCCTGGAGAGAAAGCTCAGCCCCATGACTGGAGTGTGCATTCCATATGTGCTCTTAAGGAAAATTGTACTTGATGCAGACAGCTACATCTGAAAATACTGTGGGTGTCTATTTTTTTCTCATGGTGTATGTTCCCCACCAGTGTCAGTGGTGAGGATTGAAGCTCCTTGATCACTGGTCCAGAGGTGGGATGTCACATATTGGTGGCAGTGGTGGGATTGAGGCTCCTTGATCACTGGTCCAGAGGTGGGATGTCACATATTGGTGGCAGTGGTGGGATTGAGGCTCCTTGATCACTGGTCCAGAGGAGGGATGTCACACCTCTTCACCATTGTTTTTTAATACCTGCTCGTCAGCATTCTGCTGAAACTGTTTCATTTCTTTCTTGCCAAAATTGGATGAGGAAGCAGAAAATTCATTGGAAAATTTAGAGAAGGAGGGCTGAAAAGTATGAGAGATTTCCTGTATCAGCTTATCACATTTTTGATAACCTCTGCTGCAGAGGGCCAAAAACTAAATCTCTATCCAAAGCAGAATGTAAAATCTAATTTTTAACATCTTCTGGGACATTCTGAGAACACAGCCATGCAAACCACAACAGCCTTGGATGTAGTATCTACAGAGTAATACACACACTTTAAACAATGAGCAGTGACCAGAGAAATGGAAGAAACTAAACCATACAAAGCAGATTTTTTTGACATAATGGGATTGTAGATAAAATATTCCTCATACCTTCACAATTAGCCAGAATAAGTTTTAACATACTAGTCTCACAAATCCAAAATTCTAAAAATTAAAGTTGCAGAAGCATATACTTTTCCCCCAGACTTATCAGTTGTTTTAGTATCCTTGTCTGAAGGGGAAGGATTAGAATTAACAAAATGATTGGCATCAGCTGGATTAACTAAAGTTGTAGCAGCTGGATCAAGTTTGGGACAAGTGTATAAAAACTTGAAAAACTGAGGAACTTTACACATTCTATCTGCTTTCTTACGTGGAGCAGGCTGGCTATCAGGGGAAACCATAGCTGTGACAAACACATCCTCCATTGCTGACAGCACTGGAGGGATGGGTGAGTGTTCTGGGAATTCCAGTTGTAACAACTTATACTATTTTCTGAGAAACTGAGAAACCTGAGTATTCTCCCCCTGAAAACACTGGCATCTTTTGGAAATCATGTCAAGTCCCTAACAAGATTAAGATACAATACTCTCCTCTGAGACTGAATCAGAAATCTGAGGAGAAATCCTGCATCTGTCCTATCACATTAATGACAGCAACAGCTTCCCCAGGGATGGGTACAACATTATGGTTAAGCGGGGCACCTTCCCTGCCCCTTCTCCCAAGACCAAGAAGAGTGGCTATCCCTTGCCCACCAAAGGGATCCCAACTCTGGGTCCATAGTAGCTGTATGGACAACATCAGAGGGATCTGGAAAAAAGAACAGGAGTGGTTTGAGGAACTAGCTTTGGCAATAGCAGAGTCACCCAAATGCAGCTGGGGCAAATTACTATCTACTGTGGTGGCAAAGACAGTTTAGTTAACTTTTTCTTTTGCGACTGGAAGAAAGTCTGACCATGGGACTCGTAGGAACCTAAGCAATACAAGCTGATAAAAATAAAAAGTCTTTTAAATATATTTTCTGCCATTCAAAACACAGTAAAAAGTACTTCAATACACTTTGCCAGCCCCCAAAAAAGTAAAACTAAATATAGCTTCTTCACAGAAAAAGTAGATTTAAGCAGATTTTAACAACATTTAAACTGACAAAAACAAAAGTATGCTCCTATTTAAAAGTATACTAAAGTTGCATGACAATCATCAAAACACTTATCCTAGTTTAAAAATACTTTCTTTAACAGGAAGGTAACTTTAAGCAATAAAAAAATTAAACATGGAAGGTTTTCCCCAAAAATAACTTATCTGCCTAGCAACAGAACACCACAAGCTGACTGTCATTCATAGGTTCAGAGGTAGGTACTAGGCTATCGGCCCTGGGGCCTATACAAGCCCAGCCAAAAAGGTACCCTGGCTTTTGCCACCCAAGAAAAATATTTTCCTGTGCCACTGTCGAGCAGAGCCACAGAGGTGATCCCTGGGGTGAATTTCCTATTTCCCATCCAATCATCAAGATTTTTCTTGAAGAGTGCTAATGAGGAGCTTTGTTTGATATAGATAGGTAGTTTATTCCAGAGTATGGGAAGTCTCTGGGACAGGAATCTATCCTCCGGCATGTTCTGTTTATTGTGGTGACAAGTTTTAGGTCCCTTGAGCATGTAGCTCGGAGGGATTGGGATTTCTTTAAGTGGAACATGTCCAACATCTCTGGGTTTGACATAGCTTTGTATGTTAGGCAGAGATCACCTCTGAGTAGGCGACATACGACGGAGTAAAGCTGGCATTTTTTGAGATGGTCTGCATAGGGCGTCTGTTTGAGGCCAGTAATCCTCTTTGTGAGGTATTTCTGCAGCCTTTCCAGTTGTTGTAGATGTCTTGTGAAATACATACCAAAAGGGGTGTTGTACTCTATAATGGGTCTAATGAGTGATGAATAGAGAGGAACAATGACCTCTCTTTTTCCGGATGAGAAACCTTTTGTGATGAGGTGTGCCACGTAGAAGGATTTCCTGACTACTGTGGTGATGTGATTATCAAAGGAGAGACTACTGTCCACCTGTGTCCCAAGGTCTCTTATCACACTTTTGGTGTTAAGTATACTACCGTTTATGCTGTAGTTCATGGGTACAGAGTTTTTACCAAAAAGGAAGACAATGCACTTTTTGGCACTGAGCTTGAGGCCATGGCTTTGACACCAAGCATCTGTCTCAGTGAGGCCCTTTGTAGGATGTCCACATCATTAGGAGTTTCAATTATGGCTCCTAGTTTGTAGTCATCTGTGAACTTCATTAGCCAAAGACCTTCTGTGTTAGCCTGTACTTCAGAGAAGTAGATACCAAACAGGAGAGGACCCAGGACTGAACCCTGTGGTACTCCACTTGTCACTGGTCTGAAGTCAGATTTGGAGTCTGCTACTTTCACAGTGTGGATTCTGTCAGTGAGCCAGTTGGCAACCCATCTTGTGACATAGGGATTTATACCTAGTTTCTGAGTTTATCTATAATTCCAGAGTGGAGGATGGTGTTGAAAGCCTTTGCAAGATCTAGATAGGCTGTGTGAACAACCTTACCCTTAAACAACGGCTTTGGTGAGTGCTTCAAAGAAGCCTATCAGGTTTAGGAGACATGATATGCCTTTTACAAACCCGAACTGGGTGGGGTCCAAAGTTTGGAGATTACCAATGTCTTTGTTTCTAAGTTCCATGATGATACGTTCCATGGCCTTGCAGACCAGGCTCGTCAGGCTAATGGGGTGGTAGTTCCCGGGGTCCATGGTGGCTCCCCCCTTGTGGAGTGGGATAACCGTCACTGCATGCTATTCAGCAGGCACAAAGCCTAAGGTGAGGCTATGATTGAGCATGGTACTTAGGTGGGGTGCCAGTTCGTTCTGTATTTCATGTAGAATGCAGCCTGGGATGTTGACTGGTCCCATGGATGCTGTGTTCTTGGCTTTGGAGAGTGTGTTTTTTACCTGTGCAGCCGTGACTACAGGAGCTTTGCATTCTTCTGGTATAGAGATGGGCTCTTTAGGGGGTGAGAGGGGGGTAAAGTTAGAACTGAACCTATCTGCCAGGATGTTGGCAATATCAGTTGGGTCTGTATATTTAGTGCCATTGTGCTGTAACTCAGAGCAGATCTGAGTGTTGCCATTAAGATTCTTGACATAGCTATAGAATGCATTGTGGTTGTCTTTAGAATCAGTGGCAATTTTGTTTTCGTAACTAGCTTTGGAGGATTTTATCAGGGATCACAACTTCTTACTGAGGCTGACCAGGGAGCTCCTCCACTCAAGAGATTTTACTCTCTTTTGCAACAGTTTCTTCCTTCTGTTGTACAGTTTATTTATGGCAGGGGACCACCAGATTGGCTTCCTTTTTTTGGAGGATAGCATCTTGGTTCTGTTTGGGATAGCATGATCCATGCATTCATGTAAGTGCTCATAAAGTGCAATTGTGTAGGATTCAGTAGTCATAACTGTATTGTCCATCTGCATGGGTGTCATGAAGTTCACCACTTCTATCTTAAGAAGCATGAAGTTGGCTTTGGAGAAATTTTTTACCATGGTTTCCTTAATGGGGGCTGTGGGCAGGATGTGGATATCTAGGGTAAGCTTATGGTCGGGTTGGATCGGACCAATGAGGCGTTGACTTCAGGTGTGAAACACCAGTCACTCATGTTGGTAATAACTAGATCTAGGATATTTTTGCCCCTGGTGGGACTGTGGATAAGCTGATCCAGGGCATTGGAGTTTATGAATTCCAGAAAGCGTTGAGCGAAGGAGTTGGTACATGAGTAGTTTTCCCAGTTAATGGTGGGGTAGTTGAAATCACCCATTATTAGGGTGTTTGGTTGAACCCTAATATTTTCCAGTACATCAAAAAAAGAGGAGTGGGAATCCTGGGGCATGGTGGGTGATCTGTAGCAAGCTACAATTTGGATTGCAGTTTTGCCTAGAGTTAGTTGCACTTGGATAACCTTGGCTGCCTTATGCTGAGCAACTAGCCTGGAGGTGTGGATATCCTTAATGAATATGGACACACCTCCGCCTTTGGTGTTCCGGTCCAGGTTATTTGGCCGAAATGTGTGGTATGAGTTATGGCGTGGTAGTGCAGGGGTGCTCTCTGGAGCCTTGAACCATCTCTCAATCATTGCACAGATATCGATGTTCTCCATTTTAAGGAGTGCCTCGAGTGAGTGCATTTTGAGATTTAGACTTCTAGCATTGAGTAGCATCACCCTCAGGTTTGCTTGCCGGTTCCTGTTACAGTGGTGAATTTGTCATTTGAACCTTGCCTAAAAAGGCACTATAGGGGCGGCAAGAAACTTAGCCAGTATCCAGAATCCCAGGGGTGACAGGTGAAGGCCATTCCTCGAAAGCCCGCAGAGAAGCTATCTTTTTTGTGGCAGAAAAGCAGTGAAAGGCTTGACACCCAAACCTCCTGTCTTTTCGTCAGTTCAGCTCAAGCTGTCTAATGGTTTGGGCATGTAGAAGGTGCCCTGAAGCTTTGAAAGCTGCCTGGCTGTTATATCCTTACAAGGATATAATCCATATAGCTTAGTCTACTGCAGCAGTGATCAATATGATGAACATCTGAGAATTCTGAGGAATTCTATTGTTGTGTAACTGTTTTGGTGAACTAGATTTAGAACTGCTGATGGTAGAAGAAAACACTCTCTGGAGGGATGAAAGCTACCATCAGCAAGGTATATAAAAGGCATCCTAGAAAGACTAATTTACAAGAAGGGACTAGGGGAAACCTTTTCCATATTTGATCTAAAACACATGTGGAGAAGTGAAGGGATGCCAGTGTCATGGATGGTAGAAGCCAGAATTAGGCAATCATCCAGGTAGGGGTAGATATGAATTCCCTGCAGTCAGGGGAAGGCAATGATTGGAGCCAAAATTTTCTGAATACCCCTAGAGTAGTAGAAAGACCAAAGGGCAAAGATGTACATTGAAAGTTTAACCCCAAAGCAATGAATCTTAGATAACATCTGTGGTCTTTTTGAAGATGGACATAAAAATAGGCATCCTTGAAGGACAGAGTGGTTAAGTAAGATGTGGTGGGAAGATGAAGAAAAAAGTCTGCAAAGTTAACATTTTGAACTTTGGGACTAACAGAAAGGTATTTAGAAAAATGGTCTTCAGAAGACTTCCTTCTGTAGTACTAGAAAGATCCTTGAATATAAGCCATTTCACTGCTGGGAAAGAGGAACAGAATCTATACAAGTGAGTCTGGTTCTTTAGGAGAAGAATTCTTGACTGAAGAGGGAGAGATACCCATTGAATTATTATTTGTTTATAGAGTGTAAAGAGTGGGAAAGATTGTCTGCCAGCTTGGTATTATGGCTGGGGTGGGAACAGGAGGGGAAATGAGGTCCAGATGTAGATGAGCATTTTTCTTATGAAGAGAGGATCCTTAAGATCTATTCCCTTTCTTTGTTTAATATTATTCATTGGGGAAAGGATTAAATAAAGAAGTGGATTTCAAATTACTCTCCCTGTCTACAAACAGGCCTAGAAGTCAGTAATGGGGCTTCAAGAAAGAAACTAATGACAGTCTGGCACTTTATAAAATCTATCTGGTTTTCTTGCCACAGGGGTTGTGAATCAGGTGGAGAAGCAGAAACATTAAAACTGCCCTCCAAAGCTCCCAGAGGTGTAGGGATAGTGAAGGACTTTGGGAAATCTATACTAAATAACCTGTAGTATCTTTTTTGACTCAGAAACTTCCCTTCCTTCCCATTTCATCTTAGAGTTAGTGTCAGAGAAAGATATTTTGTCCTTAGGAGAAAATGAGGACAGGATGTCTTCAGAATTAGAGTCACAGGGGTTGGGAAATAAAAGCTGTGAAGCACAGTCAAGCCCTTTTTCTTCACATTCATAGACTACCTCCTCCTCAAAGGCCACAGGAAATCACTTCCTTTTTGCCTGGGCAGACACTGCAGTAGAAGACTGAACAGACTGTATTGCCCTAAAAATCCCAGGGCAAAGATGTAAAAGGTTTCTTGGGAATCATTCTGACTGGAAGTTGTAGAAGGGGTGGGGGATCAAATGTTTAGTCTTCTCAGTCTTTTTCTTAGGGGTAACTAATCTGATTGTTTTAGGGAGAAATCAGACATCTGGGCATCCTTCAACAACTTAACAGCTTCCTCCCTTTCCAGAGAGCAGTAAACGTCTTTCTCTTCCTCAAATAAGTATAAAACAAGGCTCTCTCTTCTTGGCTAAGGATGTCTGAAGTCTGGTCTGACTGGACATGCACTGTTCCTGGCCCTTAACAGCTTCATGTGGAATCTTGCCAGATGGACCAGGTAAATCAGGCTGAATCAGTGGGCTGAGAAATTACCTCAGCAGAACCATCTGAGCCAGACCTCTGAAATGCGGTGGATGTTTGAGTCTCTTCAGAAACCTCTTTGAATTTTCCTCTTTTTCTTTACTTGAAGGGAGAGAACCGTAGAAGAAAATTTGGAAGCCACAGTCACACGTCAAAAGTTTAAGTCTTCAGTTATCTAGAAAAAGTCACAGAGAATTGAGCCTATTTCTAATAGTTTTAAGTGTAAGTACCCAATGGGGTATTTATCTGGGCAAAACTTTAGACAAAAGTCAGTTACCAATACTGAAGCTGTTAAGTTGATAAGATGTCTAATGATGTGTACCAGTGGCAAGAAAATTCAAAATTTTGGCAATCATATGTCCTTCTTCTACCAGAATGCTTCTGTGTTTGAGCAGCTGTATGGTGCACAAGGAAAGTTGCCAAAGCTTTAGCAGACTTTCTGGATGTCCAATATCTTTGGCAGGCTGCATCCTATATAGGTAAATGATACTGCAACAGTGATCTAATGATGAATATCATGTATATATTGCTTTCTATCAGTTATAATGTATCTATTGTCTTTATATCCTTAAACCAGCTCTGATATTCACTTTATTTATAATACATGTATATATATTGCATTTTTTCATTCACTCTGTATATAATGTCATGCGTCCATTGTGTTTACTCTGTGCTGAGACTGAATGGGACCAGTGCTCTACCCTGGTTAATAAATTCAAAATTAAATGAAAATAAAGTATCAATACTGACGCAGAAGATGGCTATGTAGTATTACTATGCAATGCAAGGTGTCTAGATTGGAAAAACAGGAGATGAATGTGGTGATTCAGGATGGGAGAGTGGACTTTCCAGTAAATGTATCATAGAAACATGAGCCAGCAGTTCATAGGTTCATAGTTTCATAGGTATTTACTAGGTAAATGACTACAAGGGCCTTTTTAAGCCTAGCCATGCATCTCAGATCACTGACAAGTTCTGGTACCCTTGACAAATGTAAGCAGAGGCTTGGGAGATGAAACATTTCCAAGCAGGGGCCTGGGAAATGAGCCATTTACAAGCTGCCTGTGCCCATTAGAGACATTGGTTTCAAACCAGGGATAAATTTCCTGTTCCCCACCCAATTGTCCAAGTTACCCTTGAATTGGGTTTGGGAGAAATTCTGCTTCACATGGATGGGGAGTCTGTTTCAGAGAAGGGGTGGTCTGTGGGATATATACCCGTCTCTCCAGCATGTCCTATTTATATCACAGGCAAGATTTTAAGTGTTTAGAATGGGTAATTCTGGTGCTGTTTGTTTTGGGGATATGCAGAAGGGGCATCAGGATGGGGTCTGACAATACCTTTTATGCCAGGCATAGATCTCCCCTCAACAGCCAGTAGAAGGCAGAATACAGGGATAGGGCCTCTAAGCAGATGTGCATAGGACATGTTACTTATACCATGTATTCTTTTAGTGAGAGACCTCTGTTGATGTTCCACTTGTTGGATATGCCTGGTTAGGTACATACCAAAGGCAGCATTGTACTCAATGATAGGTCTGATGAATGCCGAATACAGTGGAACAATGACTTCCTTGGACCTAGATGCCAAACCTTTGTTTAAAAATTGCACAGCATAGAATAATTTCCTCACTACTTTAGGCATGTGATGGTCAAAGGCTAGGTTACTGTATATGTGTGTGTCCAAGTCCCAGACAACAGGGTCAACTCTTAGGGATGTGTTGCCAATATGATAGTTACCGGGGTGGATGACTTCCCAGGGAATACTATTATGCATTTCTTGGTACTTAGTTTTAGTTCATGGTTCTGGCACCAGTTATTTGTCTGTGCCAACCCTTCCTGGAGAACATTTGTGGGGGATTCTATGACCGCTGCTAATTTACAATCATCTGCAAATTCAGTCAGCCAGAGGCCACTAACACTGGCCTTGGCTTCAGAGATGTAAATGTCAAAAAAGAGCAGTCCCAGGACTGATCCTTGAGGAACTCTGCTTGTGACTGGCCTCTTTGTAGAGGTGGACTCCCCAATTCTAACTTCCTGGGTCCTGTCTGTGAGGCAGCTGGCAATCCACTGGGTGACATAAGGGTTTATATCTAACCTCTTGAGTTTGTCAACAATGTTTGAGTGGGGTATTTTGTCAAATGCCTTGGCCAGGTGAAGGAAGGCAGTGTAAACCATTTTGCCCTCATCCATTGCTTTGGTGACCTTCTCAAAGAAGTCCACGCAGTTGAGTAGGTATGACCTGCCCTTGACGAAACCAAACTGGGTTGGGTCCAGTGTCTGAAGGCTTCCTATGTCATTCTTGATCACTTCCATGATAATTCTTTCCATGGTTTTGCACATAAGACTAGTGAGATATATAGGTCTGAGATGGTCCACCTCAGTGCAGAGGGATAACTGTTGCTGTTCTCCATTCATGATGTACAAAGCCTGTTTGGAGGCTACAGTTAAATAGCAATTCCAGATGGCTTGATAGGTCATGTTTCATGCTACTTCAAAGGCATCCTGGGATATTGTCTGGGCCCATTGGTGCAGTGTCCTTGGCCTTAGAGAGAACATTAAGCACCTGCTCCCTAGTGATAGCAGGGGGAGTTATATTTGATGGTATTTCATGAGGGAAGGTTGAGGGGGAGAGCGGGATAAAGTTGGAGCTGAATTTGTCAGCCAGTAGGTTTGCTATAACTTCTGACTCAGTATAGGTGGTTCTATTAACAATGAACTCTGCACACAATTGTGTATTACCTTTGACATTGCAAACATAGCTAAATAATGTCTTCTGGTTGTTCTTGGCCTGGGAGGCCAAATTTACCTCAAAGTTAGCTTTGGTAAACTTTATTTGTCCTCTGAGTTGTTTGTTTAGTTTGATGAGAGTGTTTTTATCCTGCTGGGTGCTGCACCTCATAAATTTTGCCATTATTTTCTTCCTTCTGTTATACAGCCTGCTGATGTTGTGATTCCACCATGGTGGCTTGGTTTTAGAGTTACTTCTGTACTTCTTCAGGATTAGTACAGATGCCTCTATGAAGCTATTAACATGCTTGTATATTTGAGTTTCTGTGAAAAGTTCCATCTAGGCAGCAGTGTTCTCAGGGTTTATGGGGCCTTAACATTTTGCCAGGTTATCATCAGAAGGGTTAAGGGATTTCCAGCCACCCCTCTGTTTAAGAATTTCTAAGATATCTGAAAAGGAGATATCTTCTGAGGGGGACCGTGGGGACCCTTCTGACTCATCCAAGTCAGTATCCGAAGTGACTGACACCTGTGGGGAGTCCAGATGCTTCCTCTTGCAAAGTCTCTTCCTAGGTACTTCTTCAGTAGGAGCTTCTAGAGCAGTCTTGGAAGAACATGGCTCACCTAATGGGGCTTCCTGAGGCTCAGGATCTCTACGCTTCAATGGAACATGTGATGAAGTGGCAGATAACGGTGCTTTCAGGGAGGGAGCTGCTCAAACTGATGGAGTGGTCATCGGGGTGGACAAGGCCCTCCTCATAGCCTCAAAGGCCCCTCGGTCCTGACGAGAGGAATCCCTTGGATCTGAAGATTCGAATGAAACTGTCTACGCCGGTACAGAGGGCTTCGAGCCAGAGGTCGGAGCCGAACTCACTTGAGCCGAAGCCCCGAGAGGTAAAGTCGGCACCAACAAGTTGGTCCTACTATCCTCCCCGGACCTGACCGGTGAGTGTCAGCTCCAAGATCCCTTGGTCAGCACTGAAGTCTTCAGGGCAGTCAGGGTTGAAAAACCTAGAGTAGGTGTCAGTCCTGAGGGGTCCACAATCATCAGTTCTGTGCTCTTCGGTTCCGAAACTTCCAGGCAGAATGGAGGAGGAACAGAAGATATTGGAGGAACTAAGGTCAGCTCCGAAGCCCCTGGGGTTGGTGCTGATAAAATTTTTGTCAGCGCCAGTATCTGTAGAAGCTTCTTCACCACGTGGTCCACATCCAAATCAGACAGTCTACTTGAGGCCCATGAAGAATGTTATATAGCCACTGACTGTAATATGGGAGACTTTAATGTAGGAGATACCAGCTCCAAGGTCAGGGACCGACTCCTAACCATAATGACAGTTGGCTCTGAAGGCTGTGGAACCAATGTCGAAGCTTTACTAGAATCTGATTTTGAAGTAGATGGAGTCTGTCAGTTCTGAAGGCTTTTTGGAGTGCTTGTCTGACTTATCCAGCGACTCATGGAAAGAGGATTTCAATAGACCCTTATCCATGAGTTTTCTTTTCCTCTCATGCAACACTCTGGAGCCAAAGGAGTGGCATATAGCACAGCTTTCCTGCAGGTGCACCTCACCCAAACAATAGACACATTCACTACGTCCATCAGTTATAGACATCTTTTGCCCACATCTTGGGCATTTTTTTAAGCTAGACTTGGCTTTTTCCTTCTCCTGCTGAGACATATTTTCAAAGGAACAAAGGCAAATATTAACAATAGTAAATCACAGCAAAAATGCCCTATAAAAATGAGGGCTCTAACAGTAATATGCACACAAACCAACTAGTAAAGCCTTGAGAAAAAAAGGTTCTGAGAAATTTAGCTATAATGTAAATTTTTAGCTAATAGAAACAATCTGCCCTGTAAATAAAAGAAGGGCTGTAATTTAACAGATAACACACACACACAATATAATGTTATAGGAGACAAAAAGGCCTTAAAACACGGCCACTAACATCTAATTTTAATATTAGTAAAAAATAACTAAGTGCCCTGTGAAAAGGAAGGGGTGTAATTTAATACAACACACTCTCAATATGATAACCCAGCCACTGGGGATGCACAAGCCATTGCATTTCTTTGTGCTGGTCCCGAGATAAATGGGGAGGGTTGCATCAGGAAGGTCATCTGGCATAAAACGTGGCCAAATTATTCATGCAGACACTAGTAAATATTTACATACCGGATAAGTCGAGGCCCGGGTTAACAACGACCACCCCCAGTACTGTTAGCCAACAGGGTGCTGGTGGAAATTGGGCTACTGTTGGCCGAAGGAGGAGAGGAGGTGGAAGGCATGGCTGAAGGCAGGAAGAGAGGAGAAAGGCTAGGACTGTGGTAGTGAGGGTCAGAACGTTGAATGTTGGCAGTATGACTGATATAGGGAGAGAGCTAGCCGATATGATGGACAGAAGGAAGGTTGGTATATTATGTGTGCAAGAGACCAGATGGAAGGGGAGTAAGGCTAGGTGTATCTGAGGTTGGTTCAAATTATTTTGTCATGGTGTGGATGGGAGGAGAAATGGCATAGGAGTTATCCTGAAGGAACAGTATGCTAAGAGTGTTTTGGAGGTGAAAAGAGTGTTGAATAGACTGATGTTTATGAAGCTGGAAATTGCTGGTGTAATGATGAATGTTGTTAGTGCATATGCTCCACAAGTTGGGTGTGTGATGGACAAGAAAGAAAAATTTTGGAGTGAGTTGGATGAAGTCATAATGACTATACCCAAGGGTGAGAGAGTGGTGATTGGAGCAGATTTCAATGGGCATGTTGGTGAAGGGAACAGAGGGGATGAGGAAGTGATGGGTAGGTATGGTGTTAAACAAAGGAATGCAGAAGGTCAGATGGTAGTGGATTTTGCAAAAAGGATGGACATGGCTGTGGTGAATACGTATTTTAACAAGAGGGAGGAGCATAGGGTGACATACAAGAGTGGAGAAAGATGCACACAGATGGATTATATCTTATGTAGGATGGCCAGTTTGAAGGAGATTGGAGACTATAAAGTGGTGATCGGGGAAAGTGTAGTTAGGCAGCATAGGATGGTGGTTTGTAAGATGGCATTGGTGATCAAGAAGAGGAGGAGGAGGGTGAGGGCAACACCAAGGATCAAATGGTGGAAATTGAAAAAGGGTAACTGTGAGGTGGAGTTCAGGGAAGAGTTAAGACAGGCACTGGGTGGCAGTGAAGTTACCAAATAGCTGGGTAACTACAGCAGAGCTAGTAAGGGAGACGGCTAGAAAGGTGCTTGGTATAACATCTGGACAGAGGAAGGAGACATGATGGTGGAATGAGGAAGTACAGGAGAGTATACAGAGAAAGAGGTTGGCAAAGAAGAAGTGGGATTGTCAGAGAGATGAAGAAAGTAGACAGGAGTATAAGGAGATGAGGAGCATGGCAAAGAGAGAGGTGGTGAAGGCTAAGGATAAGGCATATGAAGAGTTGTATGAAAAGCTGGACACTAAGGAAGGAGAAAAGGACCTGTACCGATTGGCTAGACAGAGAGACCGAGCTAGGAAAGATGTGCAGCAGGTAAAGGTGATAAAGGATAATGAGGGAAACATACTTACAAGCAAGGAGAGTGTGTTGAGCAGATGGAAAGAATACTTTGAGGGGTTGATGAATGAAGAGAATGAGAGGGAGTGAAGATTGGATGATGTGGGTAAAGTGAATCATGAAGTGCAATGGATTAGCAAGGAAGAAGTAAGGATAGCTATGAAGCTATGAAGAATGGAAAGGCTGTTGGTCCAGATGACATACCTATAGAAGCATGGTGGTGTTTAGGTGAAATGGCAGTGGAGTTTTTAACCAGATTGTTTAATGAAATTTTGGAAAGTGAGAGGATGCCTGAGGAATGGGGAAAAAGTGTTTTGGTACCGATTTTTAAGAATAAGGGTGATGTGCAGAGCTGTAGTAACTACAGAGGGATTAAATTGATCAGTCACAGAATGAAGTTATGGGAAAGAGTAGTGGAAGCTAGGTTAAGAAGGAACATGATGATTAGTGATCAGCAGTATGGTTTCATGCTGGGAAAGAGCACTACAGATGCGATGTTTGCTCTGAGAGTATTGATGGAGAAGTACAGAGAAGGTCAGAAGGAGTTGCATTGTGTTTTTGTAGACTTAGAGAAAGCATATGACAGGGTACATAGCGAGGTGTTGTGGTATTGTATGAGGAAGTCGAGAGTGTCAGAGAAGTATGTAAGAGTGGTACAGGATATGTACGAGGGTATTGTGACAGCGGTGAGGTCTGTGATGGGAGTGATGGATGTGTTTAAGGTGGAGGTGGGATTACATCAAGGATCAGCTCTGAGCCCTTTCTTATTTGCAATGGTGATGGACAGGTTGACAGACAATATTATACAGGAGTCCCCGTGGACTATGATGTTTGCAGATGACATTGTGATCTGTAGTGAGAGTAGGGAACCAGTGGATGAGACTCTGGACAGATGGAGATATGCTCTAGAGAGAAGAGGAATGAAGGTCAGCAGGACTAAGATGGAATATATGTGTGTGAATGAGAGGGAGGATAGAGGAATGGTGAGGATGCAAGGAGTAGAGGTGGTGAAGGTGGATGAGTTTAAATACTTGGGATCAATAGTTCAGAGTAATGGTGAGTGTGGAAGAGAGGTGAAGAAGAGAGTACAGGCAGGATGGAGTGGGTGAAGAAGAGTGTCAGGAGTGATTTGTGACAGACGAGTACCAGTAAGAGTGAAAGGGAAGGTCTACAAGAGGGTAGTGAGACCAGCTATGGTATATAAGTTGGAGACAGTGGTATTGACAAAAAGGCAGGAGTTAGAGCTGGATGTGGCAGAGTTAAAGATGCTAAGATTTGCACTGGGTGTGATAAGGGTGGACAGGATTAGGAATAATAGAGGGTCAGCCCAGGTTGGAAGGTTTAGAGACAAAGCCAGAGTGGCATGATTACATTGGTTTGGACATGTGCTGAGGAGGGATGCAGAGTATATTGGGAAAAATATGCTAAGGATGAAGCTACCAGGTAACAGGAAAAGAGGAAGGCCTAAGACAAGGTTTATGGATGTGGTGAGAGAGGACATGCAGGTGATTGGTATGACAGAGCAAGATGCAGAGGACAGGAAGAAATGGAAACAGATGATCCGCTGTGGCGACCCCTAATGGGAACAGCCGAAAGATGATGATGACTCTCAATATGACTAAAGATAAAGAGAGAAAAAGGCCTAAGGACACGGCCACTAATTTCTCAGTAATTTAACTAACTGAGATAGAGATAGGGAGAAAAAAAAGCCTAAAAAAGATGGCCCTAATAACTAACTATATTATCTAAATAATCTAAGTAAAGACTTAACACTCTAATCTAACTAGGTATCTAAATGACTAAGTAACAAACTAAGCTATTTTAAGAGTTATATAACAGAAAAAATAAAGTTATTCACTGGCCAGAGCTGGTGAACATCTGATCAAGTTGCAGCAGCAAATGAGATCTGAGGGAAGATCAAGGTGCATCATGAGATATGGAGTTGGCCTCAAGCTGGTTGAACACTTCGAGGTTTTGCAGTTGGCCAAGTCGGAGCCGAGGATCGGCTCCGAACCCATCAGTAAGAATGAACGGTGAGATAGAACAACTTCACATCAGTTATTAAGGTCAGTCATCTTCTGTTCGTATTGTGGCATCATCCTTGGAGAAGGTAAAATGCTGCTCAATCCTAGGCTCATACCAGCCTGGGACATATATTCCAAGAGCTCCATGATGTCTCTCTTCATATAATGTAGGGAGATACTCCTGTCATTTATACCCACATGGACTATGACTAAGTCATCCTGGTAGTTGTAGTCTAATGACTTGAATGCATGTGTAATGTGATATATCCTGGTCCCTGATAAGCAACTGACCATGACTTTCATCTTACTCAGCCTGCTGAAAGGAACATCAGCGTATCTCACAATGGAGTCTCCAATGACCAGAATGTTGGATTGTGTGGTGGCTTGCAGCATAGACAGAGAGGCTCAATGAGACATGGGCGTGTTTGTTCATGTGGGTGCTGTTTTGAAAGAGTGCACTTGGGGCTGCTGAGGGTATATGTTATGTGCACTTCATCTAGAAGGTCTTTGGGCTTTAAGAACATTACATTTAAGTGGCTCAGCATATGTGGATCTATGTGTCTGTTTTGCACCGTGTGTAATGTGTGCAAAGTGTGTACTACTGACAACTTGACTGACAATAGGAGTGCTTTTATGTGAGAGTTTTGTCTCCAGTGGCATTATGTAAATACTCCTCTCATGTACCATATCAGAATAGGCTGCAACATGGAGGTTCCAAGACATAGGTTGCTTAGGAAAGATAAAGCAAAGAGCGATGGAGAAATGGGGATCTACACAAGGCAGGATATAAACTGTGAGGTTAGAAAGGAGCAACACCAGTTCATAAAGGGGATGAGAGTGCGGTGAAGATCAGAACATAGGACAAACACCCTGGACATTAAGACAGAGGAAGGATGGAGGAGTGCTTGAGGAAAATGCAGTGTACCATCCCCTGGCCAAGTCAAAGGAGGAAACTGGGAGACTAGGCAAGAAAATAAATGAGTGGAGTGAGAGGAGATAGATTATACTCTCAAGCTTCCAGGAGCAAACTAGAAGATCTCCAACTCCAGGGTAGAGTGTTGGGGATGACTGATGTCTTGGACTGGGAGGGGTTCACCAGGTAGTCTGGGATGGACTGCAGTAGAAAGGATAACATTGGGAAAGGTAAAAAAAAAAAAAAAAACAAGGATAGCGATAGTGTGAAATTATGGATGGAGGATTAGATTATGCTGAATTTGGGGAGAAGGTCACAGCTGGGTTAAAAGATTGGAGTAAAAAAAGAGAGTGAACAACCTACTGGAATGGGTCAGTGATGGAGTGCACAGGTTTACAGACACTGATATGAGAAAGAAACAAAAGAGGAAAATTAGGAGATGGTGAATGTGGTTACATAAACATGTGAGATACTGATTAGGGTAAACAAGTGAGCAGACAAGAGATGGAAGGAAAGGGGTAGGTAAGTAGAAGAATCATAGTATAATGAGGTAATCAGAATGGTGATACAAGAAGTGAAGGCCAGGAAAAGCCCTAGGAAAAAGTGAATCTGCAAAACAGGGCAATAAAGCACCAAAGGCATATTAGGTATACCAATGAAAGGAGGAAGGGGGAGACAGATCTGGTTGTACATAGCTGGGACACTATGTTTATTTTGCTTGAAACACATATGACAAGGCCACAAAGCTAACTACTTCTGATGCACAGCTTGCCAAAGCATCAACCTGCTCTGGTTGTACATCGGTGGGAGTTATTATTGTTATTTTGCTTGTTGCTGATGTTGTTCTGTTTACTACTGGTTTTACCCTTAGATTTTCAAATGTTACCCTTAATACCTATAGCACACATCTGCCATTATATTCAATATGCTCTGCTTGCTTGTTTTTCTTCCTTCTTCTTTTTCAGCAGTGGTCATCACCCCCCCCCCCCATTCATCTAAAATCATTTACACTTTTTCTTTTTTTATATTTGCTTTTGCTGGCACCTTAATATACAGGTTCTATCCAGTTAGTTGTTCCTTAGCTCATGGTTCTATGACATCTTTTTCACCAGTTTTACTATGGCCCATACATTTTAAATATTGCTCTTATAAACTAAGAAAGTTGCTAGAATAAGAGGTTTTGCATTAGCATGCATTTTCTAAAGGATATGACATATGAAACCCAAATATATTCATTATTTAGTGACTTCAGTCTTCACCGATTTGCCAGAAAAATACAAAATGTAAGAGGAACAGACTGCAAATCTGGTTTTGAAATCTGGACAGCTTAGAGATACTATGGTCGTGTATGTTTTTCGCATACATAGCGATACTATGGTCGTGTATGTTTTTTGCATACATGGTTCTCCCATTGATATGAGTGCCTGTATGCCTGTTTTGTGTGCCTGTCTGTGTGTGTGGCACAGATTGTTTCTCTATTGTTTGATCACACCTCTTTCTCTCTGTTGGGTATTCAAATTTGCCTATGACCTCACCCTCTGAATATGTGCTTCTGCGTGTCATCTCACTGTGTCTACTATCCTGGCATAGGTGCTGGCTGGTTCCCAGGCTTGCCCTCCCAACAGTCTTTCCAATGCATCATGATGATACATCTGCTCAGACAAAACTACTATTTTTACCCCTGTGTGTGTATGTGTGCATGCAGTATAAGCATGTTTCTATATAGTGTATGTGTATCTGTGTGTGCATGTATGTGTGCAAGCTTATCTTTGTCAGCTACTGAGATACACTTCTAGTTTTGCTCACTGATTCTAATTACATACTCTTGTCACCTTTGATGGAATCACTCATTAGTCTGCTGCACACTTCCTTCTCACTGGTGTCTAGTCCTTTGTATACCTTTAATGTATTTGCCGAATATCACCTTCCTTTCTTCATCACCTTGTGTTGTACCATGTCTGATGCTCTTTACCCCTGTCAGTGGTGTATGCCAACTGTTCATTTCGGCAATACTTCACTAATGCACTGTTCCATGTGCTTCATGTCGGTTGTATTGCACTACTGTTACCATTGTTCAGCCTATGGCACTCTATACAAGAAAGCAGTACATTTAGCCTGTTAAACTGAGAAACAGGAACAAAGCTGAAAATTATATGTAACAAGCATCCCAGATTATGAATGCTTTTTTTAAAATAATGATATTATCATTAGAATGTTGACAGATTTATTTTTTTTATCTGAAATATCATCAATTCTCTAATGGATATGAACTTTGTAAATGTAATGTCTGACCTTTTTAGCAACTACAATCTTCACTTGTTTAATTATGTCATGTGTTTTGCTTTTGTTTACCAGGTTTGTCTGACTGGGTTTAGTCAAAACCCCCCTTTCAGGGAAGGCCAGGAGAACAAAGTTCCAACGTATTACAAACATTTCAAACTAACATTCAGTGATATACATAAACAGACATTAATTAACAAAGATTAACAATAACACATTCATTTGCTAATTAGATTGCATTCATATGAAATAAAGGCAACTATTATAGTATAAAATATACTTATGCATTAGTAGATGTTGAACATTGAGGATTTGAACAGGTGTATTAGTGGGTTTGTTATATAATAGATCATGTGATTAGAAATTCATAGAAATTAATTCAGTACAACACAAAACCACATTTTTTTTTCTTAGGCACAGAATACAATGCTTAGGTAAAATGAGGTACATCCCTGAAAATGAAGGACATTTCAAAGGAATGTGGGAAAGCCTTATTCCAGCACAGTGCCTGCTTGCTTTGCTGTCTGCAACCTGCATTTCCCACTGTTCACATTCAAAGGGATGGATGCAGTGTGACACAGCTCAATTGTGCTATATACAACTGTCAGCTTATGTTGACCTGTTTCTTTCCTCTGGCACAAATCCTTTTATGCTGACCAGATAGTGTAATTCTATATAGTCTTGCACAGGGCTATTTATACTGATCTATGAGCACTGCATCATATAACTTACTCTAATGTTGACTTCTGTGGAAGAACATAAGTTGGAGTACATTTCATGAGGAATTGCAGCATTTTCCACAGGTTTTCTTTAAAGGAAAGATCTCCTCCACTGTTTATCAAATGATTTCTTTAATAAACTTGAGCACCTAGAAAGGGCTTTTACTAGGTGATTAGTCTTCACATTACACATAAACAGCTGTTCCTTTATCTGGAAAGGTTTCAGGGGTCATAAGGTTCTCACTGGAAGTCTTACATGAAGTTTTCAGACACTGTTCTTTCTCATCTCAGAATACTGTACAGACACTACGCCATTTCAAAACAGCTGTGTTTGGCTTCAGGGTGGCATGTAACACTGGTAATTTTAAATATATCTCTAACAGAATGGTCTATTTGCACTTCAGTTTTATATTTAAACGTGATGTTACAAACAACAACAGTTCCATATCCACTCTGGAATAAATGTTCAATTTTCACTATCCTGCTGAGACTTTTCTTCTACTTTTCGGATGCCCAACAAATGTGAATAAAATCTATATGTTAACAGACATGTAATTAAGTGTAGCACATCAAGCATGCTCCTTTAGACTATAAGTACTCTACCATTGCAACAGTGAGGAATACACTTGATTAAAGTGTTTTTCAGGATCAAATGTAAAACCTGTCAGCTACAATCATTATACTAGCTGCACACATTCTTGAATCAGAACAGAAAATGAAGCAAGCAATATTAGTCATAAGTATCAAAAAACAATATCAATCAACAAAGTCTAGAATCTTTAAGAGTTAGGATTTTTGCTTGGAAGCATTTGTATAGGTACTTTTACACCCCAAGCAGACTCCAGGGAATTGTTCCTCAGCTAGATGGCAAATGTTCAAGGTGTGATGGGAAGAAAGAGGTATCTTGGAGCATATGTTTTCGGAGTGTAATGAGTTGGCAGACTTTAAAAATTTCCTACAGAGTACTCTATCAGAAATACTGGGCAAAACCAGAAAAAGTGTTCGCTACAACTGGCAAACAAATGAATTTGCTGACAATAAAGACTTCCTTATAAAACAAACGTAGACACAAAATTCCCGAAAGCTTTAGGAATACTGGGCAAGCAAATGAGTGTGACTAAGGAAACATTTTTTGAGCTGAGATACGGGATCTGAATTTCCTAGATATAGTAAGTCCTTGTTAAGTTAAATTCTGGTTGCTGCCAAAGACGCAATTACTAGAAAATGGAAATCAAAGTCTAAACCAACCGTACTTGAAGCAGTGAATATTGTAACAGAGTTAAAAGGACAGGAAGTGGGATATTTAGAAAAGGGTAACAGAAATTACATAAAAAATGGAAATTGTGGGAACAATACATGCAGAAAAATGTTTTGGAGGTGGAAGGATGTTTAAGAAAAGGTAGGAATTGAACAATTTATGCATTGTTGGATTGGTTACATTGTATAGAAGAATATAACTGCTATTTAATGTTTGTAAATGTGAAGTTGTTAATATAAATGTAAGTTTGCCTATGTCAATGATGTCTGATAATTCAATAAAGGTATTTACATATATATATATATATATATATATATATATATATATATATATATATATATATATGTGTGTGTGTGTGTGTGTGTGTGTAAATATATATATATATATATATATATATATATATATATATATATATATATATATATATTTTTTTTTTTTAATCAATTAAAGGTTAAAGCCTATTGGTACTATAATGTGATTTCTATCTGCAAAGCCAATAACCTAATTTCAGAAACTAGATTCTGGTTTTCAGTGGCTGATAAAAAAGAAAGAGAGAGAAATGCACACAGAGGGAGAGACAAGACAGACAGACATACAGACAGAACAACGGAGTTCCCAACAACTGACACCTCTGTCTCCATATGTCTGTCTTAATCACTATGTCTTTTGCCCTCTGTGGGAATGCTGCCTGGAAAGATGTTGGAGCATGATAGACCCTTCTGAGAGCTTGAAAATCCTACCTCTAAAACTGTACTCTCAGTAAGTGTGTGTATGACTGTACTTACAACTCAGGAAACAGGCAGAGTCACCCATTACTGCCAAATTGCACATTCTTTTGTAATGGATAGAGCAACTGGAGAATAAAAACAATGTATCTACAAATCTGGGGCTTGAGTTAATGTGTAGAACATCATTTTGTATGTGCAAGCTACAATGGAAAACCATCTGAGACTGAAGAACAGTTCAACAAGTCATGTGCTCTGGTGAAAATCTGATTTCGGCTCATATATGGACATTTTCTCATGCTTGTAGACAGGTTATGATGCAGCCTGCATGTAAATAGTGATGCCACTGTATTACCATTTGGAATCACTAAAAGAGAATGTGGGCAAATGAGTTTCAGGATGAAATACCAGGTAACAACTGCAACAATTTTTGTTTTTATTCTTTACTTGTCCCATGTCTGCCAAACATCAATCATTTGCCAAGACCATGCCCTTTTGCTTATAACACCAGGACAAGTTCTGCTTTTACCACAGTTGTCATTCAGGCAGCCATGAAGGAATTTTTTTGACTGTTGGCCCGAACTATTTCCATATTAGCTGATGCAAATGCTCATAGATATAAAGACCTGCTATGCCTTCCAATGTGAGTATTTGCATTACTGTGAATGTTCTATGAAGGCCGTCACACAGAAGTAGCTTGAGAGAATAAAGTGCAAGCTCATGGTCTCTATATTACATACTATAACCTCTCTTTTCAATCAGCACCAGAAATGGAGTAGGCTGGACTGCTTCCTTCCCACTAAGGCAGGTGAACCACAACTATTCACACCTACCCTTCCTTATCAGCTCCTCCTGCTGGCTCACTAGTCAGTTCTGGGTTGTCCAGATTTTAGTCTCATTTTGTTCCACACAAGAAAAAGAAGAAATACGTTTTCATTTATACAAAGTTGTTTTTTTTTTCTATACAGAATAAAACACACAAAAACAAAAAATAGATATAGAAGAAAAATTACAGGGTGTAAAAAAACAAGAAACAAAACACTAAGACTGAATTGTTTCTTTTTTTTATTTACTTATTTTTATACTACTGATATTTGAGAAGGTCTTTAATATGCCAGAGTGGAAGGCTTAACAGGGTTAGACCTGCAAATACAGAGGCCCAATAGAAGCAACAAAGGAGAGACAATGGCTGAAAAATAGCTCATCTAGTATGCTGATTGTACAGGGTTTAGGTTAAGATATCTGGCTTGAAGGATGTGCACTGCATAATCAAAAACCACTGCAGACTGTGGAATATCAGTGTAGAATGATACTATCTGGGACTCTCAGACAGAAATCAAACTTCTGTATCTTGCATTGGGTGAACGTTGTGAAACTCTCTCTCATAAATCCCAAGGTATGTAATATTATAGTAATCTAATTTCATAATTATCAGAGCAGAGTGCACAGAGCACTGCTGGAAAAGTATCAGATTGTGCAAGAAGTTAGATGTAATAGCTAATGAGACATTAAATTAAAACGCTAGATTTTATAAAATAGAAATCACTTTATATTAAAAGTGTAAATGTCGACTGTTGACAGAAGTCAATAAGTCTTGATAAATGTTGTATTACTCATTTAAATGTGTTCAGTAGTCCCACTGAAATACACAGAATGTGATTATCAAAACAAGAAAATTACAATCTCCATTTTCCCATGATAGTTCAATAAAACAGATATCATTTTTTATAGGTAAATAGTAGGCTATCAGTCAAGCAGACTATTAACAAGTTTAGTCAATAACCAGAGATCAGAATCAAACTTTGTGCCTTGTATCTGTGAGATAAAGACCTTAACTATTTGCCAGCCCTCAGCCCCTTAACAAACATTTGTACAAATTACTCATTTAGTTATTTAGTTCATAGATTCATAGGTAAGTACCAGACTAGTTGCCCTTGTGGGCCATTTTAAGCCTAGCCAATTTCCCTTTTCAAAAGTCAGAATCAAACTTTGTACTTGGTGCCTGTGTGGTAAACACCTTAACCATTATACCAACCTCCCTCTCCATGGTTGCATTTATAAATTAAAAAAAAATTCACCTTTTTACTCTCTAAAATTAAACCACTTTCTTTCTATATGAAATAAAATGTTCACTACATAAAAATGCTACTTAATCTGAATGTGTCACACACTACACTAGAGAATGCTACAGTAAACATGTAATCATGCGGGTCACATTTACAACACCAAATGGATGGGATTACATCAAACACAAAACACTGAAACTAAAAATGCTAATGAGACTGTGGTACAGTAGACGTTGTTTCCCCTTTCCCACTGTAATGTGTTCTTGAACTTGGTATATATAATAAGCATGGGTGTGGGGGTGCAGGGGAGATTACCTTTCTGTGAGAATGTGAGTCGAGTTTTTCGGCAATGTGAGTTTCAGTCTTTTCTGGTCAACATCATTCTGTTCAGTGTTCTGATTGTGTGGCATTACAAATGTATTCCAAATAATACATAAACAAAAGTAATGTACTCACTGTAACATTAGATCTGTGTTATCATATTCCATCCATTCCTCTACTCATGGGTCTCGGATACAATGTCGGATCCAGCCTCAGCCATTTCGAAGCTTAGGATCCAATGCTCATTTTCCTCCCCTACCCATAATCCCCATGCACAGGAGTTACCGCAGATTGAGTTTTTCCCTTTTTAATTGCCTGAAAATATCCTTAATAGAAGGGAATACGAATTTACTCTGTAGACAGAGTAGTGATGAAGAAAACAGTGGAGAAACTAGCTAAATCTTCAGGACACAAGGCAAGTTCAGTCAGATCCTTCCCAGGAAGGTAAAACTGATGAACAAGATCTTGTGATAGAATGAAAACATGGATAGGACATGAAGAGAGGGTAGCAGAGAAATGGATAGAATAGGACAACACAGACTTACCATTATGGTGAGTACATAACTTTTGTATCTGAAGTTGTTTTTTCCATCCATTCCTCTACTCATGGGGCAGAGTCCCCAGCTACTTGAACTTCTGGGTGGTCTTATGGAAGGATATTCTTGAGCACAGCTAAACCAAATGAAACCCTGGATCTGGACTGAATGTCCATTTTAAAATGAGAAATGAAGGTGTGGACTTTTAACCAGGTGGCCGCAACACAAATGTCATCATGGGAATAGTAAAGAAAAAGGATGTAGATGAGGCCATTGATCTTTTTGAATGAGCTTTGGATTTTGAAGGAGGAGACAATCCTTTCTGTTGACAGACAAAGGAAATGCATTGAGTCAGCCATCTAGATAAGGAGGCTGTGAGTACAGCTTGTGCCAATTTGGATTTCGAAAAAGAAATGAAAAGCTGATCAAATACCTTGAAGAGGGCAGTGCAATGTAAATAAAAACACAGTTGTTGATGAACACCCAGCAGATGTAAGGTATATTCACCCTTGTTGGAGAAATTTAGGAAAAATACTAGCAGGTTAATGATTTGACTGATGGAGAATTCAATGGCCAGTTTTGGTGGGAAGAAGGGTTAGTTCTCAAATAGAGTCTGTCTTTGTGAAAAATCAAATAAAGAGGTTTGGAAGAAAGTGCATGTAACTCAGAAATACTTTTGGCAGAAGTTACAGCCACCAAAAATAAGGATTTCCAAAAGAGATACTTCAAATCAGCCTTAACAGCAGGTTCATAAGGGGGCCCCATTAAGATCTGCAAAACAATGGTGATATCCCATGGTGAAATTGGATCTCTGAATGGAGGACATGGAAGGAAATGATTCCAGAGAAAAGCCTTGGATAGTCTAAGAGAGGCTAGAGGGGTATGATCCTCCCCAATGTGAAAAGAAGAAATGGCAACTAAATGAACTTTGATAGTGGAATAACTAACTTCTTCTTGAAAGAGATAGGCTAGAAAATCTAGTATTGCAGGAAGAGGAGCTGAAAAGGGGTGAAGATCTCTTTTGCTTGCCAAAATAGAAAATCTTTTCCATTTGCTTTTGAATACATTTCTAGTTGAAGGTCTATGTGAGGAAGATAAAATGTGTACAACAGGAGTGGAAAGCCTGGACTGCCGAGCTATCACTGGAATTGGAGAAACCATGCTCTTAGTTTGACGGTCTGAATGTCTGGGCGAGATATTAAGTTCAGGTCTGAGCCCAAGTCCCCCAAGTGGGTGAACTGCATGAGGCCTAATGAAGAGAAACCATACCTGTTGAGGCTAATGAGGGGCTACGAGGATGACTGAGACTCTCAGTGCCAAGGATTTCTGCTGAAACTTTGGAATCAGAGGGAAAGGGGAAAAGGCATAAAGAAGTCTTGGGGGCCAAGATTGCATCAGACCATCCCTGGGTGACTCCTCCTCAGAGAGGGATCAGAGTAAATGACTTGTTGCATTGGTGTTCAGGGGAGATATAAAGAAATCCCCAACAGGGAAGGGCCTTATAGCTGAAAATCTGCTCTGCTATTTAAGAGACTGTGGGACCACTCATGAGGGATCAGAATGAATCTGCTCAACCTGTCTCCAGCAATGTTGGACTTCCCTGGGACATGTGTTGCTATTAGAAAGCAGTGAGAAGATATCACCTATTGCCATACTCACGTGGCCTCCTGACACAAGGGGTAAGACCTGGTTCTTCCATGTTTGTTGGTGTATCAAATGACAGCCATGTTGTCTGTCTGAATGGAAAGAACATCCAATGGGATAGAGTCCCGAAAAGCCTGCAATTCCAGGAGGACTGTTCTCATCTCCAAGCTATTAATGTGAGGACTGGTCCCTATGTGAGACCATATGCCTTAGACTGTCCTTCCCAAGTAATGCTCCCCCACCCTAATATTGAGGCATCTGTGGTTACTGTGGCCTAGAGGAGTTGGAAAAGTAAAAGGCTGTCATTAAATAAAAGGTGTAGTTAACCACCAGTTAATGTGCTCCCTGCAAATGGTGAGATTGATTGGGCAGGGCAATGACTGTCGCCTGAGTGATCATTACACTGACCATGTCCACTGAAGCCCACTCATGCAAAATCTGGCTAGAGAGATTATTGTGATGAAAGCAGCCATGAAGCCCAGAAGGCAGAGAATCAACTTGGCCAGTGGTTTCTTGCAAACAGAACCTGCCGGGCTTGTAAATGTAGGGCTGAGATTCAAGACTGTGGGAGCCTCACAGTTAATGTCGTGGTATCCAAAAGAACTCTGAAAAATTCCAGAGACTGGGCTGGTTGTAGCTGAGACTTTTGAAGATTACTTGTTATCTCCATGTTGTGACATAATTGCAGCAAGGAATCCTTGGCACGGATGAGCAGATTCCTGGGTGGGGCATTATGAGACAGTCATCCAGATAAGGAAACACCTGGAATCCCTGCAGTTGTAGGCAAGCTGCCACTACTGTCGTGCATTTGGTAAACATCTGGGGGGGAGCTGTGTGAGACCAAAGGGCAAAGCCTTGAACTGGTAATGACTGGCCCCCAGTCAGAAGCAGATAATTTCTGAAGCACCTGTCCATTTTGATGTAGTAGCATGCATCTTGAAGATCTATTGAGCACATCCAATCATTTTTCTTCAGCAGTGGAAGGACTGACTGGATTGTGACCATCTGGAATTTTGTTCGAACAACAAATTTGTTTAACTGACTTAGATTCAAAATTGGTCTTAGGACCCCATTTTTCTTTGGCACTAAAAAGAATATTGAGTACATTTTGGATCCTCACTGGAGTGGTAAAACCTTTAGGATGACTCAATATTTTAGAAGCGTCTCTATTTTTGAAGCTGTTAATTTTGTTTGTAGGGGTGGAACATCATGCATTTTCTTTTGAGGTGGGGCAGTAGTGTGAATGAAGTAGCCTCTGGTAATTAGTCTCTGCACCCACTTGTCTTAGGTAATGGTTGTCCAGGTCATGGAGTGCAAAGATTAATGGCTCCCAGATTGCCACCAAGGTAGGACAGTCAGGCAACTTCTCAGGACTGCTTATAGGGCTTCTCATAGAAAGAACCTATGAAGCCCTGATTTTGTGGACCACCTCTGCCTCTCAGAAGATGTCCATTGTTAGAGTTTCCCTGTCTGCCATGGGGAGCTTACACTCCAGAAGTGTCGAGATGAAAATCTCTGAGATTTGTGGAACCACATTCACTTTTTGGCCGTCTGATTTCTAGAGAAGGACCTCTGGGGAGTACAGAATTTGATGCCCCTTCTGTGGCATTAGAAATAAGATGAACAGATGTACTAGACAAGAAACGAAGAGTACCCATCTAAGAATTGAGGATCTTTTTCTGATCTACAGATAAGGTCACTGGAAGAGAAGCAGAAATCTCCTTGATTAAATTTCTTTGAAAACATGTGAAATGTGCCAGGTAATTAAGCGCTCTCATTAAGAAAGTGGATGAGGTAAACACTTGCTTCCCAAACCTGTCCACAGCATGAGATTCTCTTTTCAGTGAATGGACACAGGACTCTCCATCACGAGTATCCACTGCTGGGCCCTTGCTCCAATGTGAAACTTCCCTGGGAACCACTAAGAACCTGTCTGGCTTCTTGGGAGTGGGTTCAACTATGCCAGATTCTTTTCATGCCTGGGATGTGATAAGGCCTATCATCTAATCCAGGGGGTACCACCCAATACATAGATGGGTCAGAACCAAAAGCCTTGAAGAAGACCAATTCCTCAGAAAAAGTTGTTTGAGAAGATCAACCCACTTTCAGTCTAAGGAGTTCAAGGATCTCTCTGAATGAGACATCCTCAAGGATTGATCTGGGGGATCCTTCACCCTCATCAAAATCAATATCAGTGCTTGGAGATTCTTCAGGGGCATCCACGTGCCTCTTCTAACATTTGCATTTTGCAAGCCTCTTCCATGGGTTGCTTGGGAGAAGAATCAGAAACATACAAAGTCTCACAATGGAAAACAGGATAAAGGTACTCAAGAACTGACTGCCCAAACAGAGTCAGCACAGCAGTGAAAGAATTGGCAAGACTGTATTGCACTGTAATTAACTGGAAACAACTGAAATGAGACTGAAACGAAAGTCTTTATCTGTTAATTACCCAAACTCATGCTGAACAGGTGCCAGTCTCTCCTTTATGGGTCAAATCTTGTGTACTTTTCAGAATGAATTCTCCAAACACTGCAGTTCATTTAATGAGGCTTTATTAGATGTTCACAATATCCCAATACTATTTTCATTAACAGTGCTGATAAACAATAAGTCTGTAGAAATGCTGCCATGCAGGTTAGCAATAACAGTGCTGATAAATATATCCAAAGTTTCTGCACATGTCTTCAGATTGTCCTGAATAATGTAAACTGAAACAGTCTTTGTTTGACCTGTCTTTTGTACTCAGGCTAGAGTGTCTATATTATATCTTAATCTTCTTTGTAACGTCAGGTTGAACAAACTGACTGATTCTCTAAACTGTATCTCAAGTATATTTTCAAAACCCTGTAATGCTTTACATGCCTCTTTAGCTTTGGTTCTCAGGTCTTGTCTCGTTTTGTAGTCTTTTAGGGGCCTTGCTGTCCCATTATCTAACACTTCTTTGATTTTGCCCTAGAGAAAGAGAACAGAAAAATAACAGTCTGTAGCCTTTCCTTGGGAACTATTATCTCTCATGCTTGACCAGCATGGTTATTCTTCCCTTCTGCTTAACTGTCTTTTAAATGAAACACATTTTACCTTTTAGCCTGTCTAATGCCTAATAGCTACTTTAAAATGGAAGTCCCTAATCTAACAGTTGTCCCTGAGGCCCCTGATGAACATCTACAGGGAGCTACTTTTGAAGTTACCTTACATGTGTATTGCTAACTACTGTATAGGTTCATAGGTTCATAGGTTCATAGGTTGGTACTAGGCTATTGGCCTTAAGGCCTATGCAAGCCTAGCCATAACAATTCCCTGGAAATTTTTTCCCACAATATTTACTTCTCTGGGCCCCTGTCTAGCAGGGTGACTGACATGATCCCCGGGGTGAATTTCCTATCTCCCATCCAATCATCAAGGTTCCTTTTGAAGAGGGCCAGTGAGGTGCTCTGCTTGACATGTATGGGCAGTCTATTCCAGAGTATGGGAGTCTCTGGGTCAGGAACCTATCCCTCCAGCATGTTTTGTTCAATGTGATGATAAGGTTTAGATCCCTGGAGCGTGTGGCTCTGAGCGACTGGGATTTCTTTAAGTGGAGCATGTCCAACAGCTCAGGGTTTGACATGGCCTTGTATGTTAAGCAGAGATCGCCTCTGAGTAGACGATATGCCACAGAGTATAGCTGGAGTTTTTTTAGACGGTCAGCATATGGCATCTGCTTTAGGCCTGTGATTCTTTTAGTGAGGTATTTCTGTGGCCTTTCCAGCTGTTGCAGATGTCTTGTGAGGTACATACCAAATGGGGCATTATATTCTATAATGGGTCTAATGAGGGATGAGTACAGTGGGACAATGACCTCCTTTTTTCTGGATGAAAAGCCCTTAGTGATGATGTGTGCCACATAGAAGGATTTCCTGACTGTTGTGGCAATGTGGTTATCGAAAGTGAGACCACTGTCCACTTGTATCTCTAAGTCTCTCATCACATTTTCGATGTTTAGTGTCCTGCCACCTATGTGGTAGTTCATGGGTACATGTTTTTTTTCCAAAGGGGATGACTATACATTTCTTGGCATTAAGCTTGAGCCCATGGTCTGGCACAAGGCATCTGTTTCTGTAAGGCCCTTTTGTAGAATATCCACATCATTTGGGGATTCAATAATGGCTCCCAGTTTGCAGTCATCTGCAAACTTTGGTAGCCAAAGTCCCTTAATGTTGGCCTGTACTTCAGAGAAGTAGATGCCAAACAAGAGTGGTCCCAGGACTGAACCCTGAGGTACTCCACTTGTCACTTGTCTGTTGCTGGATTTGGAGTCGGCTACTTTTACAGTCTGGGTTCTGTCAGTAAGCCAGTTGGCAACCCATCGAGTGACGTAGGGATTATGCTCAGCTTAGAAAGTGTATCTAAGATTACAGAGTGGGGGATGGTGTCAAAGGCCTTGGCGAGGTCCAGATAGGCTGTGTGGACCTCCTTACCCTTGTCCACAGCTCTGGAAACCAATTCGAAGAAGTCAATCAGATTCAGGAGACGAGATCAGCCATTCACAAACCCAAACTGGGTGGGGTCCAGTGTCTGGAGGTTACCAATGTCTTTGTTTATAAGTTCCATGATAATGCGTTCCATGCCCTTGCAGATCAGGCTTGTCAGACTGATGGGACGGTAGTTCCCGGGATCCAAGGTGGATCCTCTCTTGTGGAGCGGGATAACTGTAGCTGTGCGCCACTCAGTGGGCATGAAGCCTGAGGTGAGGCTATGATTAAACATGACACTTAGGTGGGGTGCCAGTTCATTTTGTAGTTCATGTAGTACACAGCCTGGGATGTCATCTGGTCCCATGGATGCTGTATTCTTAGCTTTGGAGAGTGCTGTTTCTACCTGTGTGGCTGTGATTATCGGAATTTGGCAATCTTTTGGTATTGAGATGGGCCCTTTAGGGGGTGAGATGGAGTGAAGTTGGCACTAAATCTATCTGCCAGGATATTGGCAATATCCTTGGGATCAGTATATTTAATGCCATTCTGTTGTAGTTCAGAGCAGATTTGAGCATTGCCATTTAGATTCTTGACATAACTATAGAATGCCTTGTGGTTGTCTTTGGAATCTTTGGCAATTTTATTTTTGTAACTAGCTTTTGAGGATTTTATGAGGGATCTCAGCTTCTTACTGAGGCTGGTGAGGGAGTTTTTTGCATCCTGGGATTTTCCTCTTTTCTGCAACAGTTTCTTCCTTCTGTTGTATAGTTTGTTTATAGCAGAGGACCACCAGATTGGCTTCCTTCTTTTGGAGAAGAGCATCTTGGTTCAATTTGGGATGGCACGATTCATGCATGAGTGGATGTGCTCATACAGTGCCTTAGTGTAGGATTCTGCAGTCGAACTTCCAGATCCTGTCTGCATGGGTGTTGTGAAGTTTGTCACTTCTGACTTCAATAGCATGAAGTTGGCTTTGGAGAAGTTTTTTAAGGAGGTTTCCTTACTGGGGGGTGGGGGTGGGATGTGGATGTCAAGGGTGATTTGCTTATGGTCAGACCTGACCATTGAGGGGGTGACCACTGGTGTGGAGCATCTATCTCCCATGTTGGTAATGACCAGGTCTAGGATATTGGAGCCCCTGGTGCAACAATGGATTAGTTGATCCAGGCCATTAGAATTTATGAATTCCAAGAACCGTTGGGAAAAGGAGTTTTTACCCGAGTAGTTTTCCCAATTAAAGGCAGGGTAGTTGAAATCACCTAGTATTAGGGTGTTTGGTTGTATCTTAATATTTTCCAGTATGTTTAGGAAGGTGTAGTGAGAATCTTGGGGTATGGTAGGGGATCTGTAGCAAGCTATAGTTTGGATTGCAGTCTTACTTAGTGTTAGTTGCACCTGGAGAATTTCAGATGCATTGTGTTGGGCAACTAGCCTGATGGTGTGAATATCCTTGGTGAATATGGACACTCCTCCACCTTTAGTGTTTCGGTCTTGGTTTTGTGGCCGAAAAGTGTGGTAAGAATTGTAGCCTGGTATTGCAGGGGTGCTCTCTGGAGCCTTAAACCAGGTCTCAGTCACTGCACAGATATTGATTTTCTCCATTTTTAGGAGTGCCTCGAGAGAGTGCATTTTGAGGTTTAGACTTCTAGCATTGAGTAGCATTACCTTCAGATTTTGCATGCTTGTATCTGTTACGGTGGTGTTTTTATCCTTTGAACCTTGCCTAAAAAAGGCACTATAGGGATGGCAAGAGCTTTAGCCAGTAACCTGAATCCCAGGGGTGACAGGTGCAGACCATCTCTGGCAAAGCATCATTGTTTGTCGATCATGCCTTCCCAGGCAGACAAATACTGGATCCCCTTTGAATGACACCAGAAGCTTAGCCAATTGTTAAAGTCAATCATTTTGTCCTTATACTGTGGTATCATTCTGGGCGAAGGCAGGATGCTACTTAGGGCTAGGGTCATACCTGCCTGGGTCACATGATCCAAGAGCTCTCCCAAGTCTCTTTTCATGTAGTCCAGGGAGGTACTTCTCAAGTCATTTACTCCAGCATGGACAATGACAGAGTCGTATTTGTACTTGTTGTGGAGTGACTTGAGTGCATGCGTTATGTGGCGGATCCTGGCACCCGACAGGCAGCTGACTGTAATTTTCTCCTTGTTCAGCCTGGTGAGTGGGACATCAGTGTGCCTGACTATAGAGTCACCTATGACTAAAGTGTTGGGTACATTGTCTTGCCTTAGGGGCTGTTGTTGGGTGGCACACTGGTGTTGTGATCTATGTGTCACTTTGGTTGTGACTGGTGTTTGTTTGCATTTCGGCTTCGGAGGTCCTTGTTGCTTGGGCAGGTTAATGTTAAGGGCCTCCACATATGTGGGTTTAGTGTTGCTATGTGTGGGAGTTGATGGTGTGGGTTTTGAAGGGCTATGAGTTGCTAGAGGTGTAATGCAGTTGTTAGCCTTCTCCTCTTGACTGTCTAGCACAGTCTTGACAAGAGAGAGCTTTGCTTCCAGTTTGGCTATGTAAGTGCATCTCTCGCAGGTTGTAGTGTTGGGTAGTAGGAGGAGAGGATTGTCTGTGTACATGAGGCAGTTGCCGCATTGCCCCAGTATGCCCAGATTCACCAGGTGGACAGGAGAAACCACCGGAAGCTGACCCTTGGACATGCCTGTTTAGGTGCTTTTTTGTAAGGTTTAAGAGCTGTTTTCCCTTACCTTTGCAAGGTACTTTGCAATTGTAGGCTGTTTAGTGCCTATGATTAATTTATCCTTATTGACAAGGAGAGTTGAGTGCTTGTATCAGGTTCAGGCTTCCTAGTGCTTTACAGCAGGTTCTAGAGCAAGTGCTAGTCACAGGCGGGTTCAGATTTTAGTGCTACTACTGAGAAACCAGCTAGTTTTAAGAGAAAATTTGAAGAGCAGATTTTCTGGCACCTGGAATAGTTTAACTGTAGCCTCATAGTGCTGCACGATGTGAAAAATGTGCAAACACATAAGTTTTTAAGCCAGAAAGTTGAAAGGGATAGAAATCAACCCAAAAAGGCTAATAAAATTACAATTAGAGCTGGAAACCACTCCTCTAGCGTTAGATAGGCAGTACATTGCTCACCAGTCCCACTGGTAGGCAGTAGGACTTCCCTCTGCCACAGCAAGGTCTGGATAGCTCTGAGCACAGAAAATAAAGTCCTGAGACAAGCAAGGCCTGGGATATGGACTGGCTAGAAAAGGTGGGAAACGAGCAAACAAGATAGTATATATATATATTTTTTTGTTGAAACAGGTTAAACAATGCAATAATACAGTAAATAAACACAGAAAAGTCTAACACACTTGAGTGTGTAGTCCTAAACAGTAAATGCAATTAAAACTCTACGAAATTAGCAATTTAAAACTTTTTAAATGAAGCAAGGCAAGTGCACAACTGAAAAATGATTTAAGTGGCAGTAATACAGCAGAATAAGTAGCTAGTCTACATATACAGAGAAGTCTATATATACAGAAAAGCAGCTAAAACACACAAACCCTTCAGATGCAGTGCAACCTAGAGTACTTGAGTTGTAGCAATATTAAGGCAATTACAGTTATAATAAATGCTCTAAAATACACTCTATATTTCCAAAATGTTTGAGAAGCACAGTCAGAACATAAGGAAATACAGGCAAAATTTCTTTTTTTTTTTTGAAAGGGAAAAAGGAGAAACAGAAGGCCTTATCAAATGGTCTCTCTATATTAGGTAGAATGAGCTAATGACACTAGACTGGGAGGAGTGTCCCAGATCAGATTTACAGTACGGGCGGGCAACTGCAAAGCCACCAAGTATAACACAAGACACCAACAGGGAGGGTGGGTGGGACCACTAAAGCTATTAGCCTACAAAGCACTAGAGAAAGCCACAAAATGAAAGTTATTTGTAAAGATGCAGAATGCTTTAACTGCAAACAAATCAGTTACCCGTGCAGATTTCAATAAAAGTGCTGTATATAAATTTCTAGAATGATAAACTGTATAAATAATCAAAAAAAAAACAGGATACTTATATATCTCAGCTAAGAGTTGGAGTCCACACCTCTCATCCACTCTGCTCAGTGTATATAGACAGAAACTCTCTCAAAGTTAGGGCTTAAATACCAGAAGAACAACTTTTTTTTTTTTACAAAAACACAAAAGAACCAGCCCCCACTAGCCTGCAGCTATTAGCCTAAAAAGCACTAGAGAAAGCCACAAAATTAAAGTTATTTGTAAAGATACAGAATGCTTTAACTGCAAACAAATCAGTTACCCGTGCAGATTTCAATAAAAGTGCTGTATATAAATTGCTAGAACAATAAACTGTATAAATAATCGAAAAAAAAAAACAGGATACTTATATATCTCAGCTAAAAGTTGGAGTCCACACCTCTCATCCACTCTGCTCAGTGTATATAGACAGAAACTCTCTCAAAGTTAGGGTTTAAATACCAGAACAACAACTTTTTTTTTTGAAAACTGGGAGGAGTGTCCCAGATCAGATTTACAGTAGGGCGGCACTGCAAAGCCACCAAGTATAACACAAGACACCAACAGGGAGGGTGAGTGGGAACACTAAAGCTATTAGCCTACAAAGCATTAGAGAAAGCCACAAAATGAAAGTTATTTGTAAAGATACAGAATGCTTTAACTGCAAACAAATCAGTTACCCGTGCAGATTTCAATAAAAGTGCTGTATATAAATTGCTAGAACAATAAACTGTATAAATAATCGAAAAAAAACAGGATACTTATATATCTCAGCTAAGAGTTGGAGTCCACACCTCTCATCCACTCTGCTCAGTGTATATAGACAGAAACTCTCTCAAAGTTAGGGCTTAAATACCAGAAGAACAACTTTTTTTTTTTTTTTGCAAAAACACAAAAGAACCAGCCCCCACTAGCCTGCAGCTATTAGCCTACAAAGCACTTGAGAAAGCCACAACATGAAAGTTATTTGTAAAGATACAGAATGCTTTCACTGCAAACAAATCAGTTACCCGTGCAGATTTCAATAAAAGTGCTGCATATAAATTGCTAGAACAATAAACTGTATAAATAATCGAAAAAAACAGGATACTTATATATCTCAGCTAAGAGTTGGAGTCCACACCTCTCATCCACTCTGCTCAGTGTATACAGCTTTATGTTACCTGATTCATAATCTGAAGATACATTTTCTTTGTTTGGTAAATAAACCTACAATTTTAATTTTGACCACTAGGTGTCATTTGAGCATTTATGGCCTGTTTGGATTGAAGTCTCTTAACTTTATGATTTGATTATAACTAGGCAATTGTTCTTCTTTATATGGTGAATAAACTTGCAATTCTAATTTTGACCACTAGGCTTGAAGTCTGTTAACTTTATGATTTAATTTCCATATAACCTAGATTCATAGTCTTTAGAGTCTTTAAGTCTAAGTGCTGATGTATGAGTGATATAATTAAAACCTGTACATTATTCTTAAAATGACTGTACACATTCTTAACCTGTCTTTGTGAATCTTTATTTAAGTTAGGCAGAGTACGATCTGTTAACCCTTCCTATTTGTTCCCATATATCTGTATGCTGTAATGGTAAAATTACACTGTTAATTGCCTGTGTTTTTTACCTTATGAACTGGTGCCTTTGTGTACCATAATGCCTCTTTTCTGTAGCAAATAAAACTTTTTTCTTGTTGTTCACAGATTTAAATCTTTAAACATTGTACTGTATGTTTTTATTGTGTAGCCTATCAAGCATGGTGGCTATTTTCTGAAGACTAATTGAAATCAGCACTAAAGAGATAACTCTATAACTGAGCATAATTACCATATACTGTATTAACTTGTGTCTATAAATGTTTATATTTAGATTTGCTAATAATGCCACTTACCGTTTTTAACTTTTATGTGCTGTAATAGATGTCTGCCTCCTAGATTTGTGTCTGAAATATTCTATGAATACTTACGAGCTATAATAGTTTACTAAAATATATGCTTTCTGTATTTCAGATCTATACCTTTGCATTTTTTGTTAATGTCCTTTTAAATTTTTGACTAATGTACAATAATTATGTAAAATACGTTAATTTGTAATAAGCCTTTTACAAATGAGTCTGTTGCTTTACCCTTAACTAATGACTAAATAATGTAATTCTGTTACTTTACCCTTAAAACTAATGACTGAATAATGTGAAGTAACTGAGTATTATTTGTATATTCTGAGATATGACTGAAATGTACTATACTGACTACAAAACTGAGTATGAATGTCATAGTCTGAATCTTGACTGGCACTTACATTAGCATACACTGAACATTTAAAATAGCTGTGTATATTCTGGACACTAAGTAAACTAATACTAAAATAATATATTTTGCCAGTGTTAACTGAACACAGATAAAAGCATAACTGAAAAACTAGTACATTAAACTATTAGTACTTTTTCCTGGCAGTATTGTCTGAACATATATAAACTGAAAACTAGTACTGTTGTACAATTTTCTGAAAACATGACAACATTTTGACAGTGTCACCTGAACACAGATAAAAACTAAACTGAAATCTGTTTTCCTGTCAGTATTGTCTGAACATAGATAGGTTCATAGGTAGGTACTAGGCTATCTGCCCGAGGGCATTTATAAGCCTAGCCAGAGTGTGTCAGCTTTCGCTGCCCCATTGATTAATTAACTGATCCTCTGTCAAGCAGAGCCAATGAAGTGATCCCAGGGGTGTATTTTCTGTTACCCATCCACTCATCAAGGTTTCTCTTGAAGAGTGTTAGTGAGGGGCTCTGCCTGATGTAATTTGGAATTTTGTTCCAAAGCATGGGGTGTCTCTGTGACAGGAATCTATCCCTCCAGCATGTTCTATTTATTGTTGTGGTGAGGTTTAGCTCACTAGAGCACATGGCTTGCATTGACTTGGATTTCTTTAGGTGAAGCATGTCCATCAATTCTGAGTTGGACATGGCTTTGTAAGTCAGGTAGAGATCACCTCAGAGTAAGCGATATGCCACTGAGTACAGCTGGAGTTTTTTTCAGTCGGGCTGCATAGGACATATGTTTGAGACCAGTAATCCTCTTGGTGAGGTACTTTTGTGGTCTTTCCAGCTGTTGTGAGTGTCTTGTGAGGTACATCCCAAATGGAGCATTGTACTCTATGATAGGTCTAATGATTGACGAGTAGAGGGGCACTATAACCACTTTATTTCTAGATGTGAACCCTTTAGTAATTAGATGGGCCACATAGAAGGATTTCCTAACTACTTTGGCAATATGATTGTCAAAGGAGAAATTACTATCTACCTGGGTCCCCAGATCTCTTATTACATCTTCTGTATTAAGGGGGCTGCCACCTATGTGGTAATTCATGGGTGTTTTGTTTTTCCCAAATGGGATGTCTATGCATTTTTTGGCATTTAGCTTGAGGCCATGACTTTGACACCAGGTGTCTGTCTCAGTAAGGCCCTTTTGGAGGATGTCTGTGTCAGCTGGAGAGTCAATTATGGCTCCCAGTTTGCAGTCATCAGAGACCTTGGTTAGCCATAGTCCTCCTGTGTTTGCCTGTACTTCTGAGAAGTATATGCCGAACAGTAGGGGTCCCAGGACCGAGCCTTGCGGGACACCACTTGTGACTGGTTTAGAGTCAGACCTTGAGCCTGCTATTCTTACCATGTGAGTTCTATCTGTAAGCTTGTTGGCAACCCATCTCGTGACATAGGGGTTTATGTTCAGGCTGGTGAGTTTTTCTGTAATACCCGAGTGGGGAATGGTGTTGAAAGCCTTGGCGAGGTCAAGGTAGGCTGTGTGAACCAACTTTCCCTTGTCTATGGCATTGGTAACTGTCTCGAAGAAGTCAACCAGGTTTAGTAGGCATGATCTGCCCTTAACAAAGCCGAACTGGGTTGGGTCAAGTGTTTGGAGGTTCCCAATGTCTTTGTTAATGAGTTCCATGATGATGCACTCCACAGCCTTGCAGACCAGGCTAGTCAGGCTTATGGGGCGATAGTTACCAGGGTCAGTTGTGGCCCCTCCTTTGTGGAGAGGAATAACCATTGCTGTGTGCCATTCTATGGGCACGTAGCCTGTTGAGAGGCTGAGGTTGAACAGTGTGTATAGGTGGGGGGTTAGTTCGTTCTCTAGTTCATGCAAGACGCAGCCTGGGATACCATCTGGTCCCATTGACGCTGTGCTTTTGGCTTTTGAAAGGTCTGTTTTCACCTGTGCGTCTGTGACATTGGGACACTACACTTTTCCGGTATTGTTGTGGCCCTTTTGGAGGTGAGAGGGGGGGGTGAAGTTTGCACTGAATCTATCTGCTAGGATGTTGGCAATATCAGTAGGCTCAGTATATTTTGTGCGATTTTGCACTAGTTCAGTGCATATCTGTGAGTTGCCACTTAGATTCTTAACATAGCTAAAGAAGGCTTTGGGGTCATCTTTTGAATCCTTGGCTATTTTTCTTTCGAAGTTAGCCTTGGATGATTTCATGAGGGACCTCAGTTTCTTACTGATACTGATCAGAGATGTCTTTCCTTCTTGGGATTTGCTTTTTTTCTGAACTAGTTTCCTCCTTCTATTGTATAGCCTGTTTATTGCGAGGGTCCACCAAACTGGTTTCTTTCTCTTAGAGGAGTGAGTCTTGTATTTGCTAGGGATGGCATTATCCATGCATCCTTGCAGATGCTCATAGAGTGCATTTGTAAAGGTTTCTGCATCTTGGGCAGCATTATCCTTTAGCTTGGGGGCTGTGAAACTTACCACTTCTGTCTTAAGTAAGGTGAGGTTTGCTTTAGAAAAGTTTTTTACTGTGGTTTCCTTAGTTGAGGATGGTGGTGGGGTGTGGACATCCAGAGTGATTAGTTTATGGTCTGATCTAACCAGTGATGGGTTGACTTCCGGTGTGGAACACCTGTCGCCCATGTTGGTGATGACTGGGTCCAATATGTTTTCACCTCTGGTAGGGGAGTTTACCAGCTGATCCAGGGCATTTGAGTTGATGAATTCCAGGAAGCGCTGGGCCTGGGAATTTGTACTCAAGTAGTTTTCCAAGTAAATGGTAGGGTAATTGAAATTGCCCAATATCAGGGTGCTTGGTAGGACCTTCATGTTTTCCAGTGTCTCCAGAAAGATGAAGTGGTGGTCCTGGGTCATGGAGGGTGACCTGTAGCAGGACACAATTTGCATTGCAGATTTTACTGATGTTAGTTACACATGGACGATCTCAGAGGTATCATGCTGTGCCACTAACCTGGAGGTGTAGGTATCCTTGATGAATATGGATACACGCCCTCTTTTTGTGTTTCGGTCCATGTTCTGTGGCCGAAATGTGTGGTATGAGTTGTAGCCTGGTAGTGCTGGGGTGCTCTCTGGAGCCTTGAACCAGGTTTCGGTTACTGCATAGATGTCAACGTTCTCCATACTGAGGAGTGCTTTGAGTGTGTGCATTTTGAGATTTAAATTCCTGGCGTTGAGTAGCATAAGCCTCAGTTTTTTGTTAATTGTGCTGTTTATGGAGGTGGGTTTGACTTTTAAGCCTTGCCTAAAAAAGGCACTATGGGGGCAGCAAGAGTCTTGGCCAGTATTCAAAAGTATAGGGGTAACAGGTGCAAGCCGTCTCTTGCGAAGCAGCATGGCTTGTCGAGCAAGTTGTCCCAGGCTGACAGACACTAGATCCCCTTTGAATGAAACCAGAAGCTTAGCCAGTTGTTGAAATTGATAATTTTTTCTTTATACTGAGGTATCATTCTTGGTGAGGGCAGGATGCTACTCAGGGTCAGGGTCATACCAGCCTGGGCTATATGATCAGAGAGCTCTTCCATGTCTCTTTTCATGTAGTACAGGAAGGTACGTCTCAGGTCATTCACACCAACATGAACAATGACAGAGTCATATTTGTACTTGTTCTGGAGTGACCTGAGTGCTTGTGTTATGTGGCAAATTTTGGCTCCCGACAGGCAGCTAACAGTAACCTTCTGCTTGTCCAGCCTAGTGAGTGGGACATCAGTGTGCCTGACTATAGAGTCACCTATTACTAGTGTGTTAGGTATGTTATTTCGCCTTAAGGGCTGTGATTGTGCGGCACACTGATTTTGCGTTTTATGTGTTGTCTGGTTTGTGATGGGAAGTGCAGGTTGTTTGGGTGTCTGCTTTGGAGGTCTCTGATGCTTTTGCAGGTTTTTATTTAGAGCCTCCGAGTATGTTTTAGTGTATTTATGTGTACTTTTTGCCAGTGCTGTTTTAGTAGGTCTTTGTGCAGCTGGAGTTGTGGTGCAGGTGTTAACCTTCTCCTCTTGACTGTCTGTTCCAGTCTTGGGTGGAGACGGCTTAGCTTCCAGTTTGGCTGTATAATTGCATCTCTCGCATATGTTATTGTTTTGTGGTAGGAGGAGAGGGTTGTCTGTGTACACGAGGCAGTTGTAACATTGCTAAACTGAAAACTAGTACTGTTATATAACTGTCTGAAACATACATACTTGCTTTAACTGATACATTTTAACTTTAAACAAAGACTGAAGAAATAACTGAAACATATAGACAGTCAACCTCTGCACTAGAGCTCTTGCCAAATTTTATTCTACGTTGTCCCAGTTACTGATGAGGTAAAGGAAGGCCTGCTTTAATGCCGGTGTCCTTTTTATAGTTAGGCCTTTTAAATCTTTTCTTTTCATTTCTTGTGCAAGGCTGGGTGGCTAAACTTCTTGACTGTATTTAGTATCAGGTCCTTAAAATAACATTTGCATCTTTAACAATTATAAACTGATAGCACTGCATATTACCCTGACCTTATTTACATTATTTACATTTTTCTGCATGAAATAAACATTTGCTGCTAATAAACTATTGCAAGTCTGTAAGCAAACTGATAACCTCAAATGAAGCTAAAGTAGTAATGTAACACTGTGCATTTCTGCACCTATATAAAATTAATTTTAACGTGGAACTTTTTACATTTATTCTTGTGACCCTCAGATTTTAACATACTGTTCTGTGAGTGAAACTCCATCGACTATCTCACCATAACTGTTTCTTTAGCTGACGTCATTTAACTTTTGCTGCAAGAATTTATCATTACTGTCTACAATTTTCTTGGATAAATAGGAAATCTGTAAATGCATTAAATTGATCTTTACCATACTGCATTATAGCATACAGTACTGTCTTTAATTCAACTTGCTAAGCTGGCTGTAATCTGATTTGACATACTTGGTAAATTGCAATTTCTGTATGAAAGATATACAGTCTTAAACTGATTACATAATGTACTCTTTTATGCATAGGATCTGAACTCTTAACTGCATTGTCACTTTTACAATGTAGCATTGACTTTAAATTTTACATTCTGTAAACTAGCAAAACTTTATTTTGTCTATGTCTATATTAAAATATTGTTAATGCATTGCAACACTTTAATACAAAGCTTTTAACTAATGATTGCTAAACAAAACAATAACACAAACATTAATTTGCCAAATCTGTAACTGTAAATCCTTTATTCTGCAAATTAACTTGACTGTCATTTTTGATGGTATACATAGATGTATACAGTTATCCTTTTTTTCTAACTGGCCACACCCAATATGTCTTTCTGAACACTTTAGCTGTGGCAGCTGAACTGGAATTTATTTTATTTATAACACATAAAACTGCATGTTTCTGTCATAACCAATCCTTTAAAATCTGTACACTTGCACAAGCTACTGTATGACATGTTTACCATTGTCATTTGTGTGCACTACTGTACATTCTGTAGCATTTTTATTTTTTCATAAAAACTTGTTACTGAAGTCTAAAACAACATATAACTCTGATGATATGTTCATACCTAGTACAGAGCTGTTATATATTGAACTGTTAGTTGTTGTAATCTTTGACTCTTTAAATCCTAACAAGACTGCATTTGTGTCTTTAATAAAGGTCTATTTGTAACTGAAGTTGACTTATCTGTATTAACTGATACATTACTTCCTAATTTTCCTGTAAACACTGAAATATTGTCATTTTTAACCTCAGACAATGACAGATAAATGCTCTGTTTAGTACTAGACTGCTACACCCTTTACAGATAGCTATGGAATGCATTTTTTTCTTTATTTTGCTCTGAAATTATAGCAATTTTACTTTGCTCTGGTCTGTTTTTCAGGTATGCTGGAATTTACTTTATTAAAATCTGCACTCTGATCCATACTAACCCCCCTCAGTGCAATATTTGCACTTGCTTCTGAAAATAAGAAACTAGGTGAAGTAATATGAACTTGAGACATTGCCTGCATGTTATGTACGTTGACTGTGCCGACATTTGTATGTTTAATACTGCAACATAATTCTGCATTTTGAATTACATGTAAACAAGAATTTATTACATTCTGAACATTTGTATTTGAAACTGTACTACAACTTAACTCTGTGTGTTGAATTGTATGTGCTGAAGCATTTACACAAGAACCTGTGTCTGAAACTGTACTGATAGCCTGCTTCTATGATTTAACCCTTTTGCATTTAGAAATATTTAACATCTTTGAACTAATAACATTTAAATTAAAAAAAAAAAATTCTGGAACACAGATTTTTAGACTTGTTTACCCAGGTTTTAAATTTAAACCAAAGATTTACTGGTGTCCTAACTGTAGAAGTATTACTTGACATGTTTTTACAACAGGTTTGCAAATTACTTTTACTCTTCTTCTTTCGGCTTTTCCCAGTTAGGGGTCGCCACAGTGGATCACCTTGTCCGATCATGATTGGCAGTGGAGTTTTACGGTGTCAAGTTGCCAGCCTGGCACCAAACCTTCCACAGAAGGTGCACACACACATACACGTGCACTCACACCTAAGGCCAATTTAGTGTCCAATCAACCTACAGCATGTCTTTGGGATGTGGGAGGAAACCGGAGCACCCAGAGGAAACCCACACGACCACAGGGAGGACATGCAGACTCCACACAGAAGGCACCCCAGCCTAGAATTGAACCGGAGAACCTCTTGCTGTGAGGCGGCAATACTAACCGCTGCACCACTGTGGCTGCCCATGCAAATTACATTTTTTTTAGTTAACAGCTCAAAAAAGTTTAAATTCATCAGTAAAAGTAAAAGTAATGCAAATTACTTTTACTAATGAATTTAAACGTTTTTCAGCTGTTAACTAAAAAATGCATATAAAGTCTTACATCATTTTATGATTTTGGAAGAATGTGTCTTGTCATCTGTAGCATTTTAACCTTTTTGTTGCTTTTTGGCTGTGTGTGTGTGACATTACACTAGAAACTTGAAAGTTTGTGGAGATACTGTAGTTGTTAAGGGGATAATGTATTTTATGTTTTGAAGGAACACTGCTGAAGTTTGTTGCTTTAGTGCTGGTCTGCTGAAGTTCTTTTAGGCTTTTTTAAAGTAAACACTGGTTCTGTGCACTTAAACAGCTGCAATTATTGTATCTAGAGGTGTCTGCTGTGTCCGTTTTCTGCATGAAGTAGTGCTGTCTTACTGAAAGGTCTGCTTTGTAATGAGAAACTGTAATACCATAATTTTTGGCTTATTCTGTGTAGAGCTTACAGTCTTTAGTTATGGAAAAACACTGGTATGCTGTTGAAAAGTCTATTATGAAACTGATAGACTGGAAAAAGTGTTACTGTAAACTATTAATGAAACCTTGAAGTTAAGCTGGCTGCTGCACTAAAACTGTACTTGAAAGGGTTACTTACTGCAGCTGTTTCTGTTGAAGTTTTAAAGTGTTGCTTATAAGGTTGCTTGAAATACTTAAAAAATAGAACCACATCCAACCTGGAGAACGAACCTATTGAAGAGAGCGCACCACACAAGCAGCCCTTCTTCAGAATACAAATAGAATAACTTCTACATATTTTATATATAAAAAAAAAATAAAAAAAAACAATAATGCTAAATTATTAAATTAAATTATTAAAATTTTTTTTTTTATAGTTTTTAAAGGTATGATAAATGATGCATGCACTATGGATAATAAATAAATGTACTAATAATTGTTGATAATAAACGAATGATAAAACCATATACATAGCAGGAAAATAAGTTACATACTCTAAATCTATTATTATAAAAATATAAAATAAAAAAAAAAAAAAAAATAAAAAAGAAAATAAGACATATTTAATTTTGATTTATGATTTATCTCGCCAAACTTTTCAATTTTTAACAGGACTCCTATTGATAAAGCTTCATTCAGACCTGGAAAGTTACTACTTTTTTTTTTTTTTTGCCACTTCATTCAAGTTCAAGTTTTTCAGGGAATAAGGTTGCTTGAAATACTTGCTTTGTAGAACATGTAATTGAATGAAACACGGAGTGTTGCATTGGAATGAAAACACTATTTTGTAGTCTGACTGTAGAACACATGTAGTTGAATGAAACATTGCTATTCTATAGATTTTCTGTAGAACACGTAGTCTTGACTGCTGATGCAAGGTTTTTATGGGGTTTTGGGAATTACTTTAACTGTTTTACCCCATTCACAGTGGCTCACTATTGAAAGAATTGTCTAGACTGTACTGTACTGTAATTAACTGGAAACAACTGAAATGAGACTGAAACAGAAATCTTTATCTGTTACGAATTCATGCTGAACAGGTGCCAGTCTCTCCTTTATGGGACAAATCTTGTATATTTTTCAGAATGAGTTCTCCAAACACTGCAGTTCATTTAATGAGGCTTTATTAGATGTTCACAATATCCCAATACTATTTTCATTAACAGTGCTGATAAACAATAAGTCTGTAGAAATGCTGGAATGCTGGTTAGTAATAACAGTGCTGCCAAATATAAAGTACAGTTGTGTACACTTACCATAAATGTAGATGTTAAAGTGTATTCAGTGTTGCAGTCATTACATTTAGGTTATCTGCTTGCAGGTAACCCTCAGTCAGCCTGATTATCAAAGTCTTGGGTCCTGCGTCGGTTGCTGTCTCATCTTCCATGATGTCAGGTAGTCAGAGGTATAAAGCATGCAGCCGACGCCATTACATCAGTTTTTCTTGCCCCAGATGTCAGGTGTCCCCATAATGGGAAGCAATTATATACAAGGTTATACCTCCAACAAAAAGCAAATGCACCAGAAAGCTTTATAGTAAACAAAAGGAGAGGTATAGACAATAGTAGTCAGGGGGCTGGAGGGAGGGTAACCAGGACTGCAACAGTGAATACACTCGAACATCTACATTTATGGTAAGTGTATACAACTGTACTATGTTCTTCGTGTTTCACTGTTGCAGTCATCACACTTGGGTTGATTCCCAAAGCTAAAGAAGGGAGGAGGCAATTAGAGAGCATTAGGACCAGCTATTAGGCCCTGCAGGACTGCAGTAGCAAAACCAGCTCTGGATTTAGAAAAGAACTGGCAAGTGGTAATGCTTGGTGAAGGTATGTACAGAACTCCAGATATCAGCTTCTAGTATGTCCCTGGTAGGGACACCTCTAAGAATGGCTGTAGAGGTAGGTGCAGCCCTGGTGGAATGTGGTCTTATCCCCTGTGGGGTAGGTTTTCCATGGTGCTTATAGCAGAAATGAATACAATGGTCTATCCACTTAGAAATGGTTTGCTTTGAAATGGCCTTCCCCTCTGCCCCTACAGCAAATGCAACCAATAGTTGTTTAGATTTCCTGAGAGGCTTAGTCCTGTCCAAGTAAAATCTAAGCTGTCTGTGCATGTCCAAGGAATGCAGTATTCATTCTCCTTTGTTCTGTGGATTATAAAAAAAGGTTGGCAAATGAATGGACTGATTAAGGGCCACACTGGATACCACCTTGGGCATAAAGAAAGGACTGATCCTGAGGGACACCCTGTCTGCAAGAAAGATGATGAGAGGCTCCACTGCCATGAGGGCCTGTAATTCAGACATTCTTCTTGCTGAAGTGATGACTAGAAGGAAGGCTGTTTTCCAAGAAAGGAATTTCAACATTGCATTTGCAGCTGGCTCAAAGGGAGGTAGAGTGAACATTTCCAATACAAAGTTAGGGTCCCAGGCTGGAGTAGGGTCTCTCCTAGGTGGTCTTACGTTTCTGGCCCCTCTGAGGAATTGCTTCAGCAGTGGATGAGAGAAGAGGGGTGGCTCTATATTATAATGTGCTGAAATGGCCGAGGCATGAATTTTAATAGAAGAAAAGGAAAGGCCCTTGTGAAGCATCTCAGTTATGTATTGAAGAATGTGCAGTAAATTGGGCACTATTGTGCCCATCGTCTGAGTTTGGCTCCAGGAACAGAATCTTTTCAATTTTTCAGCATAGGATTTTCTAGTACTAGGCCTCCAGAATGACATCCATCACTTGCTTACTGAGGGATGGTAACCGAGAGCTCAGGTAATTAGCCAGGCTGCAAGGTTCAGGATTTGAAGTTGGGGGTGCAGAATCTTGTTCTCCTGCTGGGGCAGCAGGGAAGGGATCTGAGGCAGGTGCCAAGGTTCCAACAGTGACACACTGCACAAGAAGGGGTACCAGTGTTGGTGTGGCCAGTCTGGTGCAATGAGTATTGTCCTTGGTTTATCCTGTTTGATCTTTAGTAGAACTTTGGAGAGGAGAGGCAGAGGGGGAAAGGCATAAACCGATAGGTTTTTCCAGGTAAAGGACAGGGCATCCACTTTCCAAGCTTGTCTGTGGGGAGTCCTTGTGCAGAATATGTCCAATTGGTAGTTCTGAGGGGAGACAAACAGGTCTATCTTTGGGCTCCCCCATTTGTTTCTCAAAATGTTGAATATCTTTGGTTCCAGTTTCCACTCGTGTGGGTCCATGAGATTTCTGCTTAGGTTGTCTGCCAGTGTATTTGGCTTGCCTGGCAGGAATTGAGCTTGTAGATGCACTTGGTAATTCAAGGCTGTGTTCCACAGAGCCATGGCTAGTCTGCAGAGAGGGTATAAGTGGGTTCCCCCCTGCTTGTTTATGTACCACATAACAGTGGTGTTGTCCGTCTTTACCAATAATTGTCTTGGAAGAATATGGTCCTTGAAGGCTGTCAGAGCATTCTGTACAGCTAAAATTTCTTTTTGATTGATATGCAGGTGCATTTGACTCGGGTTCCATTTGCCCTGAATGCACTGCCCTGCCAAGTGAGCCCCCCATGCATAGTCTGATGCATCTGTTGTTAGGGTTTGGGCGGCAGGGGGGTAGAGTGAATGGCAGTCCCTTGTTGTGGTGGCAGGCCTCTGTCCACCAAAGGAACTCTGTCTTTAGACAAGGGATGATAGGAATCACTGATTCTAGTTCCTGAGAATGTTGACACCATAGGCTTTTTAGATACCATTGTAGTTTCCTCAAATGCTGTCTTGCATATGGAATTAGTAGAATGCAAGAGGCCATGAACCCTAGGGCTTGCAGTATTTTCCTTACAGATAACCGGGTCTTTGTGGCCAGTAGTTTGAAGTAGGCTGTCAAATAAACTTGTTTCTCTGGCATGAGGTAGGCCATCTGGGAAGTTGATTCAAGCTTGCTCCCAGGAATACAATTTGTTGGCAGGGTACTAGATGTGATTTCTTTTTGTTTATGGTGTACCCCAGAGAAGTTAGTAATTTCTTTACAAATGCCAGATGATTTAATAGTATGTCCTGGCTTTCTGCCTGAATTAGACAATTGTCCAGGTATGGGTATATTTGAATATTTCTTTGCCTGCAGTATGCAATGACTGGAGCTAGGCACTTTGTGAATACCCTGGATGCAGTAGATAAGCCAAAGGGCAGTGCAGAGAACCGATAGTGCATGTATCCTGCTCTGAAGCGTAGGTATTTTCTGCAAGATTCCCTTATTGGGATGTGCAGGTAGGCTTCCTTTAAATCCAGTGTTGCCAACCAGGCATTTCTGCCTAGCATGGGAAGCAGCTGATGAAGAGTTAGCATTTTGAATTTGGGATTACCAAAAAGGTGTTTAGGATAGACAGGTGCAGGATAGGACACCTGGAATTGTCTTTTCTGGGTACCAGGAGAAATCTTGAGTAAAAACCTTGCCCCCATTCCTCTTCTGGGCAGGCTGAATAGCCCTGATACTTAGAAGAGAGAGAGCCTGCTTTTGAGCCTCTGCCCACTGATTTGGGTGTAGGTCTGGCCAACCATTTGGGGTTGGTAAGGAGTGGAAGTGGAATCTGTATCCTTGGGAAACTATATTTAAAACCCATTTGACTTGGGTAATGAGTTCCCAGTTTTTTGCATGCAGGGCGATCTTTCCCCCTAAAGGAACAGTCAGTTGAGCAGGGCTTGGAAGGTATAAAGTTAAGTCATTGTGACAGTTTACCATAGAGGGGTGTCTTACTACTTCCAGCTTTGGAAGTGGCAGCCCCCCACTGCTTAAACCTGTGAGTACCTTGAGACTGAAGCCTGGGTGTTCTGCTGGTCCTGTGTTTGGACTGAAAAGGCCTGGAAGAGGCAGGAAAGGACCAATTCATAGAAGGCCAGTGCCTACTAAATCTGGGAGGCTGTACTTGCAGGAAATCTTTAACAGTTTGCATAGATTTAGCTTTTTCCTCCATCTTTTTAAGTACTTCTTCTGCTTTGTTGCCAAACAGGTGGTCTTGGTTTAAGGGAGCATCCAGTAATTTGGCTTTAACGTGATCTGGCAAAGTTTGCTCCTTAAGCCAAGCATGCCTTCTAAGTACAGACCCAGTGACAGCAGCCCTGCAAGATGCCTCTAATGAATCAAAACCACATTGCAAAGTATGTTTTCCAACTTGTTCAGCAGAATGCATTAAATCCTGTAATTCTTTATTTTCAGCACAGTCAGGAATCAACATTATTTTCTGTTTAAGCAATCCAATAATATGCTGCTGATACTTTAACATATGAAACTGGCAGTTTAAGGCCCTAATGGCCAAAGTAGCAGAAGTGTATACCTTCTTACCCCATCTGTCCAGGGCCCTGGAATCCCTATCAGAAGGGGTAGGGTTTTTGGAAGTAGTAGCCTTAATGCCTTTGGGTCCCTGTGAAATGGTCTCATGATCCACAGTAGGATTCTTAAAGAGAAACTTGTGAGAGTCAGGTACTCTGTATTACCTGTCAGGTTTTCTGGGAGCCGGAGGTAAAGTGTCAGTGGCCATGCTAGATTCCAAGAAGGCATCATCTGCAATGTCCAGTACAGGAGGAATAGCTAAAGGCCTGTGCTGAGGTAGGAATAAGAATTCCCTAAGCCTCTATTTGGAGTCAGAGTAATCCTGGCTTTCCCAGCGGAAATGCTCCCTAAGAGTATGCAAAGTTTCACCAAAAGAGAAATCCTCTCTGGAGGGGAAGCAGAGGGAATGGAGTCCTCTGCATCAGAATCCTCATACGTAGATAAGGGCAACTCCTGGTCATCAGAAAAAACAGAAATTTCAGAATCCTGATCAGAAGAATCAGAAGGAAAATCAGTTCTAGGTCTCTTAGATGGACAAGGGTGGCTTCCACTGATTAGAGTAATAAGGTCTTCAGCCATTCTTATCATTTGTGTTTTAGGCATAGGGGCCAGACCATGTGGTCTGGGCATCAGTTTTCTAGATGTGGATCGAGTTTTAGGCCTTGAAGAAGAAGATGGCATCAGTTTAATATGCAAGTCAGTAGGCCTGAATACACCCTCAGAAGCCAGTGCCTGCACAGTGGCTCCGGACCCATCCAAGGTAGAGACATCCACAGGTTCCACAGTCGAAGAAGCATCTTGCTGCATACCAGACTCTAAATGGGTCTCAGTAGAGGCCTGTGAATCTGAAGTAGCGGGTATCAGGGGCTGTGAAAGCACCTCACTGAATACCGGCAAACTGGTGACTAGCTTAACAGAAGCATCGTCGGCAGCTTTGGACCTATGCGGTCTGTCTCTGTCTTTATCTTTGCATTTTTTCAGAATGTCAGCAGTCGGGTGGCTTACTGAAGCCATTTCTGGATAATTGAACTGAGCACCGAAATATTTAGATGTGAAAATGAACGAATGACGAATAGTTCGAGGTTTGAATAAGGCACAAAACCGACAGCGAGGGACGTCGTGGTCTGGGCCTACGCAAGGAATGCAGTACAAATGAAAATCTTTATGAGGTATTTGCTTTCCACAAGAAATACAATTGTTAACTTTTACTGACATCAGTTTAGGGCAAGAAAAAGGATCCCCGATGGGGTACTTAGCTTTGTTGAAGACTTTGGATCTGAAGCTTGAAAAGAAAAATTACAGGAGTCGGCCGGCCGGCACTTACGAATTGCTTCTACTTTGGGCACTGCATGACAAGAAAGACTGATGTAATGGTATCGGCTGCATGCTTTATACCCCTGGACTACCTGACGTCATGGAAGATGAGACAGCAACCGATGCATGACCCAAGATTTTGATAATCAGGCCGACTGAGGGCTACCTGCAAGCAGATAACCCAAATTTAATGACTGCAACAGTGAAACACAATGAACATCCAAAGTTTCTGCATGTCTTCTGATTGTCCTGAATAATGTAAACTATACTCAGGCTCAAGTGTCTGTATTGTAGCTTAATCTTCTTTTTAATGCCAGGTCGAACAAACTAAATGACTGACTTTCTAAACTGTATCACAAGTATATTTTCAAAACTCCGTAATGCTTTACATGCCTCTTTAGTCTTGGTTCTCAGGCCTTGTCTTATTTTGCAGTCTTTTAGGGGCCTAGCTGTCCTGTTATCTAAAATTTCCTTGATTCTTCCCTCGAGAAAGAGAACAGAAAAAGAACAGTCTGTAGTCTTCCCTTGGAAACTGTTCTATCTCATTCTTGATTAGCAAGGTTATTCTTCCATTCTGCTTAACTGTATTTTAAATGAAACACATTTTACCTTTTAGTCTGTCTAATGCCTAATAGCTATTTTAAAATGGAAGTCCCTAATCTAACAAGCAGGCTGGGAGAGCCTATGGTGGAAAGTTGGATCTGACCAAAAAGGAGAAGATCTAGCCCTCAGCTGAGACAGTACTCTCCTGAAAGCTTTTAATTCTAAACCCTCAATGATTTCATGGAGCTTATCCTTCAAGTCCAAGACCCTAGGGAGAAGCTTGACCCTGGAAGCCACCCAGTTCAGGTTCAAGTTAGTCTCCAGATCCAGGCTGTCAAGAGACAAAGTTCTTAAGGGAAGAAAAGGATCCAAAAATCTCAGATCCTATTCCAACCTGTCAGAGTCGACATGGAGATTACAGGTCTGGGAGTTAGATGGCTCTGACAAGATCAGAGCCGACATTGACAGAGAACTGACTTGAGTCGAGGAAACAAAGTCTCGGCTCTGATGTAGATCTACCCTGGTTAAGGGTTGGATCCAGGGGCTCCAATTCAATTGGCTGTATTGCAGAACGACCATTACTGGGTGCTAGGGAGAAGTGTCTCTACCGGATCCAGTGGAGGTTGGAGCTGGTACTAGCCCCAACTGGATTTAGGTCAGCAGAAAATGCTGCATCATTCTGTATATGTCTACTTCAGTAAGACTCTTGGTGGATCTGACTGATCTGAGAGATGAGGCCAAAGGAGGAGGTCTGGAGTAGGAACGGTGTTCTTGCAGAATGGGTGATCCAAGCCTCAGTGATACAGGTTCTGATGTGAATCAAGAAGGAGTCATAGAGCCTATGACAATATGATTCATTGCAGGCACTGGATCTGGATTTACCTAACTTAGCCACCAGAGAAAAAGGAATGGTCAGATCCAGGGAGTGTTTTCTTGTGGATTTTAATTTCTCAGAACAAGAGGAAGGTTCTTTTTTTATTTAGTCGAAAAAGAAGGGGAGGAAGTCCTTGGTTTTCCAAATGAAGATGGAGTCTTCATACCAGGTGAGGGCTAGATGAGCTCCTTCAACATCAGTTTCTTTCTTCTCTCCATCAGTGTTCTCTGACCAAAAGCATCACATATCGATCAGGAAACATCATGGAGACCGGGACCAAAACAGTATACATATTTTTCATGCACATCTGAATTCTGTATCCTGTGTGAACACTGCACATTTTTTAAATCCTGATAGTTTGTCAGACATAATGACAGAAGTAAAGGGCACACATTAATGCAGCGCAGATAACAATACTACCAACAATACAAGTAAATAGGTATATCTATAAAGGCTATAAAATCTAGCTTATGAACTAGTAAATATCAGTAAAGAACAAACTAGTAACACTCTAGTAAGCTATCTAAAAGTCTAGCTACAGTATCTAATAAACTACCACACACTTCAGAATAGACAATCCCAAAACACATGTTGGAGAAAAAACTATAAAAGGGGGTAGGAGGAATAGTAATAATAATAATAATAGTAACAATCAAAGTTTTATCTTTCTTTTAGAAAAAAAATAGCACCAACCAAGTCTGAGCACCAAAGAACCCATCAGCACTTGAAAGCAGCAAATGAGATCTGAGGTGACTCCTGTGCATAGAGATTATGGGTAGGAGAAACAGCCAAAGCACTGGTTCCTAAGTTTCAAAATGGCCAAAGATGAAGCCGATGTCGAATCCATGGGTAGAGGAATGGATGAAAGAGACAACATCAGATCAAATACATTTCCAGATACTTGCATCATCATAAAGGCATGAGCAAGAAACAAAGTTGGATCGTATAACATTATTTACAAAAAAGCTAAAATGTGTTTTTTTTAAATAATGCCACTGCACAATTTAACAAAAACAAATCATATATTTTAAAGATTTTTTAAATGGTGATTTACAAAATAGATAATATTACATACAGAAGGAACAAATAAAAAATAGAATACCAGATATCCTTAATGAAAATGCATCACTGGAGTTTCAGCAACAAACATGAAAACAAAACAAAGTTCTCCTTGCACTAGCATTATTTAAAAATGTTAGATAATGCAATTGTATAATAGCAATAAACATTGCTGGAGTGACTGTAAATAGAAGTTATGTCCTTACCATAATGTTCCATGTGGAGTGTTCATCTCGCCTTTGTTCTTACACATGGGTTCGGAGCCGATCCTCGGCTCCGAGTCGGCCAGCAACAAAAGCTCTGCATCGAGAAGAAGCTCGAGACCAACCTGTCTCCCACAATTCCCTCTGCCTTTACCTCAGATCTAGTTTGCAAACAATACCAGATTCCAACAGGAATGAAACATACAACATACATACTAAGGCGTAGCTGAAAACAGCAGTAACAGCTGAGAGAATCAGAAGCGGGAGAACCAAACCAGACATCTAAATTGGACGTTCTTCCTGACCTGAGGGTGGGAGGGTGGGAGTGTAAGAACAAAAGTGAGATGAACACTCCACATGGAACGTTATGGTAAGGACATAACTTCTATATGTGAGAGTGTTCAATCTCGCCATTTGTTCTTCCACATGGGTAGCGTCCCTAGCTCCATGACCCTGAGAGACTCACGGAAGAACGTTCCTGAGCACAGTGGAACCAAAGGTTGCCCTGTCCCTGGAAACCCTATCCACTTTATTATGAGTGATGAACGTATGTGGTTTAGACCAAGTGGCGGCCGCACAAATAGTGTCCAAAGGTAGGCAGGCCGCATGAGCCAGGGATGTAGATATTGATCTAGTAGAATGTCCTTTCGGTTTGACGGGTAAACCCTGCTCAGTAGCAGTATAAACAAAAGTAATACAATCAGATAGCCATTTGGAAAGGGTACGCTTTGTCACTGCCATGCCCTTTCTGCTGTCCACAAAGGTTATAAAGAGTTGATCTGCTTTTCTGTGATCCTTTGTTCTATCCAAGTAGAATCTGAGTTATCTATGAACATCCAACTTGTGTAACATATATTCCAGCTTATTGGAATGGTTCTTGAAAAATGTGGGGAGCTCAATGGACTGATTAATGTTATTGATTGAACAAACCTTGGGAAGAAAGGACGGGTTGGTGTGAAGGGATACCCTATCAGGGTGAAAGATCAAATATGGGCGTTTAATGGAAAGAGCTTGAAGTTCTGATACTCGTCTGGCTGAAGTGATAGCTACTAGAAAGAGGGTTTTCCATGACAAGAACTTCAAAGAACAGGAAGAGGCTGGTTCAAAGGGTGGTAGCAATAGCTGTGATAACAGGAGGTTCAGATTCCATGGTGCTGTAGGGAACCTGACTGGTGGCCTAATATGAAAAGACCCCTTTAGAAAAGCCTTACAGAGCCTATGGGCCATAATAGGCACTCCATTTTCTCCTACATGAAAGTTTGAAATAGCAGCCAATTGAACCTTCAAGGTGGCAGAAGAAGCTCCTTGGTGAAATAGTATGGATAGAAACTCTAAGACTTTGTTTAGTGGGGCTATTAAGGGATCCAAATGTTGAGTAGTTGCCCAGTATACAAAACGCTTCCACTTACTTGTGTAAATCTTTGTAGTGGAAGCTTTATGAGAAGCTACTAGAATGTTTTGAACCGCAGGAGAAAGAAGATCAGACCTGGCTAAGAAGGGAAGCGGAGCAGCCAAGCTGCTAGTCTGAGGGATAGGAGCGACGAGTGGGGAGCCCCTGATGAGTAGGTCAGTAGATCCGGCTCCGGGTCCAGGATCCAGGGTTCCTGTAATTGGTGTGCTTGAAGAAAGGGAAACCAAATTTGACGAGGCCAGAATGGGGCAATGAGAATTACAGTCCTCTCCAGGTTCTTGGCTTTCTGCAGAAATCTTGGAATCAGAGGTATAGGAGGGAAGGCGTACAGGAGACCCGGGGGCCAATCTTGTATCAGAGTGTCCCTGGGGACTTCCCCTGGTGGGTGCAATAGGGTGAAGTAGCTTCTGCATTTGGCGTTCATTGGAGACACAAACAGATCGCAGCAAGGCTGGCCCCACTTGCGGAATATCATGTCCGCAATTGTTTGTTTGAGGGACCACTCATGAGGTAACAGGATGGCTCTGCTCAACCTGTCCGCAATGACGTTGGATGACCCCGGGATGTGCGTTGCTATCAGAAAGTGACCCGTGGACTCTGCCCATTGCCAAATTCTCATGGCCTCTCTGCATAACTGGTAAGATTTGGTTCCTCCTTGCTTGTTTATGTACCAGACAACGGACATGTTGTCCGTTTGAACTGCAATGGTCCCTAGAGGTAGAAGGGGAGAAAAGTGTTGCAATGCTAAAAACACTGCCCTCATCTCCAGAACATTGATGTGCAGGTTGTACTCTAGATTGGTCCATTCTCCTTGGACTGTCTGTCCCTGAAAGATGCCCCCCCACCCTATCAGGGAAGCGTCCGTGGTCACCGTAGCTGTCGGAGTGGGTAGCACAAATGGTTGGCCGCCGGAGAGATTGCAATTCTGAAGCCACCAAGACAGGTGCGATTTGCAGATGTTTGTGATGTGAATTTCGTGTGTCAGCGGTAACTGTTGGTACGACCATTGTGCGAATAGCAGCCATTGAAGAACTCTCATGTGCAGTCTTCCCAAGGGTATCGCAATGAGGGAAGCCGCCATGAGACCCAAAACTTTCAGAACCAGTTTGGCGATTTCTTGGACAACAGGAGAAGAGATATGTGATTTAGTAGAGGCTATTCTTTCTGAGGAAGCCTTAGAATCAAGCAACAGTATCCAAATCTGCTCCTATGAATGAGATATGCTGAGATGGCTGTAATGCAGATTTTTGAAATTTATGGAAATTCGAGATGAACACAAAGTTCTAGTGTGTAATCCCTGGCCTGAATCAGTCGACGCTCGGTGGTGGCAGTAAGGAGCCAGTCGTCCAGATACAGAAACACCTGGAATCCTAGGCGTCTCAAGTGAGACGCTACCACTGCCATGCATTTGGTGAAAACCCTGGGGGCTGAGGTTAGGCCAAAGGGCAGGGCCCGAAACTGAAAGTGACTGGCTCCCAGCCGGAAGCGCAAGTGATCCCTGGACGCTCTGGCCATTTTGATGTGGTAGTATGCATCCTTGAGATCTATTGAGCACATCCAGTCGTCCTTCTGTAAAAATGGAAGGATCGATTGAAGCGTGACCATCCGGAACTTTTCTTTCTTGACGAAGGTATTGAGCTTGCTTAGGTCCAGAATTGGCCTCCAGTCCCCTGTCTTTTTTGGAACTAAAAAGAACCTTGAGTAAGTTCGAATCCTCTTTGGTCCGGGACTGGTTGGATGACTCTTTTTCTAGCAGCTTTGAAATTTCTATAGCTGCAGGATCTCGTAGATGGGGGTACATCTGGGAGTCTTTTATGGTAATGGGGAAATAGAAATGGAATTCTGTAACCTCTGGTAATAATGCTTTTTACCCATTCGTCTGAGGTAAGACTTTGCCAGGCCTGAGGGTATAAAGCTAAATGACCCCCGACTGCCTCCAGAGCAGGACAGTCGGGCCTCCTCTCAGGAGTGCTGGAAAGGCTTCCCAGGGAGTGTATCCCTGTCACCTTGGTTTTGCGGACCCCCTCTGCCGCCAGGGCGACGTCTTCCACTTCTGCCCCCCCCCCCCGCCTCTGGAGGGGGAATCACCCTGTGTGCCTGGGAAAGAGCCTTGGGGTTTTCGAAACCACATTTTTCCACCTCGTTGCCCTTTGGGGTACGGTCTGGATGGGGTGGAAAAATGGACTCCGACAGCAGACAGAGTCTTTCCCTCCTGCTCACACCGGGTAAGGGTCTCCTTTACTTTGGGGCCAAAGAGAGTGGCAACATCAAATGGGGCATTAGTAAAGGAAGACTTGAAGGCTTCTGCAAAGGAACATAAGCGCATCCAGGATTGTCTACGAAGAGCAATCGCTGAAGCCGCAGCCCTACTCGACCCTTCGGCTGCATACGAGATGAGCCTCATGGACGAGTTCACAATTGATGTAAGGGTATTGAGCTGTGCTGTAACTTTTTCCGTGACAGCAGCATCTGTAGTACCCTGGAGGGTATCTCCCAACTCTTTGACTAGATCCCTCTGTAAACGTGTAAAATGTGTCAAATAGTTTAGCGATCGCATGGAAAAAGCAGTTGAACTAAAAATGCGCTTCCCATACCTGTCCATAGTCCTAGAATCTCTGTTAGGTGGATGGACAGATGAGGAAGATTCAGACATCTCCTTTTTAGTGGCAGCTGCCACCACCATAGCGTCCACTGGAACTCCCTTTGTGAGATATGCCTTGTCTTGAGGGGCCGTAATATATTTATTAGGCTTTCTAGGGACTGGCTCCACTGTGTCAGGTGTCTCCCACGCCCTTCGAGCAATCAAATCCATCAACTCATCGAAGGGCGGAGTGACCCAGGAGGAAGAAGGGTGAGCACCAAATGCCTTCAGCAAGACTAACTCATCCTCAGAAGGGGGTAGGGCCTGCCAATCACCTCTCTGTTTCAGGATCTCCAGGATGTCAGAAAAGGAGACATCCTCCGAGGGTGATTTTGGGGACCCTTCTGACTCATCCAAGTCAGTGTCCGATGTTAAGGATTCTTGTGGAGAATCCAAGTGTCTCCTCTTACACAATCTTTGCCTCGGAACTTCCTCGGGGGGGCATCCAATGAAGCCTCCGAGGAAGAAGGGGCTCCCTCTGGGAGTGGCTGAGACACTGGTGCTCGACGCTTTGAAGTAGCCATGGGTGCAGAGGAGGATAACAGGCCTTTATGGGAAGGAGAGGCTGTCTCTGCTGAAGTGGTTGTCTGAGTCGACAACACCTTCCTCATAAGGTCGAAGGCCCCTGGGTCCCGAGTCGAGGGATCCCTCGGTTCCGAAGAAGGCGGAGGGATCCCCGAGATGGGGTCCGAGGGCATCGACCCGAGGCGGGAGAGCTCGATCCGTGCCGAGGCACCGAGAGGGAGAGTCGGAACCAAAACACCGGTTCAACTCTCGGTCCCGGAACCAAGGATAGATCGTCGGCTCCACAATTCCGGTAATGGATCTGTCGGAGTCGAGTTGAACGGTGCCGACCGAGAGAAAGACGGCTCCGGCACCGAGGGCTCCACGATCATCAGATCAGCCTCTCCTGGCTCCGAAGGCTGAATAGGCCTCGGAGGAGGAACAGATGGAGATAAGGGAAGGCCTTCGAGTCTCGACACCAACTGGGAGGAGACTGAGATGAGTTTGGACAAGGCCGTATTCTCCATTAACTTCTGCACCACACGATCTACATCGGAGTCAGAGAGGGGTCTAGAAGAACGCGTCGAAGGAATCGAAGACGGAGCCGATCTCAAAAGCACAGGAGGTGGAAGCTCCGTCACCGGTTCCAAGACTCGAGGCTCGGTGACCGACAGAAGTTTGACACTCGGCCCCGAGGTCTATGGGACCGGTGAATAATAATAAAGAGTTAAAAACTTAAAACTTAAAAGTTTGAAGAGGTGACGAGCTGTTTATTCTCACAATTTTTTAAATGAGAGTCAAAAAATGAAAAATGAGAGTCGACAAATTAATGGTTTTATAACTCTTTATAAGTCGACAGTGGTGGAGGGTTAATAGTCATTAGTTATTGTTATGATTATATATCATGATTATTATTTTACAATATATATTATTGATTTATATTTTATTATTTAGTAATTTTAGGTCTATATACGCTAACTTTTAGACCTGTTTTATTTAATGACAGTATTAAACCTATACCGAGTAGCCTAAATTTATGTTATATTATATGTTACATGTCATATTTTATATTTTATTATTTTTATTATTTAGCGAGACATGATTAATATTATTTTTCTTGGGTAGCTGTTCTAGTTATTTAGATGCTTAGGACAGTATGCATTAATTTCATTATATTTGTTATATTCATTATATTAGTTATTTTATTTGAAAGCAGGCAAAATACAATGTATGCATAGCTAATCTTTGATTAGGAAGTGTCGTGCTTCCATTATTAGTATTTATGCTGTAGGTTGAACACTGTCATTATTTTTATGTTATTTTATACATTTAACACATTTATCTACTTTATACAAGTTTAATAATCAAAATATTGGGCTTTTTTCTTTCAGTTTCAAAGCCTGCTATTATTACAGTCTTGGTGTATGAATTTTTATTATGTTAATAGAGAATTGCAAATGCACCTTAGTTAGTTAGCTGTGATCTGTACCTTTAAGGAGCTAAAGGGAGAGCAAGGGGCGTGGTTAAGTGTTTCAATGCCGGTATTTAAACTCACTTGTAATGGTGTGAATGTTTTGCTTGTCTGAAGAATTTAGTGCAAGGCACTAATGAAAAGCTTTTGTAGTGGCTTAATAAAATTTGTTGTTTTTCATGTTTTTTACGTTTGGACTGGCCTGAGTCGAGTTCTTGGCTTTTGAATTAGCGGTGGTTTTTGCTAGTATATTTTTCCGGTCTTGAAAGTTTATATCTATTTATTTCTGTGCTGAGGTTCAAGTCCCTAGAGTGTGTAGCTCTAAGGAATTTGAATTTCCTGAGGTGAAGCATGTCCATTAATTCTGAGTTGGATATGGCTTTATACGTCAGACACAGATCGCCTCTGAGTAGACGGTACACAACTGAGTAGAGCTGGAGTTTTTTTAGCCGAACTGCATAGGGCATCTGTTTGAGCCCCTTGATCCTCTTGGTGAGATACTTTTGGGGTCTTTCCAGTTGCTAAAGGTGTTGGGTAAGGTACATCCCAAATGGGGCACTGTACTCAATTATGGGCCTGATAAGTGATGAGTAGAGGGACACAATGACCTCTCTTGATCTAGATGTGAACCCTTTCATGATAAGGTGGGCTATATAGAAGGTCTTTCTAACCACTTTGGCAACATTAGTGCCAAAAGAAGGATTGCTATCTACTTGGGTCCCCAAGTCCCTAATTACTTCTTCCGTACTTAATGGATTACCACCTATGTGGTAATTTGTGGGCAGTTTGTTTTTCCCAAAGGGGATGACTATGCACTTTTTGGCATTTAGCTTTAGGCCATGGCTCTGGAACCAGTTATCCGTCTCTGTGAGACCCTTTTGGAGGATGCTTGTGTCAGCTGTAGAGTCGATTACAGCACCCAGTTTGCAGTCATCTGCGAACTTGGTCAGCCATAGTCCACCCGTGTTAGCCTGTACCTTGGAGAAATATATACCGAACAAGAGAGGTCCCAGGACCGAGCCTTGTGGGGCACCACTTGTAACTGGTTTAGAGTCTGACATGGCACCTGCTATTCTGACCATGTGGGTTCTATTCCTGAGCCAGTTTGCAACCCATCTTGTGACATAGGGGTTGATATTTAAGCTGGTTTGCTTATTTATGATGCCCGAGTGGGGTATTGTGTCGAAGGCTTTTGCGAGATCCAGGTAGGCTGTATGGACTACCTTCCCTTCATCTATGGCTTTGGTAACTGTTTCAAAGAAGTCAACCAGGTTCAAGAGGCAAGATCTACCCTTAACGAAGCCAAATTGGGTAGGACCCAGTGTCTGGAGGTTCCCAATGTCTTTGTTTATGATTTCCATGATGATACGCTCCATAGCTTTGCAGACCAGGCTAGTCAGGCTTATAGGGCAATAGTTTCCAGGATCTGTTGTGGCACCACCTTTGTGGAATGGGACCACTGTTGATGTACGCCATTCCTTGGGTACATATCCTGTAGTAAGGCTGAGATTGAACAGTGACTTTATATGAGGGTTCAGTTCTTCTTGGAGCACGTGTAAGATGCAGCCCAGTACACCGTCTGGTCCCATTGATGCTGTGTTTTTTGCTTTGGAGAGGGCAGCTGTCACCTGTGCATCTGTGATCTCAGGAAGGCTACACTCTGTTGGGATAGACATTTGCTCTTTTGGGGGGGAAGGGGGAGAGAAGTTTGCACTGAACCTTTCTGCCAGGATGTTGGCAATGTCCGTGGGTTCAGTGCATTTTTTGTCATTTTGCACTAACTCACAGCATATCTGGGAGATGCCTCCCAGGTTTCTGACATAACTAAAGAAGGCCTTGTGATTATCTTTAGTGTCTTGTGCAATTTTTCTTTCGAAGCTGGCCTTAGATGATTTTATGAGGGATTGTAGTTTCTTGCTAGTACTGATCAGTGACGCCTTCCCTTTTTGGGATTTTGCTCTGTCATGTAGTAGCTTTCTCCTTCTGTTGTATAGCTTATTTATGGCCGGGGTCCACCAGACAGGTCTCCTGACTTTGGAGGAGTGAGTCTTGGTTTTATTTGGGATAGCATGCTCCATGCATTCCTGTAGGTGTCCATAGAATGCTTTTGTAAAGGATTCTGCATTTTGGGCAGTATTTTCCACTGGCCCGGGGGCTTTGAAGGATTCCACCTCAGATTTGAGAAGTGTGAAGTTTGCTTTTGAGAAGTTCTTCATCGTGGTTTCCTTGGCTAGGTGTGGGGATGGAATATGGGTGTCCAGTGAGATTTGTTTATGGTCTGATCTTACCAATGAGGGGTATATCTCTGGTGTGGAACATAGAGACCCTATGTTGGTGATGACCAGATCCAATATGTTTTCCCCTCTTGTGGGAGTGGTGACCAGTTGTTCCATAGCATTTGAGTTTATAAATTCTAGGAACCGTTGGGCGAGGGTGTTTGGGCTTGAGTAGTTTTCCCAATCGATGTTTGGGTAGTTGAAGTCACCCAATATAATAGTGTTTGGAGAGACCTTCATATTCTCCAGTGTTCTCAGGAAAGCCGAGTGAGGTTCCTGTGTTTGGGAGGGTGGTCTGTAGCAGGCTACTTTTTCCCACTGTTAGTTGCACATGGATGGTCTCCGATGCTTTGTGCAGTGCCACTAACCTGGAGGTGTGGGTATCTTTGATAAATATGGATACTCCCCCTCCTTTTGTGGTTCGGTCCGAGTTTTGGGGCCGGAAAGCATGGTATGAAGTATAACCTGTTAGTGCTGGGGTGCTCTCGGGAGCCTTGAATCAGGTTTCTGTTACTGCACATATATCGATATTCTCCATACTGAGGAGAGTCTCGAGTGCGTGCATCTTGAGGTTTAGACTTCTGGCATTGAGCAGCATTACCCTTAGTTTTTTCTTTGTGTTGTCTATGGGGGTGGGTTTGTCTTTTGAGCCTTGCCTAAAAAAGGCACTATGGGGGAAGCAAGAGCCTTTGCCAGTATTCGAAAACCCAGAGGTGACAGGTGCAAGCCATCCCTAGTGAAGCAACGTGGCTTGTCGAGCATGTCATCCCAGGCTGACAGACACTGGATCCCCTTTGAATGACACCAATACTTTAGCCAATTGTTAAAATTGATCATTTTGTCTTTATACTGTGGCATCATTCTTGGTGAGGGTAAGATGTTACTCAAGGTCGGGGTCATACCGGCCTGGGCTATATGATCAAAGAGCTCCTGTACGTCTTTTTTCATGTAGTCCAGGGAGGTATGTCTCAGGTCATTCACACCAGCATGGACGATGATGGAGTCATATTTGTACTTGCTTTGGAGTGACCTGAGTGCCTGTGTTATGTGCCGGATCCTGGCACCTGACAGGCAGTTTACAGTAACCTTCTCCTTGTTCAGCCTGGTGAGTGGGACATCAGTGTGTCTGACAACAGAGTCACCTATTACAAGTGTATTAGGTGTGTTGTTTAGCTTTAAGGGCTGTGACTGTGTGGCACACTGACTTTATGTGCTATGTGCTATGTGGATATTGTTTCGTGGTAGATGTTGCTTGGATGTCTGCTTTGGAGGTCTCTGCTGCTTAGGCAGATTTTTATTTAGAGCCTCCGAGTATGTGTTTGTGTGTTTATGTGTTTGGTTTGTTGATGCGATAGGTCTATGTGAGACTGGATTTGTGGTGTGTGTGGTTACCTTCTCCTCCTGACAGGCTGTGCTAGTACTGGGTTGAGAGAGCTTAGCCTCCAGTTTGGCTATATAGTTGCATCTCTCACATATATTTGAGCTTGTTGGGAGAAGGAGAGGGTGGTCTGTATACATAAGGCAGTTGTAACATTGCCTCAAGATTCCCAGATTCACCAGCTGGACTGGAGAGTAAACTCGAAACTGACCTTTGGACATGCCTGAATAATATAGGGAACTACTTATTGACTGATCAGAAAGAACCAATAGGGAGCAAGTGCTTAGAATGAGTATAAGAGGATGTAGTGCTTTAGTTTGTGTTTACCTATGAGATTACTTATACGAGCAAGTGCAGGGCTTTAGAATGAAAATAGAGTGCTTAATTAAAGATTTAGAGCAGTTCTAAGGGAAAAAATAAAGAGCAGACTTTGTGGAGCCAGGAATGGTTTAAACCTGTTTAAGCGGCGCTGCCCGACACTGCTCTGTGCGCAAGACCACGCAAAAAGAGAGTTGCAGGGGTTTTTTTTTTTTTTTGTTTTAGTTTAAAGGTAGCAGAGATACACAAGTAGCAAAATATTCACAACAGTACAATAAATGACCCCACACTTGAGTGCTAGGCCAAAGTCAGGTAAAATGCAATTTTAAGAGAAAAAAACAATTTTAAATTAAGTGCAACACAGGAAATGCAGTAAACAGTCTCTAGATGTGTTCTAAATACTGTTTCTAATACAGATATAAACTTTAGCAAGCCAGAAAACGCCAAAAAGTAGGCGGCAAAGCAGTAATTCTAAACAAAAAATCAGAAGAAAATACTTAAAATCTCAAAAGTAGCTCCTTTCTTCTCTCAGCGTTTTCTCCCCTTGGTAGGTGCTTCAGCAACAACTAACAAGCCTGGAAAGATGCCAAAACCATGAGGCAGCAGGGTTTTAAGAGGGAGCGTCCCACAAGTCTCAGTCCTGGGACCTCTCTTGTTCGGTATATATTTCTCTGAGGTACAGGCCAACACGGAAGGACTGTGGCTGACCAAGTTCGCAGATGACTGCAAACTAGGTGCCATAATCGACTCTCCAGCTGACACAATCATCCTACAAAAGGGCCTCATAGAAACAGACAACTGGTGCCAGTGCCATGGCCTCAAGCTAAACGCCAAAAAGTGTATAGTCATCCCCTTTGGCAAAAACAAAGTGCCCACAAATTACCACATAGGTGGTAATCCATTAAGTACGGAAGAAGTAATTAGGGACTTGGGGACCTAAGTTGATAGCAATCTCTCATTTGAAAACCACGTGGCCAAAGTGGTTAAAAAAACATTTTATATAGCCCACCTAATCATGAAGGGATTCACATCTAGGTCAGGGGAGGTCATCATGCCTCTTTACTCATTCCTCATCAGGCCCATAATTGAGTACAATGCCCCTTTTGGGATGTACCCTACCAGACACCTGCAGCAACTGGAAAGACCCCAAAAGTACCTCACCAAGAGGATCAAAGGGCTCAAACAGATGCCATATACTGCCCAGTTAAAGAAACTCCAGCTCTACTCAGTGGCATACCACCTGCTCAGAGGCGATCTGTGCCTGACGTATAAAGCCATGTCCAACCCAGAATTAATGGACATGCTGCACCTCAGAAAATCCAAATCCCATTGAGCTACGCGCTCAAGAAACTTGAACCTCATCACTGAAATAAATAGGACATGCTGGAGGGGCAGATTCATAACCCAGAGGCTCCCTTCACTCTGGAATAAAATCCAAATCCAGGTTAGGCAGAGTCCCTCATTGACTCTCTTCAAGAGGAATCTTGATGAGTGGATGGGAGATCGTAGGTTTACCCCAGGTACCACTTCTGTGTCACTGTTAGACAGAGGCACAGTATACTAACCTCAAAAAAGGGCATAGCAAAATTCATTTAAAATGGGTGGGGAAAGCCAAACACACTCTGGCTAGGCTTATAAATGCCCTAGGGCAGATAGCCTAGTATGAACCAATGAACCTATGAGAGATCAAGGAGTTTAGAATTGACCCAAAATGGCCAATAAAACTACAGCTTCTAGGCAGTTACCACTCCTACAGGGACAGGCAGGCTGCTCAGTGTTAACCACTGCCACTGGTGAACACAGAGACTTCCCTTTAGCCCAAGCAAGCACTGGCCTCCAAGAAACTTACAAACAGTTCAGAACAGCAAATCTGTAACTGAACTTTCTTAAATTTCAGAAAGTTTTTTCTTTTTTTCGTTTTAGTTTAAAGGTAGCAGAGATACACAAGTAGCAACATATTCACAACAGTACAATAAATGACCCCACACTTGAGTACTAGGCCAAAGTCAGGTAAAATGCAATTTTAAGAGAAAAAAAAACAATTTTAAATTAAGTGCAACACAGGAAATGCAGTAAACAGGCTCTAGATGTGTTCTAAATGTCTGTTTCTAATACAGATATAAACTTTAGCAAGCCAGAAAACGCCGAAAAGTAGTACAGAATGAACAGCATTCCTAAGCACAGAAAAATGTAACAACAGGTAAACCTGACTGAGACGTGAACCCTGAGTGTAACAATCACAAATGCAACCATTGTTGGAAGCAAAAATGTGCTATTTTTGAAATGTAAGACAAACTACCCTTTTTCAGAGATGCAGCAAACTTAAAGATAATTATGTATAATCAACGAGGCGCAGGAGGTGATGACTTCTGCATGTTGTGTGGTAGGTGCTTTGTCCTGGCTAACACTAATACAGGATTTGTATTTCACTTAAAATTTAACTTAAAATAAAACTGTTTACATGATTAATCATGATATAAAATGAGAAAACTGCACAACATAATATAGTACCTAGCAAAATGTCTACATAAGGTAGCACATATTAGAATTAGTTTCAGGAAGGTGAATTAGGAGACAAGCAGCCCATGAGTGGGCTAATAAGATCTTCAGAACAAACCACGTAAAATCCAGTTTATATGGTCGAAGTAATATTACCTTTGCAGCAGACTTGATTTGTGGACACATATCCTTTGAGGGAGGACTTTAAGAATTCAGTGCCATTCAGTGTCCATAGTTCAAATGGAGGATGATAGTGACACCCATAACTTTGCTACTGAAACAGTGAACATGTTAGTCGTTAGTTTTTTGTACTTTCCTATGGTAGTAGTTAGTAAATTTCAGTTTTCTAGCAGATGAAAGACTCTCATCTAGTAGGAGTTAAGAAGATCTCAGTTGTTTAGTAGAGGAATACCACTACAGCAAAAATTGTAAGGACAAATACTTGGCAATGTGCAGCAGTTGGTGGCACAAAGTTAGTTGGGAGGACTGTACTTTGCCATCTGGTGCCAGCCTGCCTAGGGAGTGTGGATTAACACAAGGACTGGTCTTATAAGTAGAACTACTGATTAATGAAGTACAGACTCTGGTCAATATTAGATATTTAAATATCTTTCCCATTTTAGTTGGCATGATTTCATGTGTGCCCGTTTTGAAGTTTATTTTATTTGTATATGTTTAGTGGGATATGGCACTGATCTCCATGGGCCTTTTTCAGACTCAGCCCGAGAGCTTTGTCTGGTTAAGTGGCTTGCTCATAGTCACAGTTAGGCAATGAAAGCAGATGAAATCAAACCCTAGACAACTTGACCACAGGAAACAGCTCATTAACAGCTCCTTAATCTCGAGCCAACTGCCAGAAATAAGTTACTGCCAGAACTTAAATAAATAACTGCCAGAAGTTACTTAAAACTAATGTAGAACAGGGCTTTAGAAAATGTCATTGCTTCATTTTTATCTAGTTGAAAAGCTACTAGAAACAGTAAGCCAAGACTGCAGCCCTATGGAACTCCACAAGCAACAGGTGTACAAATAAAGTATGATTCCAGAAATCAGAGTCTGGGTTTTACTTTTTAGGAAGGATAATTACCAGTTCAGAACAAAATCCAGAAACTTAATGCATGTGATCCAGTACGCTACCATAGCTACTGTGCAATGTAGCAGAATAAGGACAGATATTGATTTATCATATCCTGCAAGAAAAAAAGTTAATCTGTAACTTAAAAATGCACTCATTTTAGTGCCTATACCTAAAAGTAGACTGGAAGGCATACAAGGGAACATAGTTGGATAGGAACTCTTCCTGCTGCAAAATAATCACCTTTCTTATAATCATATCTAAAAAGGGAAGGTTAAGAATTGGTTTGTAATGGCTTCAAATGAAAGGAATGAGTTTATATGACTTCAGAAAAGGAGATGCAGGGGAACTTGTCCCCTACAAAACAGTTAAGAAATGTGGTACTTCACTTCATCTAATTACTAATCACATCTTCTAATTACTAATCACTTCATCTAATTACTAATCACTTCATCTAATTACTAATCACTTCATCTAATTACTAATGCTCATACTGTATTTTGTCTTCTCTCCATTATGGATGTTGCATGCATCTGCTCTGTATTTCTGCTGACAAGATTTCTGTAGCATGTCTTGAGTGAAATGTTTACTGCAAGTTTCAGAAATTTGAACTTATGATTGGAGTTTAACCCATACATTTTATTCCAGTTAACAAGGGCAGACAGTGGCATAGTGGATAGTGTTATCTCATCATAGTAAGAGGATCTCTGATTTAATTATCAGCTGGGGTGCCTTCTTTGCTGAGTCTGCATGTCCTCCCTGTGTTTATGTAGGTTTCCTCCAGGTGCTCCGGTTTCCTCCAACATTCCAAAGACATGCAGTAGCTGTACTGAACTTTCTAAATTGGCGATAGGTGTGACTGTGTTTGCAAATGTGTGATATGGACAGCAGGGCTAGCCACCCAACAGGGTGAACCTTGACTCTTGAAGATTGTCATTGTTGGGGTGACACCCCAACTCCATGTTCAAAAATGGGAAAAGGGGCTTTGGATGGATGGATTTTGCTCAATGTCCAATGTATATAAATCAGACTCAGAGCTTATTCAGAGACCTTTGAGGAGTTTGTACCCAATTAGCAGTGGATAGTAGACCCTCTTACCAAATCATTTGTCGATGTTGGTTTTAAAGGACCCCAGGGGAAGCATATTCCAGAGCCTTTCCACTCTGCTATGAAAAGCTTTCAATCCAAAATAAAGTCTTGGTGATAACAACAAGTAACATGCTCCTGGCTGTTTCTTGTGCCCTGGGAGTGATTTGAAAATGTGACACCCATGGTAGCTACCACAGCTTTGTCATGTTTGCATTTGTATATTAAAATCAGACCCCCTTCCAGCAAAAAGAAAATTGAAAAAAGATGTAACTACTTGAGCATTGATTTATAATTCATTGACCTAACTTTAAAAATGTGCTTGGTAAAGAATTTCTGAAATCTTTCCAGACTCTTAATCTGTGCACAAGAGTAGCTGCAGACTGCAATACAGTAGTAGAGTAGGTTTGATGACAGCTTGAAACAGGGGTATAACCACCCCTTCATCAGTACTTGATGCTGCATGCAAAATATCCCTGATGACTGAGTAGCAATGTCTAATAACTGATAACAAGTTAGTTTCAAATTTAAAATATTTATCAATTACTACTCCACAATCCCTAAAAGTGTAAATTTCATCAGTAGGATATTATTTAGAGCTTAGAGGCAGCATTAATCATCTCAGAATGAATGAGTTTTGTTTTTGCTGCATTCAATATCTTAATGCCCAGAGATGAAGGGCATCCAGGTGCTCCTGCAACCTTATCTGGTCAGATGGTTTGGTTACAATTGGATCTACCTTTGTGTTATCAGCAAACTTACTGGGCCAGGTATCTATAGAAACAGGAAAGTCTGCCATAAAGATGAAAAAAATATATAGACCTCAGAACTGAACCCTGTGGCATCTCCAATAACAGCTTTAATCTTGGAAGTAGCCTCAACTATTTTAACCCTTAATGATTTCTGTTATAGCCAGTTAATTATCCATATTCTTATAAATCTGTTTAACCTCGGTCTCTGCAACCCTTTGACTATCTCAGCATATTGCACCAAGTCAAAGGCCTTCACCAGGTCCAGGTAGATAATATGTAATGGTAAGCCCTAGCCCAATGTTTCCTATTTATTCTGATAAAAGTTTATCAGATTTGTTAAAATGAGCAGCCTTTAGTAAAGCTCAGGCTGCTTGGAAGAAATGTCCCCTGGGAAAGTGAGGGCAAGCTGTCTGTGATCAGCCTACTCTACATACCCTCCTAATCACTTTGCTTGGTGTGTGTAGGGAACAGGGCTTGACGCCTATCTGAATGATGGCCCTCCCCTGTTGAACCTTGCCCAGGTGATGGAAAATGAATGGTTGGTTTACCAGGAGAGAGCTGGTGACCCACACACCATGCTGGCAAAAAGAGTAAAAAAAGTGCAAATAATTACTAACGTGATAAAGCAGTAGTACATTAAGACTAGGGCCTGCTGGGTACAGCATGTGTTGCTTCCACAGAACATCCCATCCCATCAGTTGCCACTTTGCTTACTAGCAAATGGTCTACCCAAATATGGTCAAATACCCTCCAGTGAATCTGATTTAATGGCAATATTGCATAATAGTAGGGTAGAAGGAGTCCTTCTGCACTGTTACATAATCTGAGTTCAATAGTGTGGTGTTCACTGCTTATGTTATGGATTTTGAAAAAAAGTTCTGTCATTCGGTTAAAATAATCACTTCTGCTTATGGCACCAGACCAGTGATTAACATTTAATGCCTTCAGTTATACAAAGATAAGTTGCTTATGCTTCGTGAACTCTTGCTCCAGCAGAAAAAAATGTCTCTAATTTCACTTTGTAAATTAATTCCAGTAGTACCTTTGTGGTATAAAGTTTAAACTGATTACATATCAGAAACTATCATTAACTTTGGTTAACATTGGTGAACATAATGGGTGCCCACTAACAGTAGCAAATATCCAGAGATGGGTGATAATCTTATCAGATTATGATTGGTAGACTAAATACAGAATGTCAACATGCCATAACAAGATTGACAGTCTCTTAAAAATGCCATTGCCAGACATTACAGATAATGTAACTGCTGGTATGACAGAATGTATAAATGTTCATTGAAGATAATTTTCAATAGATTCGACTAACAACTAACCCAAACTGAATGAGAAATGCTATAAATATTAAGCTTCATGACAGAAGGCTGGCCTAAACAGTTTTTCTTTCTTTTCTTTTTTGAGGCATGTTTGGCTCCCAAACCTCTTTCCCTATGATTCTCCTCAATCCATGGGTCTACCGATCCCTCCTCTCTGACCATACTTGCCCCAATTAAGGACTGGAGCAGGCAAACAGATCAAGGTATCCTGTGGCAGCATCATACCACTGCCATGGGAGTATTTTAACCAATGTATTCCTTGTGCCTGCCCAGTAACACTCGAAGGGTGAGTCATGTAATAACTGACAGCACTGAACTGCCCCTCACTTCTGCATGTGACTGTTATCAGCAAGCACCTCACCCAGTCTCAGACAGCATTGCGCAGTTGTTTCTCCAGCCTCTACCAGTGATATCTACCATGGGAGGGTAAGCTCCTCCCTTCTTTCTCCTTGGATAGGTACATGCAACTTCCCTGCCTGTTCTGTCAAGCACCCAAGCCAGTATTCAGACTTGGGCCACCTTGACCATAGGCAGGGCTTTATCCAATTATGCAACTGGCACAGGCGAAGGCTGGCCTAAAAAGTTAATGATAGCTTGAAAGAATATAATGGCAGTGAAAAGCTGAGTATTTTACAGAACCATTGTCATTAATCTTTGGAAACTGAAAGAAGGAATACTACAGGAATTGCATGTTAGACATCCTAGCACTGTTCAAATGACAATTCTAACACACAAGTTTGTGCGGTGGCCTAAACCAGGTGATGAGATGAAGTACATGTACAGAATGGTCAGGATTCAGAAACAAACAGCACAAAGTGTTACAGGAAACTGTATGATGAACAGTGACATGTAGAGTGGGCATGATTCAGAGATGCAAGTAGTGCTGTTGCACAACCTGCTGAAAAACAGTGCTCAGCACTTTATGCTAATGACCATATAATAAGGAACTGAGCAACATTATGGTAACGGGAACAACTATAAATACAAATGAGGGTAGACATAGCAGAGTAATTCAGAAATGTATACAAACTTTATTTAGAGCTGCATCCATCAGCGAACTTTTGCACCATCATTTCTTAGTGATTAAAGACAGTGACTGTATATATTATGAGTTGTTCTTGTAGCCAGTGTTTATAACTATGAGTAGCATCACTCTCATCATAGCAGAAGGATCTGACTGCACCTATCCATCATACCATATTGTCACTGCCATGACAGGAATGTAGTTAAATGCACCATAGGGAGCTTGTAGACATACTCCATCCTCACATGGAATTCTGTAAAATGCATGGAATACTGATGCTTGTGGACACTAAGGTATGTATAGCATTGACTGTCCTTGCTACAGGGGTCTTCCAGGAGATATCAGTTGACATGGTAGGTGTTGCTCAGGCATCTGCCTCACAAATACTACACTAGTTTCTTGATGCTACGCTACATCTTGTGAAGGAGCATATGTGGTTCCTGCGGACTGCAGAGGAGAGAAACATCATGCAAGCATTCTATAAAACAGCTAATTTCTCTGAGGTTCAAGGGGCCACTGACTGCACCTACATCACCATCAAGGCTGTGCATGGTCCACATGAACACCAGTATGTCAACTGGAAGGCTTCTGATCAACCATCAAGTGGTGTGCTATACATGAGGTATTACATAAAGTGTGTTCTGTGTACCATTCAGGCAGTTGCCATGATTTCCATATGTGGCACATGTTGGGCCTATAACAGTGATCTGTGCGGTGCAACTTCTCATACAGGATATTTGTTGTCCATGCAGTTTTGCACAACATAGTGGTATGCAGACAGCTAGAGCATAGGGACGACCACTGGAGGGCCAGACATAAAGGAATCATAGGGAAAGTTTATAAGGGGCAAAGGGGGCACTGGCAAATAGACTGGATCTAGTCTACAATGAACTGCCAGAACAGACATTACATGTCTTTGTGCAAGGGTGCATCCAATAATTTAGATTTAACATGGTCTGGCAAGGGCTGTTCCTTAAGCCATGCATGCCTTCTAAGGACAGAACCGGTGACTGCTGCCCTGCAAGAAGCTTCTAGCGTGTCAAAACCACAGTGTAAGGTGTGCTCGGTCACTTGACTTTCAGAATGCATTAACTCTTGTAACTCTTTAGATTTTGCACAAGTAGGAAAGGAAGACACTTTTTGTTTGAGGAGTTCCATGGTATGTTGCTGAAATTTTAGCATACAGAATGGGCAATTTAGTGCTCTGATAGCAAGAGCAGCAGAGGTGTATACTTTTTTACCCCATCTGTCTAGTGCTCGGGAATCCCTGTCTGTGGGGGTGGGATTCTTAGCAGAGGTTGCTTTCATTCTTTTAGGCCCTTGAGAAATTACCTCAGGGTCAGCAGTAGGATTTTTGAAAAGAAATTTGTGTGAGTCAGGGACTCTGTGAGGGAGGGTGTCAGGAGTCAAACCGGATTCCAGGAAAACATCATCCGCAACATCCAGGACTAGGGGAATGGCCAGGGTTCTGTGCTGTGGAAAATCTAAGAATTCTCTGAGTCTCTTTTTAGACTGAGGGTAGTCTTGACATTCCCATTGGAAATGCTCCCTTAAGGTATGAAGGGTTTCCCCAAAGGAAAAGTCCTCGGGTGGAGAGGCTGAAGGAATGGAATCTTCTGCACTAGAATCCTCATAAGCAGAGAGGGGTTGCATGTCTTCATATTCAGCTGCATCAGAGTCATCAGACTCCTATTCAGACAAAACTAGTGGGGACAGATCTCTTTTTCTTTTGGAAGGGGTAGCTTGGCTTCCCCTGATCAACATGATAGGGTCTTCTGCCATTTTAAGCATTTGAGACTGAGGCAAGGAAGCATGTGCCTGAGATTGGGTCGTCGGTTTCTTGGGTGTGGATCATACCCTGGGCCTTAGAAACTCAGTAATTTTCGAAAGAATGGTAGATGCGAAAGAAGTTGTTGGTTTGTGTCGAGAATCAGTAGTGTGAAGTACTTCCTTGGAAGCTGGTGCCTGCTCAGTGGTTCCAGACCCATCCAAGGGAGAGACAACCGCAGGATCCTTAGTTGAAGAAGAGTTTTGCAGCATAGCGGAATCCAAAAGGGTCTCGGTAGTGGCCTGCGAATCCACAGAAGCGTGCATCAGGGGTTGCAAAAGTGCCTCACTGAGGACCGGAGAACTGACAACTAGCTTAACGGAAGTGTCATCGGTAGGTTTGGACCTGTGCAGTCTGTCTCTGTCTTTATCCTTATGTTTTTTCAGAAGATCTGCTGTCTGATGGCTTACTGAAGCCATATCAGAATTCAAGGACTGTAAGCGAAAATATCTAGCTACAATAAGGACCCGATGACGAATAGTTCTGGCATTAAATAAAGCACAAAAGTGACAGCGAGGGACGTCGTGGTCTGGGCCTAAGCAAATAACGCAGTAAGAATGAAAGTCTCGGTGTGGTATTTTTTTCCATAGGTGAAATAATTGTTAACTTTTTCTGACATTGGTTAGTGCAAGAAAAAAGGATCCCCAACAGGGTACTTAGCTTTATAAGACTTCAGCTTCAATTTGGAAGACAAAACTCAGGTAGCGGCCGACCGGCACTCGTGCAAACTACTTCTGCTTCAGGATCCTCGGCAAGAAAGACTGATGTAATGGTGTCGACTGCCTTCCTTTATACTACTGACAACTTGATGTCAGTCCTGAAGTGACAGCAACTGATGCAGAATTACTAAGCCTCTGGTATTCGGGCCGGCAAAGGGCTACCCTGGCAGGGATAACCCAAATGTGATGACTGCAACAGTGAAACACGAAGAACATCAACTATCACTTCAGCCATGGTGGTGGTGGCATCTGCCTGTGCCAGAGTGACTCCCTTGCACATCCATCATGCAATGTCTATTGCAACACCAAGCTGGGGAAATGAACAGGAGCCATAGCATTGACAGTCACTGACCTGCCACTCCCGACTGTTGTCCCCATGCTTTGTAGTGGTGACAGTGCTCACTGCTGGTGAATGAGAAAGGGGACAAGGGTGTTCTCTGTATAGGGGTGCCAGGCATGACCTATCCTTCTGTGGGAAATGGACAGTTGGAGTCAGGTTCCACAGGCAACAGACCTGTGTCAGTGGACATGGCTAGAAGTATGCCATATATAGTTACCATTGCTGCTAGTGGCAATGTGCCCTCAGACTGCATGAGGGTTAGGTCACCATCATCACCAGGCTCTCATGTAACACTATTAGGCGTGCCTTGCACCACAATGGAGGACTCCGTAACCACAGCACCAGTGATAGCAAACAGATAAACACTTATTTGTAACACTGCTAATGTGTTACGATGCCACTTCTCAGTGCCTCAACAACTGTACAGATAACACTCTATACACATACTGTGAACAAATGTATCTTGTATTGTACACCTTCGTGCCTACATCTAGATGCATCTGTGGGGGGGGGGGTACAGTGGTATTCAACATCTGTGAGATCTGACTACTGGCATGTCATAATAACATGTTACTGACATAAGGCAATGCCAACCTGGTGAATTCCAGACAGAGATGTGGGATTGTGCAAACAATTCAGCTCCACCTCCAAGCCACCACTAGGTATCAGGTTGCTTTCACTCTCTTCAGACAGGAACTCTTCCATGTCCATGACAGTGGTCTGCTATTGCAAATCCCCAACTATGGCCATTCTCTGCAATGTAATGGTTTAGACCTATGTCTGGGCATGCAGAATCATATCAGCAATCCTGTGATGGAACCATTGGGCTAATCTGCTGTGGTCATTGACTGCATTGACATCTGCATCCAGCTCATACAACATACATTCATAGTAAACTTGGTCAGTCTTGCCTGTGCTTAGAATCCACTATCTATGCTCATGGAGAGCCTGCAGAAGCACACTGATCTGTTCTTTACAGAATTTCTGAAATAGCTTCCACTCCTTTGGTGTCAAGTGGGAATACTACCACCAATGTCCACTGACACAGCTATGTGCCCTGTGGAACTTGCCCCCAAAATACCAGTGCCTGTGGAAGGACAGGTCATGCCCATAGTCAATGCATGGGCATAAATATGTTCTGCATCATCTGTACTGCTCCCCCATCTGTAGTCTACTCTGCACCATAAATGAACCCCTGTTGCAGAGTGTGAGCATTCCAGCACAACACTCTCCTTCTGAGCTGCCTGTCAAGCGACATATTTCATCTTACACTGCTCCTCAATCATACATCCAGTGGGTTAGTCATGACTGCACATGCACCCTGCCTTAGGTTCATAGGTAAGTACAAGGCAATCAGTCTGTAAACCATTACAAGCCTAGCCAAAAAAATATATATATATTCAAACGTTTCCTCTAGCCACAAGGAAGAAAACAGGAGATAGACTGTGGGAGAATTGGAACTTCCCATCAATTTATTTAGATTTACTTTGAAGATGACAAGGTTTCTGTTCTGTTTGACAGGTAGTTGATGTTTGTTCCAAAGCTGATGGATATGTTGGGATATACGTTTAACTCTATTATGCCAAAATGTTTTATTTATCCGTTGATAAAGGTTTAGTTCCTTTAACCGAGTATTTGAGGTACCATTATTTCTGTGAAGGAATAGGATGTAAAATAGGGTTGGGTCTTTCATGAGTACAAAGAAAGAACTGCCAATATTTCCTGATAAATGAAAGTTATGTACTTGCCACAGTGCTAGATCCCTTCATTCATGTCCATCTGAGGCACTTGTTACATCCGACTCAGCAACATTAGTGCTCCAGACTCAAGCCCCTTAGGAATTTTCCCTCCTATAATCCATCTGACCCCTTGTTACCTCAGATCATGACTGATATCTGAAGATCTGTAGCTCTGAAATACCCATCCTATTGGAAGGATCAACTTATCCCACTTGACTCTTGTCCTCTTCCCCTCCCAGATAAAATCCTTCCACTATTTATTAACTGTGAAAAATCTGATTCACTGATGGATTATGCTTCCTGGTAGCATAATAATGCTACTGGGGAGCATAATCCATCAGTGAATCAAACAGTTCTTCAGGTCTTACAAGAAAAGGAAGGAGGATGGTGGGAGAGTTGTCGTTTCAGAAGAACATGAATGAAAGGATTTAGCATTATCGTAAGTAAATAACTTTTGTATTCTATTCATTCAGATGGTCTGATCTGACATATTGATCAGAATCCCCACAGCCTCGTAACAGGAGACCTTTTAGGATGGTAGCATAGGGAGAAGCTTGGGCCCTAGAAAGCCAGTCCAGCTTACAGTGACTAATAAAGGCATGCATTGATGAAGTGGCAGCATCACAAATGTCACTTATTGAAGAAGACCTAAATAAGGCTGTACAAGTAGGTTCAGCCCTTGTGGAATGTGATTTTTGTTTAGTGGGCAATGGCCTTTATTGATTGGCATAAAAAAAAGTGATGCAATCTTACAGCCACCTGGGAAGAGAAATGTTGATACTTTTTCCTTCCAATTTATTGGAAATGGTAAGTTGTGCATCTTTAATGAAAGACTGAACCCTATGAAGATAGAAACCAACTGTCTATGAACATCTAAGGATGTAAAATGTATTCACCTTTGAATAATTAAAAAAAAACACTGGCAAATGAATTGGCTGAGATAAGTTAGATTCTGTAGTCACTTTAGGAACAAAGGAAGCATTAGTTTTGAGTTTTACCCTATTTTTGTGAAAATTATATACAATGGAGATGAAGATAAAGCCCTGGAGTGCTGAGATGTTCCTGGTTCATGCAATAGCTACCAAGAAAATGCTTTTCCACTAAAGAAATTTCAGTTGTGCTGAAGACACAGGGTCAAAGGAAAGTTTACTTAGAGCTTCTGGCACCAGATTTATATCCCAAGGTGGAAGTGAATATTTTATTGGGGGTCTGAGTAGAATGATCCATTTGAGAAAAGCTATGTATAACATGTGTGAGGCAAGTGAAAAACCTCCAAAACCCACATGGAAATTAGAGATGGTTGCTAGGTGAACCTTGTTCATGGAGTAACTACAGAAAGATTAAAACATGGATTCTAAGACATGAGGATATTTGGAATGAAAGTGGAAAATGGATCTCTGTTTTGAGTGTCAACCCATACTGCATAACGTTTCCATTCACTGGGATAAATTTTGTATATGCAATCTTTGTCTGACAGGCTATAAGGATTGTAGCTGCCTCTTTTGTGAGGGATTGTTCTTTTTTATATATCTTTATTGAATTATAACTTTTGAAATAGGCAATCATATATTTGTATAAATGAAAACAAAATATTTTGACATATTTTCAGCTGCAAACATTATACATCACTTATAATATTCTATACAGTCATTTTCAGTCAAACATTACAAAGCTCATTCAATTTCTGCCTTCCCTTATTCCTCCTCTAAAAAATTATTATGCATGTATTGTTCCAACAATTCCGATTTTCTTCTATGTAATTTGCTCCTACTCTTTTCTGAAGATCCCACTTCCAGTTCTTTTATCTCTTTTACTATATTCATTACTTCTGGTATGGCTGGTTTAGATTTTGAAATCCATTTTCTAGTAATTGCTTTTTTGGCAGCCACCAGCATTAAACTCAGCAAGGCCTTAATAAGTGTAGGCAATTCCAATTCTGTATCACAGTTCAAAAAAAATGCATATTTGGGAGCCATACATATATCCTCCCATTGTTTCTTTGTGAATTGATTATCCAGTCTCTCTTCCCAATCCTTTCTACCTTCTCTGATTGATTCCTATAGTTATTTTATATGCCCTACTAAATTATCTCTTTTTTACCAGCAGCTTCTGTTCTAGATTCTACTAAAAACTCTACCAGTGCTTGTCTTTCAATTAGGATCCCCCTTTCTCTTTGCTTATACTTCAGTATCAGTCCTTGATAGTGAAGGAAAATCTCTAGCCTACAGTCCAAATTAATTATTGGCCTCTTCCCATTCTATTGCCTTCCCTCACTAATTATTTTCTCCCAATACCTTAGTTCCTTTACCAGTTTTTGCCAGTAAATTCCAGCCCCCTCTTGCCTATTCTCCACACCCCTAATTGCAGTCATCCTTATTGGCAGAATCTCCTTTCTCCATTCCCATGTTGGCTTAGTTCTTAGAATACTTTATTTTACTTAATAAATATCATATTTTGTACAGTGATTGTTATTCTCCTTAAGGATCTGCATCCAAAATATCAGTCTCTCTTTATTTCTTGAGCTTTCCCCCTATTTCATCACCATCCCTTTCCACTTTGAATCTTAGCTTTCTGTGTGTGCTATGTATAGGAGTCTTAACTGTGCAGCTCTGAAATACCCCTTAAACTCAAGTAATCCCAAACCACCTCATTCAAGTGGAAGGATCAAATGATCCTTCCTGACTCTTGCCCCCCCACCCAATAAAATCATTCAACTCTTTATTATTTGCTATCCACAACTTCTCCTCTTTTTGATAAAAATATGCCTGACCTGTGTATAAAATTAAAGGGACTAAAAACATTTTTACTCGTTGTATCTTGCTGTCCATGTCCATAAAACAGAGCTTCCTATTTCTAAGTTTTTGTATTATCTTTTGTTTAGTCACTTCTCACATATCCTCAGCTGCCATAACAGAATAATTTTAATCTAAACTCTTAAGTACTTCATTTTATCATGTCCCCATAAATATAGGTGTTGCTGAACCAATTTGTGTTTGACTAGATAGTTCACAGCTATTGCCTTTGTTTTATCTTCATTAATTTTGTATCCCAAAAAGACTCAAAACTGTCTCAGAATGTTCCACAACAATGAAATGTCCTTTTCTGGTTTTATTGGCTACAAAATAATATCATCTGCAAATAAAGACAGTGTTTCTTTATTACCATACTGATTATATATTTGAATTTCTGAGTCCCTTATCTTTGCTATTGATTCTAAATATAATGCAAATAACAAAGGGGAAAGAGGACACTCCTGCCTGGTTCCTCTGATCAAACAGAACTCATCAAAGAGGACCCCCAACACACACACACTACTTTTTTCTTCCAATCCCTCATATATCATCTTAATCAACCTTATTATTTTATCAGGGAATGCAAATGTTTGCACTCTACTACTCATAAAATCCCAGCTTACTCTGGCAAAGGCTTTCTCCACATCAAGATCCAGCAACAGTGATATGTTCTTACATTCTGATTCCCTCTGGATCATCACTGTTCTAGTAATGTTATCAAATGTTTGTCTCTCCTCCACAAAACCACACTGATCCATATCTACCAATTTTGGCATCACTGTTGCCATTCTTTGAGTCATTATAGACACAAACACTGTATAATCAAGCTTTAGAATTGAAATGGGCCTATATGAAGCTGGATCTGATGGCTCCTTTCCATTTTTAGGCATTACAGCCACCACCACTTTCTTCCAGGATGTTGATGCTTCTTCTACTTTTAAAATACCGTTGAACAAAACCTTCCAGATCTTTACCACTTTCTTCCCTCCTAGCTTCTAAACTTCCACAGGTATACCATCTATTCCTGGAGACTTTCCAGTAGATTAGTTATACATCACCATTTTTATCTCATCTCCTCCTATCATAACTGTTAGTAATTGAGCCTCATTTTCCTCTAACATTGTCATATTCAATTCTTCCATAAACATTTCCAATTGTGTTTTTTCTTGATTTCCACATTTTTCTGCTTTAAACAGATTTTCATAAAATTTCCAAAGCACTTCTAATAACTCATAAGGATCTCTGGTTATTTTCCTTGTTATAGGCTCTCTAAGCATGGCAAGAACCCTTCCTACTTTCTGATGCATGAGCCAGTATGCTAAAAGTTTTTGTGCTCTAGAGTTATTATCAAAAAGTAATTGATTAAGAGCAATCGTTCTAAACTCATACATAGTATCGAGGTAGTCCCTTATTTTCTCCTTAGCACTCTGCAGTTGCAGCTGTTCTTGTTCTGTGAGATTCCCTCTATTCTGCAATACTTTAACCTCTGTCATTCCCTCTAAATAATTCTTGTTACTTCTTAACCATATCTCTTTTTTTTATTTCTACCTATTTTTAAACTCCACTTTTATTTCATCCTAATCCATGGCTATATTTTCTGAAGACATTTCTGTCTTATAACTCCTGAATAATTTTCAATACCCATTCTGTAAATTCCTCTCTATTTAGTGGATAGATGAGGAAGTACCGGTGTCTCATTTTTATTTCCTTATCATGCATTTTTATTTTAATTATTATTATTAGCACATGATCTGAAATAGTTACTGGATGTGTATCAAAATCTTCAATTAAATGCATATGTTCCTGTGAAATTTAATTTCTGTCTAGCCCAGCCCACTTTTTTATACCTTGGGGAATAATATGTAAATTGTCTCCGAGCACTTACTTCTGAATTCACATCTTCCATACCAAAATATTTTCATAATTTTTTTTCAAAAATCTAGCCTCTTTTGTTATATTTTCCCTTCTAACCCCCCCCCCAAGAAAAATCTTCACTGTTTTAAATCAAATTCCTTTCTCCACCTTATTTCTCACAGAATTTTCTTCAGTTCCATTGTAGCAGTTTTAAGTGAAATATAAATATAAGACAGCATAATCTTCTTCCCTTGCCAGCATTGCCTTACTTATACAAATCTACCATTATTATCTTTTTTCCCTTCTTCTGTCACTATTGCAGCTCCTCTAGCAATTAATATAATTACTCCCCTTTTCCTTTGTCCAAGATATTTTGCTGAATAACCATCCTGAAATCCTTTCTTTGTCAAACTCAAATGCTCAGTTCTTTCCAAATGTGTCTCCTATAGTATAGATATTTGCACTCTGCATATTTTAACATAGTTCCCTAATATTTCTTTTAAGTAAATACATGAAAAATGATTCACATTTAAAGATGACATGTATCTATCTTCTTCTTCTTCTTTCAGCTGCACCCATTAGGGGTCACCACAGGAGATCAACTGTTTCCATTTCTTCCTGTCCTCTGCATCTTGCTCTGTCACACCAACCACCTGCATGTCCTCTCTTACCACATCCATAAACCTTATCTTAGGCCTTCCACTTTTCCTGTTACCTGGCAGCTTCATCCTTAGCATCTTTTTCCCAATATACTCTGCATCCCTCCTCAGCACAAGTCCAAACCAACGTAATCTTGCCTCTCTGGCTTTGTCTCCAAACCTTCCAACCTGGGCTGACCCTCTAATATACTTATTCCTAATCCTGTCCATCCTCTTCACACCCAGTGCAAATCTTAATATCTTCAACACTGCTACGTCAAGCTCTGACTCCTGCCTTTTTGTTAATGCCACTGTCTCCAACCCATATGACATGTGTCTATCAGTATTGTAATTATGATAAGAAGCTATTATTCTTACCGGTTATGTATAACAGCTTTTTAAAATGTGCAGCTTCAGCTTTTGTGTTACATGCATACAGTAATGCTTGGCAGGTTGATCTTTTATACAGTTGATTCTTGTCATATCCATTTGAACCTATGTCACATCTTACAAGACATTTTGTTTTAATGAAACCTTCAAAAAAAAAAAAAACAACCATGTCCACAGGACACCCTATTGACCTATTAGCTTAATACAAACACACAAAACTACATACATCTTCAATTGTCCAAGACTGAGAGCTACATTTACAGGCTTGAACAGACCTATAATGAAGGCTATCCAAAGATACAAGGCACAGCCTGTGCTTCTATTTACACTAAGTGTTGTCTGCTTTTACCTTATCTTTATTCCTCTTCCAGATGTAAAAAACAACTTAAATGCTTTCAGAAAACATTATCTTCTAGCCAATGGAAGAAAATAAGTATTCTGTTTTTATTGCCCGTATCAGCTTGTCTCCATAGAAACAAGGAGAACAAAATACACAGTTGCCTTCAGCTACAAGCCCCCCATGTTGCAATGTATATATTTATTTGCTAAAGGAAAACTCTTCATGACATTCAAAGTTCTTTTATATACTTTCTTCTCCTTAAAACTTGTTAAATCAAACTAAGGGTTTTAATCCAGTCATTTCTTATGCCAAAGTAAGAAAATGCATATCAGTTTTATTTATATCATGGTCTTTTGTCCAGGCTATCTTCTCTTTTTACATTGCAATGCCTACATTTTTTAAAACTGAAATAGAAGAAAGAACGTAGAAAAAAAAGGTGACTCTGCTTACTAAAACTAACTGAAAAAGCTTTACTTTATAACATGTAGTATATGTCATGTTTTATATAAATAATGTTAAGAACAAAACTGTTTTACTTAGTTACCTCTTTCCTTCTTCTTCCCCTCTCCTTAATGGTCTTCCCTACAAGCTTAACAAAGTCAAAGAAGTCCAATATTTCCAAGTTTTCTTGTTCCTCCATATTTCACAAATGTGACTGACGTTTTGTAATCCCACATTTATTCATTAATTTCTGAGTTGCTGGTTTTCTTCCTGTTGATCTCCATTTCCCACCTCCAGTCTCTGGTTCATTTCCAATGTACTCCTGGTTCTTCTAGTCAACTTGTGTGCTTTTTTCCTGTCTCCCAAGCACTTTCTGTTGGAATATTAGAAAATGTTTCACTGCCATAGTCTCTCTATGAGCTTTATTAGCAGAATAATAAGAAACAGAATCCCATTCTGTTTGATAGCTCACTTTTTGTTGGGCAAACTTTTGTATTTCCTCTTTACCATATTCTGCATCAAAAAACTGTCTTTGACCTTCCAGGAAAGCTATTCTGAAGATAGCAGGATACAGCAACTTGAATCTCACAACTGATTCTTGACATTCCGCTGTTGCGGGAATACATTTATTCCACTTCTGCCTGGTATACAGTGAATAATCATTTTCCACAAGCACTCTACTGCCTCCAACTGCTGGTGCTTTGTCCTTCTGCCTCAGTTTTGTCAGAATCAAGTCTTTCTGCTGGTAGGATTGCATCTTTACTATTAGAGGTCTTGGTTGCTTTCTCATAGCCAGGTTTTGAGCATACACACAAAGTACTCTTTCAATTAACAACTCCTGCTGTGGAATACCAGTTCAGTTGCTTATTTGTGCTTTCATACAATTAATACAGTCTGTTCTTTGCTGTTCTTTCCAGTTTTGCTGGTACAGCAAAAAACCTCAGGATTCCCTGTGTGCTCTTTTCTCTAATTCTACCTTTTAAACAGCAGTCTCATACTCAGCCAGCCTTTTCTTCATTTTGACCTTTGAGTTTTGCAGTTTTATCAGCTCATCTGAATATCTATGTAAAGCTTCTTCCATTTTTTCCAGAATTGTGTTCTTTGAGTTGATATACGCTCCTTCCGTGTTTTGTTTATTTTAATCAGTTCTGAGTATATCTGACTTATTTTTCCCTTTAGATTACTAGAAGTCATGTCTTGCACCAAAGCTGGAGCTTGAACTGCTTTTTGCTTAACAGCTGCAGGATTCTTCCCAGCCAGTGTTTACTCCTCACCTTTTGTGAGTAATTTACTATGAAGTTCTCTAGATTTCTTCTTTATTGGCATCTAGGCAGTGTACATACTAGCCAGTCACTGAAATTTTCCCAAAAAGACAAATTCACTGGCTCTCTTTTATGAGTTTCTGTTTTCACACTGAGACAACTGAAATTAAGCTCTTATTTAGTGTGCAGCCATCTTGGAAGTCTGTGAGGGATTGTTCTTTGGCTATTACTGGAATTAGAGAAACCAAGTAATTAACTTTAGGTTCATAATGTCCAGGTGAGTGATTAGATCCTGAATGAATCCAGGAGGCTAGGTGAAGCTTCAAAAGGGAAACCAAATTTGTTTGGGCCAGAAGAGGGCTAGGATGATAACTGCTGTCTTGCATTTCATTGTTTTCTGCAGTAACATGGGAATTATAAGGAGAGGAGGATAAGGGTAAAGTAGCCTTGAAAGTCATTGCTGAGATAGTCACCCTTGGTGACTGTCCGTTGGGGGGATCAAGGTAAAGAACTTGCTGCACTTAGTGTTATGGGGAGAGGTGAACAGACTGTAGCAAGGGGTACCTCAGTGATGAAAAATCAGTCTGGCTACATTTGAATTGAGGGACCATTTGTGAGGCATGAGGAGAGTCCTGCTGAGCCTGTCCACTAGGCAATTTGAAATTCTGAGGATGTGTGCTGCAATAAGAATGCGGTGCAAAGCCATCATCCAGTACCATACCCTCATTGCTTCCCAACATAATGGGTATGACCTGGTTCCTCCTTACTTACCAAACTACAGTCATAGTGTCTATTTGTACAGAGATCATGCCCTGAGAAAAGTGGTCCTAAAGTTCCCGCAACACAAGAAAACCTCCCTTAACTCCAAGGTCTTTATGTATGCATTGGTATCTGCATTTAACCACTGATTTTGGATCATTCTCCCCTTGTAATGTCAGCTCCCATTCCTACCCCAGGGAAGAGGCATTCATGAGCATTATAGCTACTGAGTTTCAGATCATAAGTGTTTTTTTCTGTGGAAATCAGTGGTGAATTTAGTCACCGCCACAGATGATGCCTACAAGACTCTGTGATGTCAATAGTTTTGGACAGAGAGTGCAGGTGTAGGGACCAGTGAACTTAAAGTAGTCATTGCAAGATTCTTGTGTGAAAGCGTGCAAAGTGAGTTATCTGAATGGAAGAAGCCATGAGGACCAGGACTTTCAGAACCTTCATAGCACAGGGAGAAGGGCAGAGAAGAAGGGACTGGATGGCAGTCATCAGACTGTGAAGTCTTTCCTCTGATAAAGAAATTGTAGATTATGTAGTATTTAGCCCACATCCTATAAGTATGATAACTTGTATAGAGGTCAGGCTGGACTTCTGCAGATTGACTGTTATCCCTAGAGAGAGAGACAGAGATTGAAGAGAGTTTCTGGCTTATATAAAAGACACCATTGAAGGGATAGCCAATGTCTAGGTGTGGATGAAGTATTCTTAGTTTTTGAGAGATCCAAAAAAACTGGCTGGGATTGTGGAACCTATGGAATAGCTATACCTGTGGGTGGAATAAAATTTGCACCAAATTTATTAGCTAGTACATTAGCCATTTCCTTTTGGTCAGGGTGTGTAGTTTTATCATGGACTAGCTCTAAACATTGTTCGGTGTTAGTTCTTAACTTCCTGACACAGTTAAGGAAATATTTGTAGTTCTTTTTTGGGTTTAGTGGCTGTTTTAAGTTCAAACTCAGCTTTGAGCTTTCTAATGGTTTCCTTAATCTCTTTGTTAGTTTGCTTAAGGGTGCTCTTAAGGTAGGTAGAATGAGACCTCTTACAAGCATTAAGAAGTTTCTTTCTCATGTCACATAATTTATTTATCCAGCTATTCAACCACAGGGGTTTGTTTGTTTAATTTATCATTATATTTGGTATGCATAGGGATTGCCTTATAAATACAAATATTTAAGTGTGAGTAGAAGTCAGAAGCCAATGTAGCAGCTTTAGCAATGGGATTCATTGAAGAAAGATTACAGCAGAAGTCCTTAAACAAAGAGCTACTTACAGGTGAAGTACTACCAATTTAAAAGTAAAAAGTCACTAAATTATGGTCTGATTTAACAAGGCATGATGATACATTTGGAGATGTGCAAGAAGTGGCCATATTTATGAGGACTTGATCAAGGATATTTCATCCCCTAGAAGGATGGTTAACTATTTGTGAGAAAGCGATAGCATTTATAACACAAAGAAAGTGCTGGACATACCTACCATCAGCAGCATAGACCAGACAGTTTAGTGATGAGTAGTATAAGTCCCCAAGTAGAAAGATCTTGGGTTTAATGGGAATTTCAGATAATGTCTTAGGATTAACTATCACGCTCAAAACAGGACATAGATGGTGTTCTATAGGTAGCTATGAAATGATAATTAGCCTTGTTTGTGGCATTTGGACTTCTATGTGTTCTAATGTGGTATCCCATGGAATCTGATGTGAGGTGATGATATCCTTGACAAATACTGATACTCCACCACAATTGCCAGTAAGTTTGAAGACATGATAGGCATTATTCCCCAGAGCAGAGGGAGTATTTTCATTACTCAGTGTTTCAACCCCGTTTGTGCTCAACATCACCCATCAGCAAGTTGATGTGGGGCAACTCTTCCAACAATGGAAACATCATACACATATCCCATCACCCCTACCACTGCAGATGTACTACTCTTCTTTATCTGTAGACCAATGTAATCAGTTTCTGCAGCGATACAACTAAACCTTCCCTGTGCTTCCCATCCTCCTGTCAGAAATTTACTATGCAGCAACCCCAACCCCACCGAGGAAAATCTAACAGATATCCAGTCATCCTCCCAACATGCCATTCACCTGTATACCCTTACCACAGCAGTTGTAGATCAGTACTTCACTCTGTAGACCACTGTAATTATTTTTCTTCAGTTTCCAGTCACTGTTCCAGAGAAAATTAACACAATGATGGCAGCTGTTCATTTTGTGCTACTTTGGAGATGTACTGCAGCAATGATGCTAATGAGGCAATTTAGGTTAAATGTGTCTCAACTGCACATTTAACACACTGCGTGTCAGCTCTAGACTGAACTATGAGGCATGTGTCTGCTCATTTATACATACTGTAGACTGCAAAGTGGTCTGCACATTTGTGGGCCAGTTAAAGAACTCAGTGAGCATGCTGGTGTCTCATAATTTGTCTTGTGGACTCTACTGGTGCAATACCAGAATGGGCAGCCTACTGGCAAGTTACTGTACATTAAAGTGGTACATACAGGCTCAATATTTTGTGTGGTCAATTCACCTGACCCTCCCCCCTCCTTGCACAACTGCCTGTTGTTGTCACATCATTCTGCTGTAGCACTGGGCTAAGTCATGCTGCCTGATGCTCGCTCATGTACATCACTTGATTCCCACAATGATGAGAATCTGTTGTCATTTTTCTCCTGTTATCATCCATCCATGTAGCCATAGCTTCTGGAGGGGCTGACTTTGAAAGGGCTCTGTGCTGCAGCAGGGAGACAACATATTTCTCTACTTTCTGCATCAGCGCCAGTGTCAGCCCCTGATGGGAAACTGCTATGAGGGGTTCCCAGTACAAACAGATGCCTGGTACTTCCTTGCCAGGGTGGCAACTGATATCATAGACATCACCCACTCTTTGACCAGTGCTGGTATCATTAAAACAAGAGGTGCCATCATGACTTTCTCTGCCAATAGAAAGATGATGATAGGGAGGGGAAGCTAGAGTTCTACATTAAGTCTCAGTAAAGGGTTATTACTTGTACATAGGTAGGCATTCTTATACAGCTATATGCAATTAATGGTGTTCCTGGACATGTTTCTTTTCTTTTTTTCCTACTTTTCAGTACACGGACAGATTGAGGTAAACATGCTGATATACTGCAGGAGGTAAGCATATCTGTCCAAGTGTTGGGGTACATATATGGAGTTGGTGTTATACCTGCATATTTCTTTGCCACCTGCTTCACTGTCCATGTTTGCAGTTTTAATAATTACTTTAATCACTGCTTATAGTTCTGCTTTCCTTAAGTGAAACCATTTTGCTGCTCCTTCTACCACCAAGCATTCCCAACAGTGTCACAGTAATACAGACTGGGCTCTCAGTGATTGTGCCACTGTTTATTTTGTACCTGCATGACTGGTTGCATTCAGCACCATGTCCCTATCCATTCAATCTGACATTAATGCACATTGACCTTGAAAGCTTGCCATGACTTACTCTTACACTGACCACTCAAGTGCCCATACTTATGTTAGTTACATCTAGCATACCACTGATATGCAGCTGTCAGGTTGTCAGGTGATGTTCCCTGGAAGATGTCATATGTCAGGATGTGGCATTACCAAAAATGCTTAACTGCCCATTGTGTATTCGGTTTGGAATGCTGAGATAAGGAATAAGTGGCATGGCCTCTCTGGTACAACATTTTGTAGCCTGTAAATGCCACCTGGTGCAAAGTTCCTCAAGTCTGCTCACTATATATTCAAGGGATTGTTTTGGCCAGCTTCACTAGCTTAGTCATGCACTGTGCCACTGATCGGCAAACAAATAACTGATTAAATAGCACGCAGTCTTGCCCCTTGTGGCTCACATGGTTCTGTAGTGCATATGTGTCAGACCTCTATATTGCTTTTTGTTTGTCATTGCATACTTCATAGGTTCATAGGTAGGTACTAGGCTATTGGCCCTAGAGCCCATACAAGCCTAGCCAAAAAATGTACCCTGGCTTTCGCCACCCAAGAAAATAATTTTCCTGTGCCCCTGTCGAGCAGAGCCACAGAAGTGATCCCCAGGGTGAATTTCCCATTTCCCATCCAATCATCAAGATTTTTCTTGAAGAGTGCTAATGAGGAGCTCTGTTTGACATAGATAGGTAGTCTGTTCCAGAGTATGGGAAGTCTCTGAGACAGGAATCTATCCCTCCAGCATGTTCTGTTTATTGTGGTGACAAGGTTAACGTCCCTAGAGCGTGTAGCTTGGAGGGATTGGGATTTCTTTAAGTGGAGCATGTCCAACAACTCTAGGTTTGACATAGCTTTGTATGTTAGGCAGAGATCGCCCCTGAGTAGGCGATATGCGATGGAGTAAAGCTGTAGTTTTTTGAGACAGTCTGCATAGGGCATCTGTTTGAGGTCAGTAATCCTCTTTGTGAGGTATTTCTGTGGTCTTTCCAATTGTTGTAGATGTCTTGTGAGGTACATACCAAAAGGGGCGTTGTTCTCTATAATGGGTTTAATGAGTGATGAGTAGAGGGGAACAATTACCTCTTTTTTTCTGGATGAGAATTCTTTTGTGATGAGATGAGCCATGTAGAAGGATTTCCTGACCACTGTGGCGATGTGATTATCAAACTTAATTGATTTTACTTCTTCAGGGCCTATACTGCCAACCAGAGCAACACAACAGCACTGATAATTGTTTTTGCTTTTTTCTCTTTATCGTTGTCTTCTTTATTTTTCCTTTGTTGCTTTGCTTCTCTCTATTTACATTCATATTTTATACAGTGCCATCGGTGACAGTGGATGAGGTGCAGCGGTGGCCTCTGTGCTGTGCACCTGCCACACCATCACTGGCTGGGCCCTGACAGTTTCCAGGCCCATTTCTCTGCAGGGTGATGAAGATCATTCTGAAGTTGATCTGGTGGATTCGCTGGTGCCCTCTGATGTTCTGTCTTTGGTGGAAAGTGCAGACTCCACATCAGTAAGTGTCACTAGCGGGTCTTGCTGGGTCACCCAGCAGGAGATGGAAGACCTTGTAACAGCCTATGTGGACTAGCAGCTAGACACCCACAATGACAGCCTGGAGCATATCCTTGTGTGACTTGCAGAGTCACTCAGCTGCCTAGTCTTGACCAAGACGGCAATGTTGGTTGGCCCCAGTCATGAAGACAATCATGTTAGTGACTAACATCAGGCTGTATACAGCACTATGCAGTTTGGCAGTCACCCATCACTCCACTCTATTCCTCATTATGGGGTTTCCTTTCCTTAAGTTTTCTTTCACTCCACAGCTTGTAGTCCAGTACTCCCCATTACTAACTGCCCCCTCTCTGTCTGTCTGTGTCTCTCCTTTGTGTTCTCCCTCATTTGTGTCAGCACTGCTCCTGTCAACGTTTATTTGACTTTTGTGTTAGTTTGTCTATCCCTGCTCCCATCCATATACTCTCTTTCCTGCTCACATCTTCTCCATGCTACCTTTCCTTTCTACCTTTGTTGAATATAATAAAATGGACATCTGTCTCACAAAAAATATACTTTTGCTCCCCCACCTCCATCCCACTCTTCTTTTCCCCTTGCCTTCTATGTGTTCCTCTGCATGCTTTTCCCCTTTTTGTCTCCTCTACACACCCAATTCCTTCCCATTTATAATATAAAAGTAGTAGGACCTTTAACAAAAGACACTCATTTATGGGGACAGTGCAATGGAAGACTATTGTCATTGGGCGATTTCTTCATATAATAAACAGACTTCATCACATGACCCCCTGTGGTGCTTTTCAGGTCATTGTGATATCTGTTGTCTTCTTGCCAGAAAACTGACAATTTATTCAGACTCGGTCACACAATGTGACTCCTACTGCATATTTAATCACCATTGGGCTGCACTGCTCTAAGACTGTGCTATTTCATCCTTAAAGGCCCATGTAACCAATTTTTCTTAATTCCCGGCCAAGGTAAACAACACCATCTGGAAGAGATGGAGTAAAACATTAAGCTTTGTGGCTGACTAAGTTTGCAGATGCTTGCAAGGAGGGAGTTATCATCAACTCCCCTACAGACAAAAGCATTCTTCAAGAAGGTCTATCTCTCACTAACAAATGCATAATTGTACCCTTTGGGAAATCAACCATCCTGGCTAATTACCATGTTGGTAATACATCCCTAAGAGTCAACCCAGTGGCCAGAGATCTAGGTACGCACATAGACAGTAGCCTTACTTTTATTCATCATGTGGCCACAGTGGTGAGGAAGTCCTTTTGTGATGCGCAACTTATAAGTAAGGGCATGATGTCTAGGTCCAAAGAGGCCATTATCTCACTGTACTCCCCCCTTATCAGACCAATCATAGAGTACAGTGCTCCCTTTGGTATGTACCTGACCAGGCATATGCAGCAACTACAGCAACCTCAAAGGTTCCTTACCAAAAGAATACAAGGTGTAACAAACCTGCCTTATGAAGAGCGCCTTAAAGCCCTTTCCATCTTCTCAGTCTCCTATGGATTGCTGAGGGGTGATCTATGCCTGGCTTACAAGGCATCTGCACACCTCACACTTCTGAATCTCCTACATATTCATAAGTCAAAGAGTACCAGAAATACAAGGTCTAAGGGCCTGAATTTTGTCTGTGACTTAAAGAAAGAGAACATGCTGGAGAGACAGATATTTGCCCCAGAGACTGCCTGTCATATGAAACAAGCTTTCCATCCATGTGAAGCTGAATTTATCTATTACCCATTTAAGCACAACCTAGACAAGTGGATGAGGAAAAGGAAATTTGCACCAGGCCTTGCACCTTACGGACAGAGGTAGCTTATAAATGTCCGGCTGTCAATCTCCTGTTTGGATGCAGGGCATCATTATTCTTTCGGGAAAACTTGGCTAGGCTTACAGGGGTCATTAGCCTAATAAAAGTCTATGAATCTATGAATCTATGAATAAGAGAACATATTGCTACAGATAACAGAACTCAGTTCATGACAAAATAATGTGATATTCTGTTTAAAGGTAACTATTCATCGCGCTGGTGCACCAAGTTACCTTGTTACCAATGGCTTAGCAAAAAGTATGATTAAGCAGTTAAGACTAGAATGAAGAAAGTATCAATAACCGTATTAAATTATGAAAATGTCATTATTTCTGCTACAGAACAAAACTATGTCCAATTGATGATGGATAAGTTACTTGCAATTATTTCTGCCTAGACTTGTCACAATGAAACTTGATCTGATTAAGATACTTTGAGAGACGTGAGACAGAAAACAGTATTTATAGAAGATTCAAGACAGTCAGCAAGTGAGAAGGCAGGTACATTAAATGCAGACACAGTGCAAAAACACAGAACAGAATCACTCTGCAATACAGTACAAAAATAAAGGTATAAGTGATGGACAGAAATCTAAAGAAACACACATTTGTAAGAAAAATGTAGTCAATAAGAATATGTGCACAAGTAAAAAAAAGTGTAAAACAAAATGAGAGTAACTAGACAGAAACTTAGACTAGTGATACAAGTCCTCACACCTACATAGGATCGCCTTTCTCCAAAAACATTGGTTATTGCATTTTATATTTTTTGAGATGGTGTTGGGTAGACGATATTTAATAATTTATTCTTCTGTAGCTTGCTGCTATTTTTTTTATCATTTTTAGTTTTGTTAATATATAATAGTATAGAGAGAGTGTGTGTGTTTGGAATGGTGAGCGACTTTCAGTAATTTCTCTGGTCAGGCCATGCTGAATATCCTATTGTGAAACTGAAGAGACTGAGCTTCAGGGGAAGCACTAGCCCTGTCCAGAATTTTCTGTTACGGTTGGTTGTAATTATGTGCATCAGCATTCTCGATGTCTGAGTATATTTTAATAAACACTGTTTTCCTGAAAGATGGCCAATAAACAAACAGCACTTACAAATATCAGACTTCTTCTTTCAAGTTGGACTGGATGTGAGACTGAGATAATCCATCAAGATTTAAATGACTGTATCCTGAACAAGTTGGATTTTCAAATCACAAGGCTGGAAGGTCAAAGCTCATCTTGACATTTTGGGTTGCAGTCTTTTTGATGGTAAAACCATTGTGGAAGGGCAAAAACAGTGATTTAACACAACTTCCATACTCACTTCCATACTCAGTAAGTAGTATTTTAGGGAAATGAGGGCCCATTTTATGGCAATTGTTTTCTCTGTGTGGCTAATTTACATTTCTCAGCATTGATACTTTTTTAACTTATATTTCAGATGGGAGAGATCTGAGTTTTGGTTATTAGTTTTTAGATGTGGGGGTATGGGTTGCTGCACGAGTTGCTGTAGGTTGAACTCAGTGAGGAGACCTGCAGTATCATTGTTGATTGTGCTGAGTACATTCTGGTTAAAGTCTCCAAGTAAGAGGAGGTGTTGCATGCTTGCTTCGGTAGCTGCGATATTTTGTAAAAGGGTTTTAAAAGTTTGTATGGATGCTAGATGGAGTAGATAGGCAACAGCCAGCAAGAGAGAGAGAGACAGAGAGACAGGAAGCAATATTATGTTTAGTTGATATGTTGAGGAGTAGCTAGTTTGGGATTGATCAGCTTTAACTATCAGTTAAATCTTGAGTTGAGATTTGAAGAGAAAGAAGGTCCCTCCCCCATTTCTTAGCCCTTGCCTGGTATATAAATGGTAGTCACAGCTGGGAAAGAAGTGGTGAATGGAGAGGTTGTCTTTTTATCCATTCTTCTATAATTGCTAATGTGTCTGGGTTGTATTGTGAGAGGACAGCATCAACTTCATCAGTTTTATTCTGAAGACTTTGTGTATTACTTAGGAAACATGGTAGGTGGAAGGGGTCTGGATTAGGCTTGATGGTACCACAAAGGAGTAGTATCAGCAGGATGTCTGTGAATCTGTAGAGATTTTTTGAGATTGTGGGTTTTTCCTGAAAGTCAGGAGTGTGTGTACATGTGGTGGGTATGAATTCAAGTTACCCATCACCCCTTTTCTCCCCCAAACAACTTCTTTGTAGTCCCTTTGGCCAAATATGTGTTGACTGACCATCTGAATCTGATGGACCTCATCCCTGATTTATTAAATTATGACACTATCTACCTACATTTTATCACACATCTATAATCTATACTGTTTTAACAATACCATGTCACTTAAACAGAAAGGTTAATATTGGAAGCCCAAGACAGTGGGCTCTGTACACGCTGGTTTACAAAATCCATTGAACATGTGGGAGAAACAGACAAATATAGGTTTTGTAAAACTGAATTGGAAACAGTCACACACCTCTTTGCTGGTTGCGACATACTAATGGCAAAAGGACTGTATACAGAAAGGCATAATAATCTGGCATGACTGTTGCACTGGGGATTGTGCAAATATTATGGTATTGAAGTGGCTAAAAAACACTGGAAACATGAGCCACAAAGCATCATAGAAAATTATGACGTTTCTATCACATGGGATCACCCATTACCAACAGTTCAAAAGATAGATGCTAGAAAACCTGATATAGTGGTCCAAGAAGAGAAGACAAAAGTAGCACTGATTATTGAAATTGCACACCCAGTGACAACAGTGTCTTGCATACAGAGAGACATAAAATGCTCCTCCAGAAGGTGGTCATTAGAAAAGGAAGGCAGCGGTGGGTGGGGAGTTGAGGATGTGTGAAAATGGACAACACAGATGGAATGTTATGGTAAGTACATAACTTCTTTATCTGATGTTGTCAATTTTCATTTATCCTCAACCTATGGGTCAGATTCCCCAGCTATATGAACCTTTGGGTGGACACCAAGGGCTGATATTACTGGGTATGACTGGGCCAAAGACTTAACTACTCATGGACCTGGTATCTAAATGTGATGGATGATAAAGGTATAAGGCTTTGGCCATGATGTAGCCGTACTTATAATCATTCATAGAGATTCTGGGATTATAGTGAAGGAAGTCACAGATATGATTAAATGATATTTTTATGGTTTTGGTAAGGAAAGTCAGCCCTTTGTTATAGATAAAAGAAACGCTATCTGTCAAACCATCTGATCTGGATTACGTTTGTGATATATTTGTTAACTTGTTATGTTTGAAAGGAAAGATTGGATGAACAGATTTCCTAATGTCTTATATATGGTGTAATCAGGAATGTAACCGTCTATGTACAACTAAACAGTACATGAATACTCTTTTATTTATAAATCCTTGCACCATCTTAGGAAGGAAAGAATGGTTTGTCCTCAACATGACCTTATCCTTCATTTTTATTTTTTTTACATTCTCAGTCTCCAGAGCCATGGATGAGTGTAAGGCAGTCCAAACAGCCTATCTGGACCTCGCCAAGGCCTTTGACACCACCCCCCACTCTGGAATCATAGATAAACCTACTAAGCTGGGCATTAATTCCTACGTCACTCGATGGGTTGCCAACTGGTTTACTGACAGAACCCACACTGTAAAAGTATCTGACTCCAAATCCAGCTCCAGACAAGTGACAAGTGGAGTACCTCAGGGTTCAGTCCTGGGACCTCTCTTGTTTGGCATTTACTTCTCTGAAGTACAGGCCAACACTAAGGGACTCTGGCTAACAAAGTTCACAGATGACTGCAAACTGGGAGCCATTATTGAATCCCCAAATTATGTTGATACTCTACAAAAGGACCTTACAGAAACAGATGCTTGGTGCCAGAGCCTTGGGCTCAAGCTCAATGCCAAGAAATTTATAGTTATCCCCTTTGGGAAAAAAAACATGTACCCATGAATTACCACATAGGTGGCAGTACAATAAACACCGAAAGTGTGATAAGAGACTTAGGGACACAGGTGGACAGTGGTCTCACCTTCAATAACCATATCTCCGCAACAATCAGGAAATCCTTCTATGTGGCACACCTCATCACTAAGGGCTTTTCATCCAGAAAAAAGGAGGTCATTGTCCCACTGTACTCATCCCTCATTAGACCCATTATAGAATACAATGCCCCATTTGGTATGTACCTCTCAAGACATCTGCAACAACTGGAAAGGCCGCAGAAATACCTCACTAAAAGAATCACAGGCCTAAAGCAGATGCCCTATGCTGACCACCTTAAAAAACTCCAGCTATACTCTGTCACATATCATCTACTCCGAGGCAATCTCTGCTTAACATACAAGGCCATGTCAAACCCAGAGCTGTTGGACATGCTACACTTAAAGAAATCCCAATCCCTCAGAGCCACACGCTCCAGGGATCTAAACCTTGTCATCACAATAAACAAAACATGCTGGAGGGATAGGTTCCTGACCCAGAGACTCCCCAGACTCTAGAATAGACTGCCCATACATGTCAAGCAGAGCACCTCTTTGGCTCTCTTCAAAAGGAACCTTGATGACTGGATGGGAGAAAGGAAATTCACCCCAGGGATCACGTCAGTCACCCTACTAGACAGGGGTCCAGGGAAGTAAAATGTTGTGGGAAGAAATAGCCAGGGAATTGTTATGGCTAGGCTTGTATAGCCCCTAGGGTCAATAGCCTAGTACCAACCTATGAACATCTAGATTTAGGTTTAAAGGGAAAAAAAATTCAAGGTTTATAGTATAAAATTTGTTTGCATGGTGCAATAGAAAACTCAGTAAATGGTACCTACTAAATTAAAAATTCACAGTATTATGAGTATTTGGGAGAAATCCTGGAATCTTACATAAAAGTAGAGATAGTTGTGAGTTGCAGTTTAAAAAACTGGCTCTGCACTGAGAGAATCCTCCTTACTATTTTCTCCTCATCTTCTTATGTGAGGCTTCTGGAAGAAGGAGTGGAATATGTTGATGGATGTACCTTGGAGGAGACCAGATCAACTGACAGTGAAAAACCGAGTCCTAAGCAAGTTTATCAAGGTAGAAGGTCCTGTAATAGATGTATATTGCTTAGATGGCATCAGATCCGACGGTTTAGATAATTTTGTCTGTCTTTCTCAGATCTGAAGAGGTAGTTGGATCATGTAACTTATTATTTTTCGAATCCTAGGTTGAGACTGGATCTTTATGAGAAATCTTTAAGAAAAATCCAAAGCCAAGGAAGAAGAAGATGGCTTAGGAGATGAGGTGCTAGATGATTTAGCTTTTTAGAATTAAATTATTCAGAAAAAAAGATGAACTAGTATCCTAAAGAATTGAATGAGTCGGAATTTACCTGATCCTGTTCTACCACATAAAGCAGCTTTTATTATTCAATTCTGAAGAGTTTCCTAGTGAAGAATCAACAGAAGATAAAGGCATGAGAAGAACTAGCAAAATTCAGAAACCAGACTGTCAGGTTTAGATTAGAAATATCGGGGTGAACCATGTCTGTTGTGTGACAAAAGGTCTGGATCTGGATCTAGAATCTGTGGTAGTTATCATAGATAAAGGTCAGAGTAAAGAAAAAGCATATTCGTAAAGGTCAGTAAGGTATAATGAGAATGAGTTTGTCCGTCAATTAAAAAAGGGGAAAACTGACTAGGACAGTAGGGTCCAAAGGGGATTACCTTGTTCTTTACTTAACTGTTTGCTAAATGATATTGGGGATCAGGGGAGACATACAAAATTATATAGAAGCCTGTGAGAAGTATTTTCTATGGGAAGCTTGAAGTAGACAGAGACAGAGGGAGCAAAAAAGCGTAAGGATAGAGCTGAATGAGTCAGTCAGTAGGTTGCTAAATCTTCTGGCTCAGTATAGATGACTGCCCTTACAATGAGCTCTGCACTCAACAGTGTATCGCATTAGAGGCTGTGAAGGCTCAGTATAGGAAGCTGCCTTACAGTGAGCTGTATCACGTTAGAGGCTGCGGACATAGTTAAAGAATGCCTTGTGATAGTTCTTGGCATAGAAGTCTAAATATACTTTCAAGTTGACTTGGTAGTCTTATTTGCCAATTTGTTTAGCTTTGTAGACAAGGTGGTGACAGTAGGGGTATCAAGTAGTTACTGATCTTGTTGTACTAATGGGATACAAGAAAAGTCACAGTCAAGCTAGTTCTGTTGACTTGATCAGTCATTCCTGTCACATAATTGCAGAGATACAACTCGTGAGGTAGTAAAAGGGGCCTGCTCAGTTAGTTTATTAAGATAGGAATATGTGATACCACTAGAAGGTAGATGGAAGATATTGTCCATTGTCACATACTTCCCTAGGGTTCATGATACCCAGGATAAATTTGATTCTTTCTAGTTTGTACATGTACTGAACTATAGTCCACCAAATAGTCCATCATTCCAGCTAAAAGATGGGAGGATAGATATAGGGACTTTGAACTCCAGCTTCTGCTCAAACTGAACTTTGCATTCCATAGGGAATCAAGGGAAGGAATTGAAAATGGAAATAAAGGTGATGGCAGGAAAAGGGGGAGTCCCCGCCACTAAAAAATATCAGGGTAATTGGCTAAGGATATTAAAGCTCTGTCCCTTCCCACCAAAGCATAGCTTCTGAAAGGGATGACCGCTTTAGTTTTTGAACCTTAGTGTTAGACGGAAATGGAGTTGTAGTGTAGGATCCTGTGGGGGAGGAAATGGACAGATGAACAACCAACCACATCCAAAAAAGAAGGTCCCGTCTCTCCAGGCTAGGCATGGATCCCAGGCCAGACAGACCAGAATCAGAGAAACACCTCCATGAAACCAAAATAGAGTTAAAAAAGGGTGGGAGTTACAGAGCATTTTAGTATTATTTTTCATTATATGCACCTTGTACATAGGTTCACAGACAAGCTACCCTAGTGGACCACTCCAAGCCCAGCCAACTACCCATAGTGAGATTAAGCTCTGTACCTTTGTCTGTGAGGTAAGTACCTTAATCATTATGTCAATCCTCATATAGAAGGGGGAACAAGGCAAGAAGACAGGGACACACTCCCTCAAGATGAGAGACTCTCTAGAACAATAGGATACTACCATAATCATGAGTCTTTCTAAGGATATGAGGATCGAAACTGAAAAACACATCCTTATTTGTGGGATCAAAAGCTCAGCAGAACTTTATTTTGTTCTGTTTCCTTTTTGAGGAAAAAAACAAAGGGGTGAGGTAAAAATCTGGACACTCTAGGGGTTTGTATCCATACCTCTCAATATCTTATGCAAGAAACTTGGACAAAAACTTGACAAAACAGGGAACAAAGGCCCCAAAATAGGGACAGATTTTTAATATTACTCTTATGATGTGAAGTCTGAAACTCAAATGTAAGTCATTATTTAGTGACTTAAATCCACAGAACACACATGTGATTTGCACAAAAAATGACACATTTTTTGAAGGACTGACCAAAAATATGATGCAAAATTCTGGAAATTCCTCAAAAGTTGGACAGTTGAGAGGTATGTGAGTGCCAAAAAGCAACCTTCGGATGAAAACTGATTACAACAGAAAAAACTGGCACCATCAGATGTGAGGAAAGCCATGGATCTAAAGAAAAATGTTACCACTTGACAGCTTCAGATCCGAAGACAGCCCAGTTCTCCCAGGGCAACCAGCTAGCTGTCAGATCCTAGGCCCAGGATCTGATCAAGTGAAGCAATGCTACAAACCGAATCTGTAGGCAAAAGGTCAGGAATGGAAAGGTTCTTTTATTATTAATTTTTTTTTAAACTGAGGCATTAGCCCAACTCTCAGTCTGACAAGGAAATGCAGTAGGTTGGATCCGAGCACTCTGGATATGATGAAGGCTGAATCAAGCTAAAAAACTATGAGTCTAACCCCTACAAAGGAACAGCAGCAGGCCGGATCCACAGCGATCAAGCATGAATCTGATGGAGTTGAACCCGAGAACCATCCAGCTCTCCATGGGTACCACACACTCATCGGATACGAGTAATAAAATCTGAGGGAGACAAGAAAGAATGGTCGGAATGACCAGATCTGATGGCAGGAAACATTGGATCCAAAGGAGTCTGCACCAAAATCTGACTGAAGAAGGTTGTCCGCAGCAACAGCTACGGAAAGTTGGACCTAAAGAGGTTGGATCCAATGAAGATTTGTAGTCAGGAAGGAACACTCTAGGGGACCAAACCTGCCATATACAATAGGGACTAAGGATCTGATGGAGGCCCTAGTGACTCCAGATTGAAGAATCGGATCTGAGATGTTCTTTTTGTATGGGTTGATTGCTTCTTTCTTGTATGGGGAGTAGATCCCCATAAGAAACCAGCAAAAAAACTTTCAAGTATACCAGTTTGGAGGATTTTAAATCTGTGTCTTTGTCAGATGAAGCAATTCACTAACAACTCGGCTGTTTATTCCTCTGTGCTAGGTGAGGACTTAGTAACATCAAATGAACCAACTTCCAATATGTCCTGGATTAGTGAAGCACTTCCAAACAATCCAGGACCACACAAACAGCCAGCCTTCTGTGAGGAAAAGAGCTTAACCATTATAACAACCCTGCTCACTGATGCTACATTATTTAATTTCCTATATTTTAGGAGAGCAGAGTTCTCCAGTCCTGCCCTGTACTTCACCTCAACACTTAAAAGACTGAGCCTTTTTATTTATTATTTATGTATTTATTTATTTATTAAATATTGCTCCTGCAAGGCTAAAGTTTGACAGAGAAACAAGGTCTGCATCAGCACACATTCTATAAATGATTTGAAGTCTGAAGCTGAGGCGTATGCCATCATATATCAGTTTTAAAATTCCAGTCATCAGAATTATTTGCCAGATAAGAAAACAGAGTAATGAATATGACCAAAAATCTGGACAATAGATTGGTGTGATTGGGAGAGGGTCAGATCACAGCAAACCTCGGATCGAACACCACTAAGACCTGGGACAGACTACGTTAAAAAAAATGTAGTCTTTCTCTTTCTTAGACAAAACACTAAAAATTTTGATCTTTTGCCTCTCTGTGGTAGTGTGGGTTTCCTCCGGGTGCTCCGGTTTCCTCCCACACCCCAAAGACATGCTGTCGGTGGATTGGGCACTCTAAATTAGCCCTAGGCGTGAGTATGTGCATGTGTGTGCCTTCTGTGGAAGGTTGGGCGCCTGGCTGGCAACTCGACACTGTAAAACTCCACTGCCAATCATGAGCGCACATGTGATCCGCTGTGGCGACCACTAACTGGGAAAAGCCAAAAGAAGAAGAAGAAGGGTCTCAGTTAACATTTGGGGGATTGAAGCTCCAATAATGCTACTTAAATAAAGGAAATTATTAGAATGGATTTTTTTCTACTTTTCTATGTGTTGGAATGAGGAGGTTGAGTCCGCCACAGAAAAAGCAGCTTACTGAAGTAACTCCTTAACTAGGAGTACGGCGGAAAGTGTGATATTTTAAAAAGGGAAGTTAAATCTGGTCAAATGTAAAAGCAGAAAAACTTTACAGAGGAAAAAAGTTAGTTTCAAGCTACTGTATTAAGAAAAATGTGAACAAACTGGAAGTTAGAAAATGGAGGGAAGGAGGTAATATTATATATATCTTTTTTCTTAAGTGAAAAAAATAAATTTATTGATGAAACACATCTCCCACTGTGAAGCTAGGGAGCTGAAGACAACCATGTCCAGTTTCTACAATGGCAAACAAGATCTGATGGATGCTAGGGGTGGCGTATTATGGGTAGGGATGGACCTTGAGAGTTTGTTACAGACCACAAGCTAGTGTAACGCCCAAGTCAGTTCTGAGGATTGGATCTGGATCCATAGGTTGAGGATGAATAAAAACTGACAACATCAGATCTATATTTAAGGATAACTTACTACCCCCCCCCCCAGCATGGTGTTAGATGGGCAGAGGTAAAATAACAGCACTATATTCCTTAACTGTAGATATTCACTTAAATGCTGATAAAGGCAATCTAACAGGCTCAGTCTTCATTGATCTTACAAAAACATTCAGTTTGGCTGACCACAAACTATTACTTCAAGCCCTTATGCTTTAGTAATAATTTCAAAAAGGTTTTGACTTATTCAAAAACTTTAGGACCAAATGGCATAGACAAAACTATGAACCGCAGACCATAATTTCTCTGTCATTGGCCCAAAATGCTGAAAATCTCTTCCCTCTACACTAAAAAGAATCCAGTTGTAGATTGACTTCAGATCAGAATTTAACACATTTTTTCATAAGGTTGCAAAGTGTAGCTGCTTCCATACCTCAAATATTACCTGACCACTGCTTTCCCAAACCCTACCTACAATCTATCATTTCTTTAAGCAAGCAATAATGCCCAATAGGGTGTGTTAATTTATAAATAACACCAACCCAGGGCTGCTCAGAGGCCCAGCGCAGCCTCCATTAAAATTTGCTACACTTCCTCAGTAAACAGGTCCCTAAAAGGAATTAAAGACCCCTTATCTTGTGTGAGTAGATCCATTCTGTGAGGAAACTAGTGGTAATTCTGCTGGCCATTTCCACAAGAAGGGAGAAAGTACAGTTGTGTAAGATCTTACCATATCAGCAGATGTCCTACTTCTCATTGTTACAGTATTCTTTACTCTTCTGTCTACACTTTTGCCAAAATTTACAGGCTGGATGTCATTTCCAGGGCAAGAGCAGGATTTGCCATGGCTATCCTTCAAAGGTTTGTGGGGGTTCTTCTCTGTCTTCCCTCTCCCATACTTTACAATAGATTTAGTACTCTCCCAAGTATGAAGAATACCACAAAAGTGATAAGGAAGGAGATAGTAAAGTTGAGTAAGATCTTACCATAACAGTAGATGTCCTACTTCTCACAGTTGGAATATTTGGTCTCCTCCTCCTGCTCCTTTTTATTTTTCTGTTGCCCTATTGGTGGCTGAGTTTTTTTTTTCTTACATCCTGATCTCCTTCTGTGGATGAACATGATATTGTTTCTCAGGGGGTTGCTGTGGTTCTCCTGGGGTAAGGATTAGGCATCTGTAATTCGCAATGTATGTTACACCTTACACGTAGGACATACGTCTGACATACCATGCTGGGAAGGTGTAAAGGCTTTGGTATGCTGGTCAGATGTTAGGCAATCCTCAGCAAGATATCCCAGTATAAGGAATACTGCAACAGTGATAAGGAAGGACATTGACTGCTGCATGGGGCAGAAGTGAATCACCACAGTGATCTTGGAGGATTCCTTCTGAATCTTCAGAAGTAACCTGGATATCAGTGGAAAGGGGAGAAAATGCATACAGGAACATTCCTGTCCAAGGAAAAGAGAAGGCATCTATCTTCCAGGCCTTCTTCCATGGAGTTCTGAATCTCACCAGCTGATTGTTCACAGAGGAGGCAAATAGGTTTACTTGAGGAATGCTCCACAGAGGGATCCAATCTTGGAAGACCCCTGATCGAGTTTCCATTCATAAGTGTCTCTTTTGACAGGAAAATGGGAACAACCATGTAACTAAGGGCAGCAGCAGTTTCCTGAAGATGGGCATAACCATTCTAACAAAAGAGGGAAGCCTTCCCTGTTCCCTGTCCCAGGACCAACAAAAGTAGCTCTCCCTTGCCCACTAAGGGGACCCCAACAGCTACAGAGGATGTGGGTAACCCCTATTACATAATGGCTGTATGTGCTATACCACATGGTCTGAGGTACAATAAATGGCCACAGCAGAGTCACCCACCTGCGGCTGAGGAAAATTGTTAGCCTGCTGTGGTGGCAAAGTCTGTTTGCTTATACCTTTTCTTTTTGTGGTTGGAAGAAGGATTGATTGTGGGACTGGTAGCCTGTTCTATTGTCAAACCAAAAATGGTGCCGCTTTTCCAGGGATGACAAGCTAGCAAAAACTATCAGTCCACCAAATTATGTTGTTGATAGGAAAACACAGTAAGAAGCACTTTAAAATACTATTCCAGCACCACAAAAATAAAATAAACACAATTTCTCCTCAGAAAATATGTTTTCAGTTACTTTACACCACTTTTAAACTGACAGACAAAACTGAGCTCTTCATTTAAAAACACATTACAGTCTCAAGACAGTCTTTTAAACCACAACACTCCTAGCTTTAAAATAACTTTCCTGAGGAGGAAAATAATAAAACATGAACAAAATTAAGAAAATGAAATTTTCCCCCAAGGGAGCTTATCTGCCTAGCAAAGGGAAGCACAAGTTGACCATCGATCCTCTAAAGCCTTTGATGAACATACTCTTCAGAGGCAGTAAATCTCTTAAGGGCCTCACTCCCAAACGTATCTTTTAGTCCACACAGCTTGAGCTGCTTAACAGTTTGGGAACATAGAAGGTGCCCTGAACCAGGTGTTATGTCCTTGGCAGGATATAACCCATATAGCTATGGTTACTGCAGCAGTGATCAACATGATGAACATCAAAAAATCCCTTGGAGAATTTAAAGAAGGAGGGCTGAAAATTCTGAGATTCCTCTGAATCAGCTTACCTCTCTTACACTTTTTAATAGCCTCTGCAGTAGATGGTTCAAAAACTAAATCTCTCTCCAGAGGAGAATTCAAAGTTTCATTTTTGACATCTTCTGAGAGGTTCTGAGAACACAGTCAAGTAAACCTCCTCAAAACAGTACCAGTGGCAACAGACTTTTCCTCAAGAGGAAACTGCAGTCAAAACATTCCTCATACTTCATAATTACTCAGTATAAGCTTTAACATATGAACCTGATGATTCAAAATTCTAGAAATCAAACTTGCAGAAGCATACCCTTCTTTCCCAAATGTATATGTTCATAGGTGAGTACTAGGCTAGCTGTTCTTGCAGGTCATTTGAAGCCTAGCCAGTTTCCCTTTTGTACTTGAATTAACCTATCCCATCTGGTTACAGACTGACCTTGCCCGTCCTATGGTCAATAATTATATATTGCCCCTAATGAGAATAACTATGATCATACCATATATAATTTAATGGGACCCATGCATGGGATAAAGTACATCTGTAGTACGGGGGTGGGGGGTCCTGGGGTAAAGCTTTTGCTTCCCTTCCATAGATCCAAGTTGCTCTTGAATATGGACAGGGATGAACTTTGTTTTATGCAGATGGGGAGTCTGTTCCAGAGCAGTGGTATCCTCTGCAAGATATACCTTTCCCTCCAAATCATTCTGTTGATGATGCAGAAGAGGTTTAGATCTCTAGACTGAGTATTTTTAATGCCATTTGACTTGCTGATGTGCAGTAAATCCATCAGTAATGGGTCACAGGATGCCTTGTATGCAAGACAGAGGTCACATCTTAGCAGTCAGTAGGCTACTGAGTATAGTGACAGGGCTTTGAGTCGGTCCATGTAGGACGTACTGTTTAAGCCTTATAGCCTTTTAGAAAGGTATCTCTGCGGGTGCTACAGTTCTTGCATGTGTCTGGACAAATACATGCCAAAGGCGGCACTGTATTCAATGACTGGCCTAATGAGGGCTGAGTAAAGGAGGGCAGTGACATCCCTAGATGTCGACACAATCCCTTTGTTTATAAACTGTGCAGTATAGAAGGACTTTCTTACAACAATGAACACATGTTGGTCAAAAGTTAGGTCACTGTCCACATAAGTTCCCAAATCCCAAACAACTGGGTCAACTGTTAGGGGATATTCTCAATGTGGTAGTTCATTGGGGTAGATGACTTCCTAAATGATACATCAGTTATTTATTTGGGACAAACAATCCTGCAGGATAGCCAAATCATTTGGGGATTCGATGACTGCTCCTAGCTTGCATTCATCTGAAAACGTAGTCAGCCACAGCCCTTTGGTATTTGGCTTTTACTTCAGAAAAGTAGATGCCAAACAAGAAAGGTCCTGGCACAGTACCCTGGAAGACTCCACTGGTGACTGGTCCCTTTGTGGAGACAAGTAAGTCATATAGAAAGGATATATATGAATGCCCTGCAGTCTGCAATGAGTTATCACTGGAGTTATGGCACTTCATTTTGTGAACACCACTGGAGCTGTAGATAACCCAAAGGATAATGCACAGAACTGATAATATGGCCCAGATATAGAGAAACTGAGACATTTCTATGGGAATGTGAGGTAAGCATCCTTTAGGTCTGATGTCACCATGACATTGAAAGGAGGAAGGATAAGTAACAGAGTTTGAAGTGTCAGAATTTTGAATTTTGGTGCTTTTACATACAGACTGAGAAAGGACAAATCTAGAACTGGTCTCCATGAAAGCACTTTCTTTGGTACCAGAAACATTCTAGACTAGAAGTATTTGTTCCTTTGATCTAAAGTTACTGGATCTATGACTCCTACTGTGAATTAAGTGTTAAAGAGTCTGAGGAACAAACGCTGTCTGCTTCGGAGGATGGGGAAGATTTCCTCTGACAGGATGTATTTGTATCCAGTGCCAACTGTAACCCTCCTAAATTACTTTTAGCACCCAAGACTCTGAAACAATCCTTTGCCAAAGAAGGAAGTAAACAGACACTTTCTGGTACAGATTTCGAGAGTAGGGGACAGAATGGGGTGATAGAATGCTGGCATAGTTATTCTGAAGTATTAAACTGTCCCATTTTTAGAAAAGGTCAATGTGTCTTCTTCTCCTCCTACAATCTCATTTTACTCCATGTTTGACTAGAATTGGCAGGGATTGCTTGTTTTGCTTTCTAAAAGAAAAATAGGATTTGGGAGATTTGTAAAGGGGGTGGGGTTTGAACAGTCTTACACATTCCTGAATTATTTTTCTCCTTCATCAAATTGTTTGAGGACTGAGTAGCAGAAAGGCCAACCAAAACCTACTTATCTAATGCAGAATTCAAAATTTCAGATTTTACTTCATCAATAAACTTTTGGTTACACACCCAGGCATATCTCCACAAACCTGTAGCAGTGGCAGCGCCCTAGTCACAGTATCTGCACAACCCTACACACTCTTCAAAGCATGTTTAGACACTTGAGAAAGATTAGAAACAATAGGATTCAGCAAGGAACTACCCTCTGAAGGAAGTGAGGCCAAGTATTCCATCAAACTGCACAAATCAGAATAAACTTCCACATATGTGCCTGGTAGTAAAGAATTATATAACCTAAAGTGAAAGAACAGAAACTTCTCTTAACCAAATCTTTTCAACATCTTGCCTTCTTTATTCACAGGGGAGAGGTTGGTATTGACCAACAGTCTGTTGCCAGCTGGCAGAGGTAGATATAGTAGCAGGATCTGATCTAAGATGAGAAAACAAAAATGTGTTAATTTGAGGTACTTGGCTGAAGGCTGACAGTCAGGATTATTACTGTCAGCATTAAACACATCCTTCAGGAAAGGCAAAATGGGAGGGATGGCCATAGAATGAGGTATATCCACTTGTAACATATCATGTCTCCTCGGTTCAGGGGGGAACATCCACTTGTTCCCACAAAAAAATACCTCATTCATCTTGGAAATAGTCTGAGAGAAAGAAAATTCCACCAAATTTCCTCAGAATCAGAGTTATGGGCTCTGGAATCTACAAGAAAAGCCCTGCTTATGTCTATGTCAGAATCTTCTGACAATTTTTCCTCAGGAATTTCTTTACTGATATTACCTCCATGTAAGGCTTTCTGAGCACCAGGATTAACAGACTGTAATAATTGCTTGGCTAAGGTAAGAAAATCATCTTTATGAACAGATGCCGTGCCTTGAGATGAACAATGTTTAACCTGTTTTTTCTTTGTAGTTAACACTCTGGTAGAAGATGGAAATTAATCTTGGTCAAAAGGTCTCTTTCCTGGTTACCCCGAAAAGCATCCCTCAGAGTGTCCCCCAAACCAAAAGAAGATGGTTCTCCCATGCCTAAATCAGACAATGGAATAGCCAAAGAGGATGCAGCTGAGTACCAGTCCTTAGTGGCTGAAAGGACTACCCCAGTGGGACCCATAGAACCAAGTGAGTGGTCTGAGGAACGCTGGTTGGCCTTTACACATTCACTCAATAACAGTTGAGGCACTGTCTGAGCCTGCAGTGGTAGCAAGGGCTCTTTATTGTGTTGTTTCTTCCTTTTAGGTACAGTAGGAAAGAGCATGCAGGATCAGTGTACATATCCATGCTGCAGCCCAGGAAGAGACCTGAATGCCAGAAAGCAGGACGGGAATGAGTCATTCATTCAGAAGTTAAGCTTTCAAACAAGTGTACACACGCAGTTCATAGACACACACTACACTTTCCTATACAGTCCCTTTTTTTTTTTTTTTTTTTTTTTAGAATAAAACAAAAAGTTGTATGAGAAATAAGCAGCATTACTCAATGTACCCTGACAGAAAAAAAAATACCAGGTAAGTTGTCGTGAAATATACATAAGCATTAAAAGCCTAAAAAATGTTTCTGCCCATTTAAAACACTTTCTGATCCTTAAATTCACAGCAAAACATTTAAAAGTTTACATAAGCAGCACACCTTTAACACAAAATAGCCACCAAATCAAAAAATAAGCCCTTTGCTAAAAATTAGTGATCCCAGGAAAGAAACTTCCAATACTCTGAAAAAATATTGTGCATCTTAAAGAAAAAAAATACTGTTTTTAGTCAGTAAATAAAATATACAGTTGTGTAAGTAAACTTACCATAACAGTAGATGCTCAAATGAGCACTGCTGCTGTAGCCTGAGCTATATGGGTTATATCCTGCCAAGGATCTAACAGCCAGCAAGCTTCCAAAATTTCAGGTCACCTTCCACGGACCCAAACTGTCAGTCAGCTCGAACTAAGCTGACTAAATGATAATTTTGGGTGCTAAGTCCTTCAAAGCTTTCCTGCCAACAGAGAGAGGGAGGCAAGCCCTGAAAGGATGATGCTAGGTACAACAAAAAAATCAACAACCACACCCTTGCATAAACAATCTATCAAAAACCAAGGGGGATGGTGGGAGGAAGCAGCTACTGAAGCAGTGATCATTCAAATATCTACCATTATGGTAAGTTTATTTACACAACAGTACTATGTTCATCATATTGATCACTGCTGCAGTAGCCTTAGCTATATGGGTATATTACCCTAGCTTATTACATTTGGGAGGTGGAAGGAGAAGAGTCCAGGAGCCCCTAGAGAATGCTCCTTGCAAAACCTGATCTTGGCCTAAAGAAAGAATCAAGCTTACAGTCCTTTGTAAAAGTATGTACAAAGGACCAATTAGCAGCTTCTAGAATTCTTTTAGAATGCAATCTTTTCTAAAAATACATAGATGAAGCCAATGCCCTGGTATAGTGTGCCTTGACCTTTACTGGAATAATTTAATTGCGGTAAGTATAACAAAAGATAATAGCCTTAGACAACTGATTTGATTAGTCTGTTCTGACACAGGTTGTCCCTTTCTCTTACCTTCACAAGAAATGAACAACTGATCCAAAGATCTGAAAGATTTAGTTCTGTCAAGAGAGTACCTAAGCTGCCTGTGACATCCAAGGTATGGAATATGCTTTCTCACTCATTTTTTGGGTTCAGTAAAGAAAATGGAGAGATGCATAGTTTGGCTTAAAGTGAACTCGGATACCACTTTAGGCATAAAAGAAGGATTAGTTCTCAAAGAAACCCTGTCCCTGTGGAAAATTATTTAGTGTTGACTCACCATAAGAGCTTGCAACTCAAATACTCTTCTTGCAGAGGTCAAAGCAATCAGTACAACTGTTTTCCATGTTTCTCTAACACAAAATTAAGATCACAAGGAGTGGGCACTGGTTTTCTTTGAGGTCTTATGCAAAACTTCTTTCAAAAACATTTTGGCACAAGACCGCATTGAAAGAGTAGGATCCATGGGCAGACATCTTGAAATGGCCAATAAATGAACCTTGACAGAGGAATCAGAAAGGACATAGGACAGCAACTCACACAAATATTGTACAATTAGAGAAGAATTAGCCCTGAATGGGTTCTGGTTATGTTGTTGGCACCAACTAGAAAACCTTTTCCATTTGCCAATATATGATTTTCTAGTAGCAGGCTTTCTTGCCTCCATTAGTACCTGCTGAGTGTTTTAAGTAAAGAGGTGCCTAAAAGGAATTAAGACTGTATAATCCAGCCAGTCAATTGAAGTTGATTGGTGTCAGGGTGTAGCAAACACCCTTGTTCTTGTGTGAGTAGATCCAGTCTGCAAGGAAGCTTGTGGTAATTGCCCTTGGCCATTTCCAAAAGAAGTGAGAACCATGATTGCCTGGGCCAAAAGGGAGTCACCACAATGTTCTTGGGGGGGATTCCTTCTGAATCTTCAGAAGTACTCTGGATATTAGTGGAAGGGTGGAAAAGCATACAGGAACATTCCTGTCAAAGAAAAAAAAAAGACATCTGTCTTTCAGGTCTTCTTGCATGGAGTCCTGGAGCAGAACCTTATAGGTTCATTGGTTCATACGTAAGTACTTGGCTAGTTTCCTTTGCAGGCCTTTTTAAGCCAAGTGAATTTCCCTTTTTGGGCTCGAAATAACCTAATCCATTTGGTTATAGATTGGCCTTACCCATTCCATGGTTGCAATTATATATTACTCCTAATGAGAACATACCATAGATAATTTGAGGGGACTCATGCATGAGATAGAGCATTTAGGAGCTGCGTCTGTTCATTAGTAGAACAGAAGGCAGTCCTAGGGTAAATTTTCTGTTTCCCAATCACAGGTCTAAGTTGCACTTGAAAATGGACAGGGATGAACTTTGTTTTATGTGGATAAGGAGTCTGTTTCAGAGCAGCAGTATCCTCTGCAAAAAATTTGCAGAAGAGGTTTAGATCCCTAGACCAAGTATTTCTGATGCCATTTGACTTGATGATGTACAATAAATCCATCAGTAATGGGACGGAGGATGCCTTGTATGCCAAACACAGGTTACTTCTAAGCGGTCTGTAGGATACCTAGTATAGTGACAATGATTTGAGCTGGTCCATGTAGGACATGTTTAGGCATCATGTCCTTTTAGTAAGGTATCTCTGTGGGCGTTCCAATTGTTGCATATGTCTGGACAGATACATGACAATGGAGAAATTATATTCCATGACTGCTGTAATGAAGGCTGAGTAAAGGGAAACAATGACATCCCTAGATGTAGACACAATCCCTTTGTTTATAATCTGTGCAATATAGGACTTTCTTACAACATAGACAAATGATAGTCAAAACTTAAGTCACTGTCCACATAAGTTCCTAAATCATGAGCAACTGGTCAACTCTTAAGTGTGTACTGTCAATGTGGTAGTTCCCTGGGGTAGATGACTTTCCAAAGGATATAATAATGCATTTTTGGAATTTAGTTTCAGACCATGATTTTAACACCAGTCATTTAGTTGAGACAAACCTTCCTGCAGGATGGCTAAGTCATCTTGCCAGCTGACTGTTCAGTGAGGAAGGAAAGAGGTCTGCTTGAGGAACTCCTCACAGATGGATCAAATCTTGGAAGACCACTGATCTAGTTTTCATTTGTGCGGGTCTGCACTTGTTCTGCTAAGCCTGTCTGCCACACAGTTTTGCTCTGACAGAATGTAGGATGCCTGTAGAGTGAGATTGTGCTGTGAAGCTATATCCCAAGCTAGCATGACTAGCCTGCAAAGGGGGGGTATATGACCTGGTTCACCTTTGCTTCTTGATGTACCACATGGCTAAAGTATTGTCTGTAACAACCTGAAGTGATCCTGGGGAGCAAATATGATTCAGAGAGTTGAGTGCCTTGGTAAGGACAGACATCTATTTTATATTTATATGTTTGCATCTGCCCTTAGTGTCCAGCACACCTTGAACTTTTATCCCTCTGGAAACTGCTCCCCAAACAAAGTCTGAAGCATCTGCATTGACTGACTGCTTTGGAACAGGAAGGGAGAAGGGAAGACCTGGGTTTAGGGATATCTGTTGTCTCCACTAAGGGATTTCTCTTTCTGACAAACTCCAGTCCTGAAATTTGAAAAGACAAAGGGTTTTGTTGGTATTGGGACCAAAGACACTTCAGATACCAATGTATCTTTCTCATGTGGAGTCTTGCCGGGGTTATCATCAGAATCATAGAAACCATAAGACTCAAAATTCTGAGGTATTCCCTCACAGTGACCAAAGTTAAAGCAGAAAACCCTAGAAATAGATCTAGATATAGATATATTTTTTTTCGGGAAGAAAAGCTCTTTGAACTGTAGCATCTAGTTGACAACCCAGAAACACAATCCTGTGAGAAGGGGTCAAGAAAGACTTTTGAAGTTCTCTTGGGATCTCAGTTTGTGTAAGAGATCTCTCACCCAAAAGCAGGATTCCTGACACTTTGAAAAAGACTCTGCAAAGATAAGCAAGTCATCTACATATGGAAAATGTGGATACCCTGTAGCATGAAATTAACTATAACTGGAGCTAGATGCTTTGTGAACACTCTTGGTGCAGTGGATAGTCCAAATGGTAAGGCAGAAAACTGATAAAGTGAACCAGACACACAAAACCTTAAGAAACACCTGAAATATGGATTAATAGGGATATGACAATAAGCATCTTTTAAATCTATTGTTACCAGGAAGGTAACAGATTGTGAAGTGATATGGTTTTGAATTTGGGCACTATCACAAATAAGTTTAGGAAAGAAAGATCCAGAACCGATCTTTAAGTATTTTCTCTCTTTGATACTAAAAACATCCTTGAATAAAGCCCCTTTCCCACCTGGGACTGAGGAACTGGATCTATCACTCCCTGGAACAGCATGTGATGAAGGACAGGTGGAAATAACAGTCTGGTTTGGTCTGCAGGATGAGGAATTACCCTCTAGAAAGGAGGAATTTCCTCCCATTGCAATCTGTAACCTTGATGAATGATCTTCAGAACCCATTTGTCTGAAACTATCAGTTGCAAAGAGAAAAGTGGAGATTCATACTTTGTAGAAGACAAAAGGGGATGCCTGGGTAAGAAATGGAAACAAAGTCCCTTAAATAGTCATTCTGACTTATTGGACTATCCTTGGTTTTGGGAGTTTTCAGAACTCTTTTTGAAAACCCCTTGCCATTTCTTCTTAAATGTCTGGTTATCTGCATTTTGTTGAGACTATTTAATCTGTTTCTTACCAAAATTTGACGAGGAGTTAGAGAATCCCTTGGAAATTTGGAGGTCCCCAACCATGTCCCAAGACACTCACTCCATGTTTCTAAGCATTCTGGAGAATATTAGGGTCCAACCTAACACACTCATACTGGATGACTTCAACTACCCCTCCATTAACTGGGAAAACTACTCATGTACCAATACACTTGCCCAACGTTTCCTGGAATTCATTAATTCTAATGCCCTGGACCAGCTCATTCTTACCCCCACTAGAGGTAGCAACATCCTTGACCTGGTCATTACTAACATGGGCGACCATTGCTCTACACCAATAGTCAACTCCTCCCTGGTTAGATCCAACCACAAACTAATCACCACATCCCTCCCACCCCCACCCCCCTGCAAAGGTAACCACCATGAAAAACTTCTCTAAAGCTAACTTTGGGCTCCTAAGAACAGAGATGGCTAACTTCACGGCATCCATGCAAATGGAGAACAGTTGCATGACTGCCGAATCATACACAAATGCATGGATCTCACCATACCCAATAGAACCAAGACATTCTCCTCCAAAAAAGGAAGCCAATTTGGTGCTTCCCTGCAATAAACAAACTCTACAACAGAAGGAGGAAACTGATGTGGAATAAGGTGAAGTCCCAAGACTGAAAAAACTCCCTTATCAGTCTCAACAAAAAGTTGAGATCCCTCATCAAATCCTCTAAAGCTAGCTATGAAAACAGAATTGCAGCAGATAGTAAAGACAACAAGGCCTTTTATAGCTATGTAAAGAACCTCCACGGCAATACCCAGATTTGCTCTGAGCTACTGCACAATGGTACCTCCTATACCGAGCCAACAGATATTACCAATATACTGGCCGATAGATTCAGTGCCAACTTTTCTCCCCCCCCCCAAAGGGTCAATCACAATACCAGTAGATTACCAGGCACCCAGTATTACTGCTGCACAGGTTAAAACAGCACTGTCCAAGGCCAAGAATACAGCTTCTATGGAACCTGACAATATCCCTGGCTGTATTCTACATGAACTACAGAGTGAACTGACACCTCACCTGTGTGGTCTGTTCAATCGCAGCCTCACCTCAGGCTTTGTCCCTACTGAATGGCGCACTGCTATAGTCATCCCTCTTCACAAAGGAGAAGCGACTACAGACCCTGGGAACTATTGCTCCATTAGCCTGATGAGTCTGATATGCAAAGCTATGGAATGCATCATCATCATGAACCTAATAAACAAGGATATAGGGAATCTCCAAACTCTGAATCCCACACAGTTTGGTTTTGTAAAGGGTAGATCATGCCTGCTCAGCTTGGTTGACTTCTTTGAGTCAGTCACCAGTGCTGTGGATGAAGGCAAGGTGGTTCATACAGCCTACCATGATCTGGCCAAGGCCTTTGATAACATTCCCCACTCAGGAATCACAGAAAAACTCACTAAGCTAGGCATCAATCCCTATATCACTAGGTGGGTTGCAAACTGGCTCTCAGATAGAACCAACAGTGTGAAAGTAGCTGATTCAAAGTCAGACTGCCGACCAGTCACAAGTGGAGGTCCCACAGGGATCAGTCCTGGGTCCTCTCCTGTTTAGTATCTACTTCTCAGAAGTCCAGTCCAACATGAAGGGACTCTGGCTGACAAAGTTTGGAGATGATTGCAAGTTGGGAGCTATTACTAACTCCCCAAGTGATGCTGACATCCTACAGAAAGGCCTCACTGAGACCAACGACTGGTATCAGAACCATGGCCTTAAGCTCAATGCCAAAAAATGTGTCGTCATCTCCTATGGGAAAAACCCAGTTCCTATGAACTACCACATCAATGGTAGTCCACTGAGCACAGAAGGCGTTATACGAGATCTGGGAACACAGGTTGACAGCAACCTCTCCTTTGATCACCACACTGCCACTGTGGTCAGAATGTCCTTCTATGTGGCACATCTCATTACTAAGGGTTTTGCATCCAGGAAGAAAGAGGTCATTGTCTCCCTCTACTCTTCCCTCATTAGGCCAGTCATCGAGTACAATGCCCCATTTGGTATGTACCTCACTAAACACCTGCAACAACTGGAGAGGCCACAAAAGTACCTCACAAAGACGATCTTAGGCCTTAAACACTTGTCCTATATGGACAGACCCAAAAAACTCCAACTATTCCCTGTCTCATATCACCTACTTAGAGGCGATCTCTGCTTGACTTACAAAGCCATGTCTGACCCAGCTCTGTTAGAAATGCTACATCTAAGGAAATCCCAATCCCTTCGCACCACATGCTCCAGAGACCTCAACCTCATTACCACAATCAACAGAATGTGCAGGAGGGACAGGTTCATAACCCAGAGACTGCCCATGCTATGGAATAGATACATGTCAGACAAAGCCCCTCACTGGCCTTCTTCAAGAGAAATCTTGATGAGTGGATGGGAAATAGAAAATTCACCCCGGGGATCACTCCGGTGGCTCTACTCGACAGATGCACTGGAAACTAAGGTCGGGTGGCACAAGGCCTATCCTATGGGCTAGGCTTGTAAAGGCGCCAGGGCCATTAGCCTAGTACACCTATGAACCTATGAAAAGAAGGGATGAAAAATCTTAGGGATTCCCTGTTTCAGCATACCCCTTTCATCACACTTTTTATCACCTCTGCATCAGGGGCCAAAAATCAAATCTCTATCCAAAGTAGCATTTAAAATCTCATCTTTAACATTGCCTAGGACATTCTGAGAATGCAACCATGAAAATCTTCTGAAAATAGTACAAGTGGCCATAGCCCTTGAAAAATTATCAACAGAGTCATATACATACACTGTATACGGTAAGTACTGACTTGAACAGTAGAAGAAATTAAATTATTTAAAGCAGATTTTTCCTTACATGAAGAAACTGCAGACAAAGCATTCCTCATACTTCCACAATTAGTCAAGACAAACATTAATATATGAGCCTGACGATTCACAATTCTGAAAATCAAAGTTGCAGAAGCATACAGCTTTTCCCATACTTATCAGTAATCTTCCCATCCTGATCAGAAATAGTAGGTTTGGAATTAACTAAGTGTTTAGCAGCATAAGGATTAACTAAAGCTTCAGCTGCTGGATTAGGACTGGGAAGAGTGTATAAAAACTTAAAAGACTGTTGAACTTTATAGATCTCATCTGTCCTTTTAGGGGCAGCTGGTTGACAGGAATATTGCAGGCAGCAAGTGGCACATCCTTCAAGTCAGACAAAACTACAAGAATGGGTAAATGTTCTGGAAATTCCTTTTGTGACAACCCATAGTGTTTTCTGAGGGACTGAGAAGCCTCAGAGCTCTTCCACTGAAAACACTGGCACATTCTACAAATAGTTTCAGAGAAAGAGAAACCCCCACAAGGAGAATCAGAAACTGAGCTCCCCCCAGAGTCTGAATCAGAAATCTGAAGAGAAAACAGTGTATCTCTTCCGTCATCCTCCTGTCCAGATTCAGAATCTTTAATCTCTTCAGGAAAAGTAATATCAGTCTTTCTTTTACCAAAAACTAGCTTACAAGAAGGATTGATAGCCTGAATTAAACCACAGGCCAGATTCAGTAAACTTCTTCTGTCTAAGGAAATTTGAGAAGTAGATAAATGCTTACTTTTCTGCTTCTTTTTGACAGGAAAAATGGTGCCAGCAGTGTTAATAGTCACAGCAGCAGCTTTCCTAGGAATAGGCAAAACATTCTGACAAAACAAGGAAGCCTTCCCTGTTCTCCCTCCCAGAACTGGCAAAAGTAGCTCTCACTTGTCCACCGAGGGGACCACAACAGCAGCAGAGGATGTGGCTAACCTCAGATCCATAGTGGCTATTGGTGCTACACCAGAGGGACTTGTGGTAAAAGAGGAGTGGTCTGAGGTACAATAAATGGCCTCAGCACAGTCAACAACAACCTTCGGCTGAGGAAAACTGATAGCCTGTGGTCATGGCAAACGATGTTTAACTTTTTCTTTTTGTGACTGGATGAAGGACAGACCATGGGACTTACAATTTGTTCCATGGTTAGGCTGAAAATTGCTCCTTTTTCCTGGAGAAAAATAAGCAGCAAATGCCAGTAAAAATAAAAAGTCTTTACAAAGCACTTTTTTCCCAGACAGATACAGTAAAAAGCACTTTAAAACACTTTGCTAACCTCACAAAGTAAAATTAACACAATTTCTCCACAGAAAAACTGGTTTTCAGTTACTTTAAACAACTTCTAAACTAACATGAGTGCTTCTGTTTAAATGTACAGTAGACTTGTGACATCTGTTAGCTTTAAAATAACTTTCCTGAAGAATAAAGTATAAATAATAACAAAAAAATATTAAATGGAAGTTTTTCCCCCCAAAGGGAACTTATCAACCCAGCAAGGAACAGCACAAGCCGATCATTGATCCTCAAAAGCCTCAGAGGAGCATACTCTTCAGCAGCAGTAAAGCTCTGAAGGGCCTAGAGCCCATACTTGTCTTTTAGTCAGCTCAGCTGAAGCTGCCTGACAGTTTTGGCACATAGAACGTGCCCTGCAGCTTTGGAAGCTAGCTGGCTGTTATATCTTTGCCAGGATATAACCCATATAGCTAAGGCTACTGCAGCAGTGAGCAATACAATGAACATCAGCTTTTTCTTAAAAGCATAACAATTTCTGTGGGGAAGGGTTCCTCTGTTGAGACTTATCTGCCAGAATGAAGCTTTCAGGCCAATTGCTTCCTCTTGAGGCGGCAAGAAAGTACTGGAGTTGTCTTCACTCTGATTGCTGACTTTCCTCCAAGGGGCTGGCCAATCATCAGTTAGAGAGAAGGTGTTGGAGGGAACCAGATCTTTGTGAAGCTGGCTGCTTGTTGTATGCTGGGCAGAATACAAACCATATAGCCAAAAGGGTACTGCAGCAGTGAGGATGATGAACATCAGAACTATACTACCTCCTTGCCACAGTTCATAACACAAATACTGACTGACTCTCATGCACACTACCATAAAATGATTGCCAATATTGCTTATGCAAGAACCATTCAGCACATCTTCTAAAGTGCTGATTGCACCCCCAACAGAGTTTGTCCAGTGTAGTCACTCCTTCACCCCACCCTTGCTACAGCTTTGCATTCTCTCTTTTTCAATGTATAAAACCTTACCTTGATTCTCAGGTATGTTCTAGTGCTGGTTGCCTGAGGTGTGCCTCCCATAGGGCAACAAGAACAATACTACTATTTTTGTTTGTTTGTTTTTTACAGCAGCTCTCAAGTTACTCCAGTTAGCATCTGACATATTAAAGTTTCTTATGAATGTTGTCTTCCCTTTACCTGATATCATACAGATACCATCCATCTTTGTCCTTCCCATGAGGAGAGAGACATCTATATACAACCCTCTGTGGATTCTGCTGCCATTTATAGTCTCCTTTGTGATCCACAGTGCCTCTCTTCTCCTTGTTTACCTTTGTGTTCTGCTGCTTTGATGCCTCCCATTATTAATAGCATTAGACCTCCCTCCATTTTACCCCAAACCCCTCCCAAACACTGTAGGTTCATAGGTAGGTGCTAGGCTATCTGCCCGAGGGCATTTATAAGCCTAGCCAGAGTGTGTCGGCTTTTGCCACCCCATTGATTAATTAACTGATCCTCTGTCAAGCAGAGCCAATCAAGTGATCCCAGGGGTGTATTTTCTGTTACCCATCCACTCGTCAAGGTTTCTCTTGAAAAGTGTTAGTGAGGGGCTCTGCCTGATGCAGTTTGGAATTTTGTTCCAAAGCATGGGGAGTCTCTGTGACAGGAATCTATCCCTCCAGCATGTTCTATTTATTGTTGTGGTGAGGTTTAGCTCACTACAGCGCATGGCTTGCAGTGACTTGGATTTCTTTAGGTGGAGCATGTCCATCAGTTCTGAGTTGGACATGGCTTTGTAAGTCAGGCAGAGATCACCTCTGAGTAAGCGATATGCCACTGAGTACAGCTGGAGTTTTTTCAGTTGGGCTGCATAGGACATATGTTTGAGGCCAGTAATCCTCTTGGTGAGGTACTTTTCTGGTCTTTCCAGCTGTTGGAAGTGTCTTGTGAGGTACATTCCAAATGGGGCATTGTACTCTATGATGGGTCTAATGAGTGACGAGCAGAGGAGCACTATAACCTCTTTATTTCTAGATGTGAACCCTTTAGTAATTAGATGGGCCACACAAAAGGATTTCCTAACTACTTTGGCAATATGATTGTCAAAGGAGAGATTACTATCTACCTGGGTCCCCTATGAGGTAATTCGTGGGTGTTTTGTTTTTCCCAAACGGGATGACTATGCATTTTTTGGCATTTAGCTTGAGGCCAAGACTTTGACACCAGGTGTCCGTCTCAGTAAGGCCCTTTTGGAGGATGTCCATGTCAGCCGGAGAGTCAATTATGGCTCTCAGTTTGCAGTCATCAGCAAACTTGGTTAGCCATAGTTCTCCTGTGTTTGCCTGCACTTCTGAGAAGTATATGCCGAACAGTATGGGTCCCAAGACCAAGCCTTGTGGGACACCACTTATGACTGGTTTAGAGTCGGACCTGGAGCCCACTATTCTTACCGTGTGAGTTCTGTCTGTAAGTCAGTTGGCATCCCATCTCATGACGTAGGGGTTTATGTTCAGGCTGGTGAGCTTTTCTGTAATGCCTGAGTGGAGAATGGTGTCAAAAGCCTTGGTGAGGTCAAGGTAGGCTGTGTGAACCACCTTTCCCTTGTCTATGGCCTTAGTGACTGTCTCAAAGAAGTCAACCAGGTTTAGTAGGTATGATGTGCTCTTAACAAAGCCGAACTGGGTTGGGTCAAGTGTTTGGAGGTTCCTAATGTCTTTGTTAATGAGTTCCATGATGATGCGCTCCATAGCCTTGCAGACCAGGCTAGTCAGTCTTATGGGGCGATAGTTACCAGGGTCAGTTGTGGCCCCTCCTTTGTAGACAGGAATAACCATTGCTGTGCGCCATTCTATGGGCACATAGCCTATGCAGAGGCTGATGTTGAAAAGCATGTTTAGGTGGGGGGTTAGTTCGTTCTGTAGTTTGTGCAAGACGCAGCATGGGACACCATCTGGTCCCACTGACGCTGTGTTTTTGGCTTTTGAAAGGGCTGTTTTCACCTGTGCGTCTGTGATTTTTGGGACACTACACTTTTCCGGTATTGTTGTGGGCCCTTTTGGAGGTGAGAGGGGGGGTGAAGTTTGCACTGAATCTATCTGCCAGGATGTTGGCAATATCAGTAGGTTCAGTATATTTTGTGCTATTTTGCACTAGTTCAGTGCATTTCTGTGAGTTGCCACTTAGATTCTTAATGTAGCCAAAGAAGGCTTTGTGGTTATCTTTTAAATCCTTGGCTATTTTTCTTTCGAAGTTAGCCTTGGATGATTTCATGAGAGACCTTAGTTTCTTACTGATACTGATCAGGGATGTCTTTCCTTCTTGGGATTTGTTTTTTTTTTCTGAACTACTTTCCTCCTCCTATTGTATAGCCTGTTTATGGCAGGGGTCCATCAAACTGGTTTCCTTCTCTTAAAGGAGTGAGTCTTGGTTTTGCTAGGGATGGCATGATCTATGCATCCTTATAGATGCTCATAGAGTGCATTTGTAAAGGTTTCTGCATCTTGGGCAGCATTATCCTTTAGCGTGGGGGCTGTGAAACTTACCACCTCTGTCTTAAGTAAGGTGAAGTTTGCTTTAGAAAAGTTTTTTACTATGGTTTCTTAGTTGGGGGTGGTGGTGGGGTGTGGACATCCACAGTGATTAGTTTATGGTCTGATCTAACCAATGACGGGTTGACCTCCGGTGTGGAACACCTGTCGCCCATGTTGGTAATGACCAGGTCCAATATGTTTTCACCTCTGGTAGGGGAGTTTACCAGCTGATCCAGGGTGTTTGAGTTGATGAATTCCAGGAAGCGCTGGGCCTGGGAGGTTTTTACTCGAATAGTTTTCCCAGTGAATGGTAGAGTAATTGAAATTGCCCAATATCAGGATGTTCGGTAGGACCTTCGTGTTTTCCAGTGTCTCTAGAAAGGTGGAGTGGTGGTCCTGGGTCATGGAGGGTGATCTGTAGCAGGCCACAATTTGCATTGCAGATTTTCCCGATGTGAGTTGCACATGGATGATCTCAGAGGTATCATGCTGCACCACTAACCTGGAGATGTAGGTATCCTTGATGAATATGAATACACCCCCTCCTTTTGTGTTTCGGTCCATGTTCTGTGGCCGAAACGTGTGGTATGATTTGTAGCCTGGTAGTGGTGGGGTGCTCTCTGGAGCCTTGAACCAAGTTTCAGTTACTGCACAGATGTTGACGTTCTCCATACTGAGGAGTGCTTTGAGCGCGTGCATTTTGAGATTTAAACTCCTGGCATTGAGTAGCATAACCCTCAGTTTTTTGTTAATTGTGCTGTTAATGGAGGTGGGTTTGACTTTTGAGCCTTGCCTAAAAAAGGCACTATGGGGGCAGCAAGAGCCTTGGCCAGTATTCGAAAGCTTAGGGGTGACAGGTGCAAGCCATCTCTTGTGAAGCAATGCGGCTTGTCGAGCATGCCGTCCCAGGCCGATAGACATTGGATCCCCTTTGAATGACACCAGAAGCTTAGCCAATTGCTGAAATTGATAATTTTTTCTTTATACTGAGGTATCATTCTTGGTGAGGGCAGGATGCTACTCAGGGTCAGGGTCATACCAGCCTGGGCTACATGATCAGAGAGCTCTTCCATGTCTCTTTTCATGTAGTCCAGGGAGGTACGTCTCAGGTCATTCACACCAATATGAACAATGACAGAGTCATATTTGTACTTGTTCTGGAGTGACCTGAGTGCTTGTGTTATGTGGTGGATTCTGGCTCCTGACAGGCAGCTAACAGTAACCTTCTGCTGGTCCAGCCTAGTGAGTGTGCCTGACTATAGAGTCACCTATTACTAGTGTGTTAGGTATGTTATTTTGCCTTAAGGGCTGTGATTGTGTGGCACACTGATTTTGTGTTTTATGTGTTGTCTGGTTTGTGACAGGAGGTGCAGGTTGTTTGGGTGTCTGCTTTGGAGGTCTCTGATGCTTTTGCAGGCTTTTATTTAGAGCCTCCGAGTATGATTTTGTGTATTTATGTGTATTTTTTGCCAGTGCTGTTTTAGTAGGTCTGTGTGCGGCTGGAGGTGTGATGCAAGTGTTAACCTTCTCCTCTTGACTGTCTGTTCCAGTCTTGGGTGGAGACAGCTTAGCTTTCAGTCTAGCTGTATAATTGCATCTCTCGCATATGTTAGTGTTTTGTGGTAGGAGGAGAGGGTTGTCTGTGTACATGAGGCAGTTGTAACATTGTCTCAGGATACCCAGATTCAAAAACTGGACTGGGGAGTACACCTGAAATTGTCCTTTGGTCATGCCTGAATAGTAGGGTGAGTTGCGTAGTCACTTGGTTGGTGATGGGTGAATAAAGAGCCTTACCCTTCTGGGCAATCAGTGTCAGGTTATATTAGTGTTTGCTATAAGGTCTGAGCAAGTGCTGGGCTGTAGGATGCTTTTTGAGTGCTTAGGTTGAGAGTTAGACTAGTTTCAAGGGAAAAAACTGAAGAGGAGACTTAGTGGAGTTGGGAATAATTTAACCGTAGCTAACCGGCGCTACCCGGTGCACAAAACCATGCAAACGTGGTTTTTATAGTAGGGAAATGAAAGAGACAGAAATTAGCCCAAAATGGCCAATAAACTACTAACTTCTGGGCTGGAATCACTCTTCCAGGTTCAGATAGGTTGCTCAAAGCTCCCCTCTCTCACAGGTGAACAGAGAAACTTCCTTCTATCCAAGTAAGGTATGGGCAACTCAGAAACTAATATCACAGCCCTGAATTCAGCACTAGCCTGAAAACTGGACTATACTAGCTTAGAAAGGCGGGAAACAAGGACTTTTTTTTTTTTTTGTTTTTTTTTTTTGAAAAGATAAGGCAAAAACAGTAAAAATATACTTAAAACAGCTTTAAACGACTACAAACAATCATAAAAGGCTATCACACTTTAGTGCATAGCCAGCAACAGTTAAACAAATTATTTATACAAAAAATAAATTTTTAAAAGTGCAGACAGTCAAGTTTCTTTATACCCCAGTGAAGAAATAGTATTAAAACACTATTCTTGTGTACATGTAACTAATTTGGGAAGCTTTTTGCCTAGACTGTGGGCATTAGGACTAATTACAATCCATTTTATTTTGCACTACCTCTTTGTGCCTCATCCATGCATGTTAATGCCATTTTCCCATTTAACACTAACCATCCTATGATTTTGTTTACATTCTAATCGTTTATGCTATTAAATAATTCACTAATATTTTCATGTTCCTCTTCACTGACTAATTTATGTGTGGGTTAATGAAACTTAGAATCATATCATCTAAGATCTTGATTTCCCTCCAAGATTGAAACAAATGATAAGTAGGCCTATATCACTTTTAACTAGATCAAGTTTCCAAATAAGTCAAGGCCTAGAGATGTGCACCAGGTGTTCAACCCCTTATTGACCCACAAGCTGTGCAGAACTTTATCTTCCTCTTTGTCATGGGCAGGCAGAATCTCTGAGAATATAACCATGCCGGAAACCTATCTTAGGCATCTCTCTATTTCTTCAGACTTCTCCTAAACTGCTGTTATCTTTCTTTTGCTATATAATTAATTTGTCCATGAGAACTAATATCAAATATCCTACCTAACGTGCATCTGTTCTTATGATTCTGCAGATTTACTCCCTCTCCCTCCTTGCCATCACACCTTACTTCCCATTTCTACTGTGCTTTTCATTAAATCATCAAAAAAGCAATGCTTCCTCCCACACCAGCTTTTGTTGTCACCTTCCTGAGATTCTTATATTTCTCTCAATAACCTCCTTAATCTGTGCCTGTGATATATCAGCAGAAGGACTCATCTGTGCTAAATAATGGCCATCTTGACACTGATATAAGGTACCACTCATCTTGGCTGAAAGAACACCACATACTTCAGCATGTACCAGTCCCATTATATCTTACTTTAAGTTAACTTAAGGCAACTTCACTGCAGTCTTGGCTAGTTTATTTATCCAGACAAAATTATTATGCTGTATTTACTGTGATTAAATCTCAGCTTGTGAGGGACAACAGGTAGCTTTCCTAGATGGTTCTGTGAAAACTCCACTTACGACTGAAAAAGAAACTTCCAAAAACCTAGCTAGACTTGCTTCTAAAAAAACACACTAGCTTCAGATAGGATTATGAGATGTGGATGGCAAGGAAGGGGGAGTACTAATAACAAAAGGAAAACACAATCAGAATCAATATGCACTCAGGCAGCTCTTCTTGCCCTACTCAACAAGGCAAGCTTCAGAGTGAAAGAATTCACAAATAAAATAAGACATTCTGGGACTGACTTGTCAATAAGTAAGGCTTTTCAGCTGTTCTCTGTAAATGAAGTAATATGCTATGAGTCAAACAGACATTGTCTGGGACTGATTTTTGGTTTGGGATATTGAAAGAATCCTGGTTTTCCATCACAGAAGCAAGGAAGTGATGATAGAACAACTTTTGGCTCAAAGTAAACAAAGAAGCATGCAATAATAAAACTGCTTAAGAAAGCTGGAACACAAAAACAGGAATAATGAGTGCAAAGACAATTTCTTTTCACCCTATTTTACAAGCTAATATTTGACTTTTGAAGTGTGTTTCCAATTGTCAGGTGATGTATAATTACAATTTATACACTGTAATATCTCTAAATATCAGTTAAAATAACACAAAATTTAAAAAATTAAGGACAGAGAGCATTTATTTTGTTAACGCAGTATCAAGTAAAGGCCAATTTAAGCAAAGCTTTGGAACTCTTGTATTCCCATTTAGTCAGGTGGCTCGTAACTCCGTAAAACAGAATATTTCATGACGGGACTGGAAAACCAAAAGTAAATGTTCTAGCTTTAGTACTTATTAATGTACAGAAAAGAATTTCTGTAACTCCCTCACTGCATAATTTGAGAGGCTTGCTGGTTACATGATCCCTGAAAATGCATTTCAAGTACAGCACTCCTTTATCACTAAGGGCCGTACCATTGAACAGACTGATAATAAAATTAATTTGCATCTTTACAGGTAGGCATTAAAAGCCATAGATTGGCAAGATAATTATGTGGAAATATAAGCAACTTTCATAAGCATGCTGATAGCCATTTTACGTGCCAAAATATTAAAATTGTAAAGCTCATGCTGCTCTCATTTCCCCAGACAGCATAGTAGCAATCCAATTTAAAGGTCAGTAGAACTTGGAAAAAGTTGCTGTTTATTCAACGGAATCAGATAAATTATTCTGGTAATGTCAGAGGGATGGCGAACTGAAGAATTAACTATAATCAAGAACTGAAATTACATAGCAAGCTCTTAAACTGTGTGACTGTATTCCACACTTGGACAAGCAGTTACATTATTTCTTTTAATTATTTTTGTTTGTTAACTAGATGAGTGAGCTAGTCCAAAGACCTATTTTAGTCATGATCCAGACCCACAGGGGAGAAAAGCAAAACATATAAGATAAAAATAATGACACTGAAAAGATCTTCATTACATTCAAATGCAGGCACTCATTTTGACAGTAGCAGTTTTACGGTAGCTTAAGTTATGATTGAATGCAGACTTTTTATTTCATAGCAGCAGTTTTATAGTTGTGCAAACTATTTAAAATGACTGAATACTACCATGTAGTTAGTTGTACAGCTGCATAAATTATAGATTGTGACTAAATGTAGTTATACAAGTGGTCCAATTAGTCAGTTAAGAAATATAGGTTTAGATAGAAACCGTAAAATCAGGACCAGCCAAAGACATAACCTTGCTAGCTTAGTGAAATACATTGGCCAAAAGTTAGTTTGACTGCCTAGTACTGTGCAAAGCCTTAATTAATATCAGTAGATATCTAAGTCACCACATCATTTCCTGTTTTTGCAGATGCATGTACAATGTGAAGCAATCTCTAGCTTACAGTTTTATTTACAGTATATACAATTTATGCTATATAGAGGTTTGGCTTTATACCATACACACTTAAAAAGTGCACAAAGGCAACAGAAGTCTTATAGCTGAAACACTTGATGTCCTGAAGGGGCCATCTGCATATGTCCCATAGGCTTCCACTACAGGAGGTTTAAGGTATCACAAAGTGAAAACTCTTTGGTTTATACACACACACACACACACACACACACATAAATATATATATATATATATATATATATATATATATATATATATATATATATATATATATATATATACAGAGAGAGAGAGAGAGACCACAGCGAAAATAGGAAGCTACTGGCTGGAAATCCTAAAAAATCAGAAAAAAAGACAACCTCAGTTGAAACTTCATAGTAATCAAGCAATTGTAACTTGTTTAGAAATCAAAACTTCTTTATTGAAAGACAAATAGATGAGCAATTTAGCCCTTGAAAGAACTTTATCAGAGCTAAATCCAGTTTACTGTCATGCAGCATTTATCTGCTTTAACACAGTGATCATTGCGAATTTACTTGAGCTGGGGTCATAAATGTATGTCATAGGTTATTCATCCAAGGTACAATAGGATAAGTCTCATCTTTCATACCTCTTCTGCGTATCTGCTCCTATTGATAGCTAATAGGTTATAGCTTATGTGCTATATTCCTAACCTATGTGGCTAGTGTCTAATTGATATAAACATGTTATATAAATCTTGTCCCCAGCTATGTATAACTATTAGTACCTCATTGTATCTGTGGTGTGATAAGTAGATGCTATTATTCATGTTTAGATGAGGCAAAAAGTACTAAAAAATATGCAACAAGTCATATTAAAATTATAAAGTATTATACTGCATTAATCATAACTGCACCTAGGCAGGACAATCTGACTGAACCACACACATTTACATACACATACATACAGTTCTCATGTATGCTTCAGTTTAAGAATTTGGAGTGTGTGATCAAGGACTGGGTCCATGAAACATTTGCAAACTATTTCCTTTGGAGCTGATCAGCCAGGAAATCCTATTAACCATTATTCCTAAAGCATTTACAAGTTATTTCACCTTGGAGATGATCTGCCAAGGCTGTTTTGAATCCTTGGAGAGTATCTTGGACTTTTATCTAAGGTGGGAGCTTGTTCCATAGGGTAAGACCAAGTCTGGAAAATGCATGCTTTCCGATAACTGTTATATTTTTTCACTCCAATAACTGTTTTGAAAAGGGGCCTACTCAATAAAATAACATTATTGTGGCTGCTTTAGGGCATAAGTGAAGTTGTTTTTTTTGCTAATGGTGGATAGTATCCTTCATTTAAAATGTTGTATATTACTGTACCTAACTAAAAGACAGATCTTTCAGTTACAGGTAGGTAAATAAGATAAGTCTCATCTTTCTTACCTCTTCTTAATAAGACTGTAGTGGTGGATACAGGGTTCTGCAAACAATGCAAATCTGCAAATTTTGTTTTCAGCAGTCTGAAGTCTGTTTGTGTTGTAGGATGAATGAGAGACTAGTAATGAATGTCCATACTCTAGCTTTGGAAGAACTGTTTTACAAAAGGAGATATGAGCATCAGGTAAGAGAGGGTGTGAAGTTCTATAGCATAGTTTTAGCTGCATCATTAATTTATTAGGGGAGAATCACACCAACAAATGAAAAAAAAAAACAAGTTTTTCAGCATATTGTGAGATCTTCTGCATTACTAATCGCTCTGTATCAAAGTAAGCGGTTAATATTATTTTCTAATTTGTTATACCCCAACATGTCCTAAAAAGGCTGCATGGGTAGCATGATTTTGTTTTACAGTCAATACCTTCACCTTCCTTATGTCATTTTAGAAGGACAGAGAGGAATTCCTACAATGAAAGGATCAGTTACTGGGGTTTTCTCTCTCTCTTCAGCTTACAACAGAACTGTGCCATTTGTGATACAGCATTTTAAGCATTGCTTGAAAGGCTGTGTAAAATGTACTAACAACTGTAGTTCAGTGTTAACGTGTGTGCAATCTGACCTCTGTGATTAACAGGTGTTACTTGGGCTGAGGTGGTTTGTGCTGCATTTACATTTTTTAAGACTGTAGCTAGAATTTGCATTTTTAATGTTAATCTTCCTTCCCTAACTCACTTACTTGCTTAACAAAACACTGTATGCAATGCAAAAATGCTGTAAGAAAACAACAGTATTTTTACAGAAAATACAGTGTAGAAAAATGCAAAATCAAATACTGATAGAAAATAAGAAGAGTAAGAAGAAAATCTTTTTTTCTTTATGGCACTCGGAGTTTCTTTAAAGGGAAAGACAACTAATTTGTATTAAGAAAAAAAACTAAGTCTTGTTTTCTAGCTTAAGCTTGAAAACCCTTGTTTTTGTTCTGCCTTCATGCTACACTATTTATCTGAGGTATGATGTTGGCAATCTGTGACCGATAAGGCATATTTAAATGCCCTTAGTTGGGACATTGTTTTCTTAAGAGACAAATGCAAGAAAGAAAGGCAAACAGAAATAAGTTCATCTATAAAAATAAATGGAATAATTTTTAAATGATGCTTTTCTGTATGTGATATGTTCAGTGTTGGATTACAAGGAAGGAAAATCACTTTTTAGAAAGAAAAACTTGACATTTGGGTGGAGTTCTCCTTTAACTATATTGTCAGTGTAAGCACTAAAGGTGAGGAAAGGATCAAGAGTTAAGCCCAAGTATTTGCATTCAGAAACCATGGGAATAAAATTGCTATGGTTATCAGTTATTGTGCAGTGAGGCAGTTCATGAAGTTTGTGAGGCGTGAAAAAGAGCATTACATTGATCGTTTTGTGCTTTATGATGAGATTTTTATTTACTGCCCAAAAGCAGAGGTGAGAGAAGGACTGTGGAGTTTCAAGGGAAACATCTGACAAAGAAATGTCTGGCAGATGACCATCCAGACGTTTTAAGAAATTTTACCTTATGTCTAGTATCACCAGCTCTATTTTGTCTGGTTTTAGTCTGAGGTAAAATGATCACACACAACCATGTATTTTAGATGTCTTAGAGACAGGCCTGGCTGAATTTCACTCATAAAGCAATGAAGATTCACACTGCCCTCTGTAATGATTGCAAGCATGAGTAGCAAGTAGGATAAGCAAAGCACGAGTGAACATATAAAGCCTGAGGCACTCCACAGTCCAAATGAAGGATAGATGAAAACCGCTGTGGTTATTCTTTGGGGTCTTCATCTCAGAAAAGAAGAAAAAAAGCATGCAAAGACTTGGAGAGATGAAAATACTAGTAGTTATTTATTGGTTTCATCATCTCAGAAAGAAGGAAAAGTGTCAGAAGACTGCCCACTTCAAAGAACAGATCAGGCTGTGGATGATAATTCATTACTGAAACTAAGCAGGAATTCCTTAAGATTCCAAGAGCAGGATAAGTTATTTCTTAGACTTATTTCATTGAATAGCACTTCTGTAACGCTTATAATTGTGCTATACAGTTAATCTACTAAATTTTGCACTGTTATAAAGCTTTTTTTACTGTTTCACTGCATTTATGTACTGTTTTATACTGTTTTAACTGTATTTTTCATTGCTAGATACTGTTTCATTACTCTAATTACATGTTTACTGAATTACTTAACTGTAAACTGCATTTTCATACTGAGAGTTGTATTTTCTGTTTGTGAGTGCTCTATCCGTGCTTTTCCGTGCATTTTTGATTTTTTGAGGTTTCTGTGTTCTAGTCTAGTCTCTTTGCAGTTAAAAGCATTCTCTAGAGTCTGCTTGCTTCTTGATCTGTTTAAAACGTTCATTTAGTGGCTACAGCTAGTAGCTGTAATAGTTTTCCACCCCCTCCCTATTGTTGTGATGTTCTTATACTTGGTGACTTTGCAGTTGCCCACTCATACTATATATTTGATCTATGACACTCCTCCCAGTCTAGTGTCATTAGTTCATTTAATCTAATACAGAACATTTGTGAAGACCAACCCACTCAGATTCTTAACCTTGAATTAACTTCTGTTCCAGCTTTCTCCATTTCCACTTTACTGAAAAAAAATTCTAAGCTTGTTTCCCCCCTTTTCTGTAACAAGTCTAGTCCAGATACAGATTTGCTGTATCCAGGACTGTTTGTAAGCTCCTGAGCCCCCCTCCTCCCCAGACTTAACTAGGGTTAAACTATTCCTGGCGGCATAAAGTCTACTCTTCAAAATTTCCCTTGCAACTAGCCAGATTTTTAGTTTTAGCACTCAAATCTGTTTCTTTGAGCTCAGCACTTGTTCAGAACTCGTTGTAAGCACTAAATAAGCTACAAATTACTACAGCACTCAACTTTCCTAACTTGTCTAGAGGAAAACAGTTTTTAGTACTTAATAAATAAGCACCTATCCAGGCATGTCTAAAGGTCAGCTCCAGGTGTTTTCTCCTGTCTACCAGATGAATCTGGGCATCTTGGGGCAATGAAGCAATTTCCTCATGTACACAGACAACCCTCTCCTCCTACCACCCAACACTACAACCTGTGAGAGATGCACTTATATAGCCAAACTGGAAGCAAAGCTCTCTTCACTGAAGACTGGACTAGACAGTCAAGAGGAGAAGGTAAACACTTGCACCACACCACACTCATCACATAGTCCCTCAAAACCTACACCACCGAAACACACACACAGAAACACAAAACTCATTTGTGGAGGCTCTCAATAAAAATCTGCCCAAACAACCGAGACCTCCAAAGCAGAAATGCAAGCAACCTCCACCCCCCAACACAACCCAAATGACACATAGCTGACAAACTCAGTGTGCCACTCAACTACAGCCCATATGGCATAACATACCCAACACTCTAGTCATAGGTGACTCTATAGTCAGGCACACTGACGTTCCACTCACCAAGCTAAACAATGAGAAAGTTACTGTCAGCTGCCTGTCGGGTGCCAGGATCCGCCACATAATGCACGCACTCAGGTCACTCCACAACAAGTACAAATATGACTCTGTCATTGTCCATGTTGGTGTGAATGACCTGAGATGTACCCCCCCCCCCTGGACTACATGAAAAGAGACATGGAGGAGCTCTCCGATCTTGTAGCCCAGGCAGGTATGACCCTAGCCCTGAGTAGCATCCTGCTATCACTCAGAATGATACCACAGTACAAGGACAAAATTATTAACTTCAACAATTGGCTAAGCTTCTGGTGTCATTCTAAGGGAATCCAGTATCTGTCTGCCTGGGATGGCATGATCGACAGACCACGATGCTTTGTCAGAGATGGCCTGCACCTGTCGCCCTTGGGATTCTGGATAATGGCAAAGGCTCTTGCCACCCCTATAGTGCTTTTTTTAGGCAAGGTTCAAATGACAAATTCACCACCATAACAGGTACAAGCAAGCAAAATCTGAGGGTAATGCTACTCAGTGCTAGAAGTCTAAACCTCAAAATGCACTCACTCGAGGCACTCCTTAAAATGGAGAACATTGACATCTGTGCAGTGACAGAGACCTGGTTCAAAGCTCCAGAGAGCACCCTTGCATTATCAGGCTATAATTCATACCACACCTTTGGCCACCTAACCGGGACCGAAACACTAAAGGCGGAAGTGTGTCCATATTCATTAAGGATATCCACACCTCTAAGCTAGTTGCTCAGCATAATGCATCCAAAATTATCCAAGTTCAACTAACTCTGGGCAAGACCGCAATCCAGATTGTAGCTTGTTACAGACCCACCACCATGCCCCAGGATTCCCACTCCTCTTTTCTTGATACACTGGAAAATATTAGGGTACAACCCAATACCCTAACAATGGGTGATTTCAACTACCCCACTATTAACTGGGAAAACTACTCATGTACCAACTCTTTTGCTCAACATTTTCTGGAATTCATAAATTCCAACGCCTTGGATCAACTTATCCACACCCCCACCAGGGGCAGCAATATCCTAGACCTGGTCATCACCAACATGGGCGACCGGTGTTCCACACCAGAGGTCAATTCCTCGTTGGTCAGATCCAACCACAAGCTAATCACCCTAGACATTCACATCCCCCCCCCCCCCATTAGGGAAACAACCATAAAAAATTTCTCCAAAGCCATCATGCTTCTTAAGACAGAAGTGTCAAACTTCACGACACCCATGCAGATGTACAATAGAGTTATGACTACTGAATCCTACACAAATGCACTTTATAAGCACTTATATGAGTGCATGGATCGTGTTATCCCTAACAGAACCAAGATGCTATCCTCCAAAAATAGGAAGCCAATCTGGTGGTCTTCTGCCATAAACAAACTCTACAACAGAAGAAAGAAACTGTTGCAAAAAAGATTAAAATCCCATGATTGGAGGAACTCCCTGGTCAGCCTCTGTAAGAAGCTGAGATCCCTCATAAAATCCTCCAAAGCTAGTTATGAAAACAAAATCGCCACTGATTCTAAAGACAACCACAAAGCATTCTATAGCTATGTCAAGAATCTCAATGGCAACACTCAGATCTGCTCTGAGTTATAGCACAATGGCACTAAATATACAGAACCAACTGATGTTGCCAACATCCTGGCAGATAGGTTCAGTGCTAACTTTACCCCCCTCTCACCCCCTAAAGGGCCCATCTCTATACTGGAAGAATGCAAAGTTCCTGTAATCATGGCTGCACAGGTAAAAACCTCACTCTCCAAAGCCAAGAACACAGCATCCATGGGACCTGACAACATCCCAGGCTGCCTTCTACATGAACTACAGAATGAACTGGCACCTCACAAGTACCATGTTCAGTCATAGCCTCACCTCAGGATTTGTGCCCATTGAATGGCGCACCACGACGGTCATCCCACTCTACAAACGGGGAGCCATGACAGACCCCAGAAACTACTGCCCCATTAGCCTGATAAGCCTGGTCTGCAAGGCTATGGAATGTATCATCATGGAACTCATAAACAAAGACATTGGAGATCTCCAAACTCTGGATCCCACACAATTCGGGTTTGTAAAAGGCAGATCATGTCTCCTAAACCTGATAGATTTCTTTGAAGCAGTCACCAAAGCCAAAGATGAGGGTAAGGTGGTTCACACAGCCTATCTAGATCTTGTCAAGACGTTCAACACCATCCCCCACTCTTGAATTATAGATAAAGTCACTAAACTAGGTATAAATCCCTATGTCACAAGATGGGTTGCCAACTGGCTTACTGACAGAACCCACACTGTGAAAGTAGCAGTCTCCAAATCAGACTTCAGACCAGTGACAAGTGGAGTACCACAGGGTTCAATCCTGGGTCCTCTCCTGTTTGGTATCTACTTCAATAGACCCATTATAAAGTACAACGCCCCTTTTGGTATGTACCTCACAAGACATCTACAACAACTGGAAAGGCCACAGAAATACCTCACAAAGAGGATTACTGACCTCAAACAGATACCCTACGCAGACCATCTCAAAAAACTCTAGCTTTACTCCGTTGCATATCACCTAATCAGAGGTGATCTCTGCCTAACATACAAAGCTATGTCAAATCCAGAGCTGTTGGACATGCTCCACTTAAAGAAATCTCAATTCCTCTGAGCTAGATGCTCTAGGGACCTAAACCTTGTCGACACAATAAACAGAACATGCTGGAGGGATAGATTCCTGTCCCAGAGACTTCCCATACTCTGGAACAGACTACCTATCTATGTCAAACAGAGCTCCTCATTAGCACTCTTCAAGAAAAATCTTGATGATTGGATGGGAAATAGGAAATTCTCCCTGGGGATCACTTCTGTGGCTCTGCTTGACAGGGGCACAGGAAAATAATTTTTTTGGGTGGCGAAAGTCAGGGTACCTTTTTGGGTAGTTTTATATAGGCCCTAGGGCTAATAGCCTAGCACCTACCTATGAACCTATATACCTTATGGGAAGTCTAGAAGAATACAGTAATATGCTCCATCAAAAGCAGCAGTGAGAAACAAGAAAATCTAAGTAGAAAATGCTCCCTTGTCTCTAGAAGGAAGCAGCTCATTCAACTCAAATGAAGACAGTCTTTATGCTATATCCCTTCATGACCTCCAGCCAGAAGATGTTATAACTATGATATATTCCAGCTAATGTACACAACTTTATCTAAAATGGCTCCCAGAAACAGGAAGAGGATGGGTCTGTAGCTGGCATGTTGGTTAGGATCAATGGAAGGCTTCTTCAAAACAGGTTTACCAAGTGCTTGTCTGAGAAATAATAACAAAAATATATATATATATATCCATACCTCTGAGAAATTGCTCATTTAGAAAACCACTGGTGAAGTAATATACATTGCAGCTGCTTAAAGGATCGGCTCTGAAACAAGGGTGAGAAGTCTGGCAAGATGTAAGTAGAAAAGATCCCAGGATGTCCTCCTACATTACTGTTGCAGTATTCCTTAAAGGGAAGTCCTGCCCTAGCAACCCATTGCTTGGCCAGTATAGATAAGTTTAAAAGAGATCTTCTTTGCACCATATGTCACATTTATGCTCCCCGCACAGAGCATAGGGCATAAAAGGGATGCCTGGGCACAACTACCCAGAACTTCTTTTGCCATCAGTTTGAACGCCATAGTTCCCAGTTGGTTTGAACATTTTGTTGCTGTACTGAATATTTAGCAACACCAGATAAGTTCCCCATTGGGGTTATTTTTATTTTTACATTGTCAAAGGAAAAAACTTCAAAGACCAATTCACGTTAGGTTCAAGCAAGGCACCCTTTATTACTTGCAGCAAGGAGACAAAGCATGTATGCACAGGGTTTGTCTAGATAATTAATGATTAGTAGGTTATACTTATACAGTTCTCTTCCTGTCACATAGAAAATGTTACATTCTATTGCTGACGTAGTTAGACACAGCTTTCTGTATGTTCTACAGAAAATATTGTTAGACTTACTGCTGACCAAGTTAAAATATCTGTCATTCTGCAAAAATATTTTGAGAAAAACAGCCTGGCCTTGGGTTTATGTCAGTCCATTTCAGCATTTCAATTCTTCTATTGTACTGTCCTAATACATGTGTTACATTTTACCTAGATTCAAGGTACATTTCTAGCTTTGGTACAAGTAATGCTGACTACGGTTTAAACTTTCAAGCATCTATTGTTTTCTTTATCAATAGCTTCTAGCAGCTGCATGTTTTCTCATGGCATAAGCAGAAATCAATATCCCTTTGTTAATTTTCATGACATTAGCAGAAATGAATTACTTCTTTTGTTATTTGCTGACATTAGCAGAAACAGAATGCTTCTTGTTAAGTTTCTAATAGCTGTGCAGATTCATGCAGTGTGAACAGAATAAATGTATTAACCCTTTTAAATCTCGAATGCTTAAGGCATGCATATTACTATTACATATTTTTCTAACATTTCCCCCCTTTTAATACTTTTATTCTACTTTCAAGATAAGCATAAACAGTTTTTCTTCCCCTAACCTCTTCCTACTCAGGATTTGCAGTTAAGAGAGTCACTCAGTTTAAACTTATGAAAGCCTTTTCAGATTTTTAACAATTCTTCAAGTTCAGCACCTTGGTATAAGGTTTCTGAAACTGACATGTCTATAAAGTCTTTAATCAGTCTTTTCATGCAGGGGCTGCAGCAGCACACACATACCACCAGTAGGATCATTCCTACACAGCTGGCAATCAGGATGTTCATCAGGATACTTCCCCACCCCCCAAACAATCTCTGGAAAAAAGTCCGTCAATGGATTTGGTCCTGGTTTGGTCATGGTTGACACCTGCTGAATTACCTCAAGATGATTGTCTATCTCGTGTTTGTGGTCAGGAATATACGAACAGCACTCCTCCTGGATTAAAGCACATGTACCTCCTCTCGCCGCTAGGATGAAGTCAAGAGCCATGCGGTTTGAAGCACTACAGTTCTCATGGCACTCAGTTCATCAGTTGCCAATTCTAGGGCGTAAAAGGTTGCATTACTCATTATTTCGAGAAGTTTAGACATTTTTTTCAGTTCCCAGATTGATTTTGTTGCTCCATATGCTGGCAATACACCTGCCCACGAGATGATGGTATCACCCAAGTCCATATGTGACAGTCCATTTTCCCTAAGCTCACAGCATGATGTTTTTTCCAACCCGCATTGATTTGCCCCACTGGACTGACAGGCTTCTTTCGAACATTTCTAATTTTCCCTTGAGGTAAAACTGCTGTGTGTCTTATGTCCGGAACCAGGTACCCGAAATAACAACTGCCAGACCAATTCTCAGGTAACCACTTGTATGCTTTCCTACCACATACAAAATAACAGTCTTCTACTTTGGTAGTAACTTTACTATGTCCTGGCTCTGGATGAAACATTTTTTTGTCTATCATAAACAGTTGTTTATAAAGGTCAGCATTATGTTTTACTTCATCAGTTGTCCTATGCATCAGTTCAACAAATGAATCATAGCTTGTGTTGCAATAGGACCCTGTGTTATCAGTCTTATTGTAGCATCTATAAGGAACAGTCACATTGCAATTGCTCCAACCCACCTGAACTGTATCATTTTTGTAAAAACACACAGTCCCCTTCTGTCAAACAGACAGGTGCAATGCTACTTTATCTTGTGATGTGACATCTGATGTATCATAGACTAAGTTTTCCCAGGTCTTGTTGGCTCCTAGGGGGACTGAAGTTAACAATAACCCCCATATGCTGTTGGCTGTGCAAATCCAGCAATTCAAAACATTGAAGGTCTCAGCATACACATATTTGATTGCCTGGTAAGTGTTGAAGTTTGGGTGCCACTCTGCGTACAACTCTGCGTGCTTGTTCAGTCCAGTTTGTGTGGCTGAAAAAAGGAATGGCCACAACAAAAAGATTATTGTCACTAGTACAGTCAACAGGATGGTTATGCAATACTTCTGAAGAAACGGTTGTTCTGCATTCCTGTTTTCTCTGACTCTTCTGAATAGGTACATCTGGATCTTACTGGATCCTGTCATCTTTATTTCAGACTTGTTCTTACTCTCTGCCCTAATAGGACCTTCAGCACCGATAGTTTCTTCACTGTGGTTGAGACGGATCAGTCCTATTGATCTGACCCCCCCCCCCTTTGTAGCCAGACTTTGTGCTGAGGGCCCCGATGGAGAGGTAAGATTTTTGTCCAGTTCAAAGGTCTTAACTAGTTTGCAGTGCATCAGGTGGATCCACAAAGCTTGCTCTGCTATCTTGACTGCAGTGGGTGTTGAAAGAAGCACCTGGTGACAACCAATTCTTCTTCTTGACAACTTTTATCCACACCCAGTCCCCGGGTGTCACTGCCACTTCTGATGTCTCTGTTTGCTTTCTATCTGAAACAGAATTTGACTGCAACAGATGTTTAGAATTCATGACTTTCTTCATATATTCAGCTAGTGTAAAATCAGCTTCCTGGTCTGATGACATGAGAAGTTTCCACTGGGGTGTATAGTAAGCCCTTCTAAATAACTTTTCAAAAGGAGTCAATCCTTTTGCTGTAGGTACAGTTCTCATGCTCAACAGTGCCAGGGGTAAACAGTATATCCAATTTTTTCCTGTCTCAGCTATCAATTTTCTCAATTTGTTTTTTAATATACCATTATGCCTTTCAACTAGCCCTGCAGATTGTGGATGGCATGCACAATGATTTTTTAAAGAAATGCCAAAATGCTTACTTAACTGCTGTATGGTTTGGTTTACAAAATGTGTACCATTGTCACTGTAGATCCTTTCCGGAATGCCAAATCTAGGGATGATTTCTTTGACAAATACTTTTGCCACCGTGGCTGCATCTGAATTTTTGGTTGGAAAGGCTTCCACCCATCTGGAAAACATATCTACAATGACAAGACAATACTTCTTATTTTCACATTTGTTCAATTCTATGAATTCCATACAGATAGTGTGAAATGGATATGGTGGTGTAGGGAAACTCCCTTGCTTGGGCTTTAATGCCCCTTGTGCATGATGTTTGTTACAAATTTGACACGTCAAACAAAATTTTTTAGAGTAGTTTGTAAATCCGTACATTGTGAACATCTGGTTCACCAGCTGTACCATCCCCCCTGTTGAGACATGGCACTGCCCATGGCTCAACAAAGCTGCATATCTAAACAAATTAGATGGTAGTATTGGTTTCCCTTCTCTAGAGATGTACAGCCCCTTTTTTAAGAATTGCTCCTCGTTTTACCCATCGTTGTTTTTCAGCTTGCGTAGTGAGTGTCTGCATTGTTTTTAATATTTCTAAGTCTAAAATCTCAGAGTGTTGTAATTCTTCATTTAAAAGAAATACTTCTGTAGCTGCTTGTTTTGCAGCTGTATCAGCTCTCGCATTACCTTTTGAAATCCTATCTTGTTGCTTGGTGTGAGCTTTGCATTTACAAATGGCTACTTTCTGAGGTAACTGAATAGATTCTAAAAGATCTAAAATAAACTGTGCATGATTTATAGGTTTTCCAGTAGATGTTATCATTCCCCGGTTTTTCCATTGTTGCGCAGAAACATGTACAGTAGAAAAAGCGTACTGGCTATCAGTAAAAATGTTTACACATTTACCCTTTGCTAAGGTACATGCCCATGTCAAGGCAATCAATTCTGCTGCCTGTGCAGATAAGTTGTGTGGTAAAGGTTTTGCTTCTATAATCCCAGTATCAGAAACTACTGCATATCCTACTAGGTTTTGTCCTGCAGGACCCCTTTTGCACGAGCCATCCACATAGTATGTCACCTCGGCATCACCCAAGAGGACATCAGTGAGATCTTTTGTAGGTAGTGTCTTTTGCTCAATTACCTGCAGGCAGCGGTGCGGTGTGCCGTCTGCAGGGGTCGGGAGCAGAGTAGAAGGGTTTAAAGTCGTGCATCGTTAAATTGTCATATGAGGTTGGCTCAACAATATAGTCATACAGGAAAGATGCCTAGCAGGGGAAAGATATGCCACCTTTTCTTGTAGTAAAATAATCGCGACTGCATGAGGTACTCTCAAAGTGAGAGGGTGGAATAAAACTACTGAGGCCGAAGTCTGTGCTGCCATTGCAGCTGCAACTACTGCTTGTACACAGTGGGGTAAGGATTGTGCCACTGAGACTAGTTGTGATGAATAGTAAGCAATGGGGCATTGCTTATCCCCATGCTGCTGTGTTAGTACTGATGTCATGTAACCCTGCTTACAATCTACAGTTTGGAAAACACGTTTATGATAGTTTGGCAATTATTTATTTATTTTTATTTATTTTACATTTGTTGACCGGGCTAGTTTAACTGGATACATGTCCATTTTCAGTAGAGGCCCGGGGAGAAAAGCTCCAGACAAACATTATAAACATTAAAGATTAATAGTGGAATTACATTAGCAATTGTAAACATTGAAACCAAATCAGAGTATGGAGGGAAAAAAAATAAATTGATCAAAAAAAAATAATAATGTGGTGTTTTTTTTTTTTTTTTTTGAGGATGAAACTACTCTTAGTAAGATTAAGGGTAGTTTGTTAAAAAAGGTATAATATACTTGTAAACATTGAAACTATATGCAAACCTTTGTAAACAGGAGGAAATAGGAAGGTTGAAGAGGAAGTAGGTTGAAGAAAGGAAAAATCAGAGAGCAATAAGAAAGGAGATCAGTAGAACTAATGAGGATGCTATTAACTGCTTCAGTTTGCAGAAAGCAGATTCTGCTTCTGGTGTCCATTGCAATAAATCTTGTGCTGCCATAGGCTTCTTATATATAAGGTCAGTCAGAGGTGCAGATTCCAAAGCATAGTTTGGAATCCAGCTCCGGCAAAAATTAGTTGTACCCAGGAAGGACATCATTTCCTTCTTGTTAGTGGGTTTTGGTGCTTGCAAAATTGCTATCTTTCTGTCCTCATCTAATGTTCTGCCTTCCTTGGATATTACATATCCCAGGTATTTAACTTGTTTTTTCCAAAGCTGCAGTTTACTTTTATTTACCTTATGTCCTTCAGCGGCTAATAATTGTAGAAGTGCTACGGTATCTTCTCTACAATCCTGCTGGGTGGGGGCTGCCAACAAAATGTCATCAACATAAAGTAAAATCTGACTGCCTCTTGGTGGGGTGAATCCCACCAAGTTGCTTGCCATTTCTTGTGAGAATATTGTTGGACATTCACAATATCCCTGTGGTAGTCATGTATATGTATACATTTTCCCCTGAAATGTGAATGCAAACCAATACTGGCTGTCAGGGTGTATCGGTATCGAAAAGAACGCATTGCTGATGTCTACCACAGAAAAATACTTCTGTTGAGGTTTTAAATCATTCAACAGGGTGTGTGGGTCTGGCACTGTGGGTGCCCTTGGTGTTACTGCATCATTTACAGCTTGTAAATCTTGGACCATATGCCATTCTCCATTTGCTTTTTTGACTGGAAATAAGGGTGTGTTACATGGTGAATCGGGAGATTCTATTAGTATCCCTCCTTCAAGTAAGGCTGCTATAATAGGCTTTATCCCTGCCTCTGCATCTTTTCTTAAGGGATACTGTCTTTTTTGTGGTCTGAATGCTGACTTTGGCGTGATAGTAACTGGTCCTGCTGTACGAATAAGTCCTACATCTGACTTTCCTGTTGACCAGAGAGTCTCTGGTATATTTTGTAAGGCCTTTTCTTCCTCCTTTAACAGGAGTGTCAATCAGCTGTCCTCGCTAGACTGTAAGTGCACAGCTGGGTTGGTCTGAGTTATCCAATTCAACTTCTGTATTTGTATTCCCTGTTCTGACAGTTCTAGTTCTGTTTGTTTTTCCCATCTCGTGACTTTTTCTCCTAGGTCTGCCCATTCTATATTTCTGTTTTTGGTTAAGCTAACATGTGGTAATCGATTAGATTTATAAAGTGCAAAGAACTCCTGGGGCAATGAACAGCTGGCAACACTGTTCCCTTCTGTGTCCCAATACAGGTTATGCAATATCAATCTGTTTGCATGATTCTTAAACAATTCTTGCTCATATTCCTTATCAGGTCCTGGTGTGTTACAATAATACAGGGTACAGTGCAACAGTTGTTGCTTATCAATGTCAAGGGAGGGGAACTTGCTGACGGCTACATTCATTAACTCTTCGATTACAGTCCCCGGACCAGTCGTAACCAGGTCCTGGCTGTACCAATAAAACATTTCACCCTCCGATTGCACTGCAAAGGAATCAATTTGTCGCTGTGCTTTCATACCCTGCATGGTTGAGACTTGCTATACCAAATAGCTGCATGAGGTCTCTGCTCAAGAGGTTTACTGGGCATTTTGCAGAAACAACAATTTTTCTTTTATGTGTCAATCCTGAAACTGGATCAGTTATTGCAATGTTACGGGAGAGAGGCTCCCTATACAGCTGTCCATTAGCTGCTTTAAGCAGTATGTAATCAGGTGTCTCTGTGTTTTCTGGTAGTTTGGAGGGATGTATCAGGGTTCGTGATGCCCCTGAGTCACACAAGAATTTGACTTCCCTCCCTTCTACCAAGAGTGTAACTTCTGGTTTTGTGTCTGCTAAATAGAGCTCCAAGCTCAATAAAGCTAGGTCTAATATTTCATCTTCTTCATTGTCACTAACTTCCTGCACTTCCTCTTCTCCCTCTATCACATTCTCATTTATCCCTTCTTCGCTAGTCCTGTCTAGTGATTCCTGACTACCATATAATCAGTCCTCACCCTCCTTGTCTTCCGTTGTTGCCTTCTTATTTTTCCTGCAATCCTTTACCAAGTGTCCCTTTTTACTGCATTTAAAACATTCACCCCTTTTCTTTCACCCTTCAAAGTCCTCTGATCATTGATCAGATTGTTTGTTTCCCTGTGCATTTTTCTTGCCCTTTTTCCCGGACTGTACTACATAAACTTCTGCTCCATCTTCTACAGAAAATATTTGAGCTTTCTTTTTCTTTTTGCTATTAAAATGCCTTTCGGCATGCCCAGCATATTCAAGTAATGACTGTAACCTGCTCGTACGATAATCTACCATGTGTTTTGTAATAAAACTGCTTATAGGTGCAATACTGCCCTTTAAAAATGCATTCTTTAACTGCTGTTCATATGGGGAATCTTGTGTTTGATCTTCAGGAACCTGTATTCCACAGTGGTTATTAAAACACTCTAATAGTCTGGCATAATACTGGTCAATCGTTTCACCTTCTTGTTGGATGCATTGATTAATGCAAGTCCAGTCTGCCCTAGGTTTCCATTTTTCAGAGATGTCGTCTGTAAGACCTTTTACTCTGGTGTCTAATTCTGCGCTGCTATGTGGGAGGGGTCTTTGTGCAGCGTCACGGGGATTCCAGTTCCCACTAATCATGCGCCAATCTGGCCCTACTATTTGTCTAACTACTTTTTCTACCTCTTCTCCATTTAAGTTATAACTCAGCCTCATTCCTTGCAAATCTTCTGAGATTTTTCTAAAATTAACTTTTGGATGGGGGATTCCCTCAGTGGCTTTCTGGATATCTTCCGGAGTCCAAGGTCTATACACTAAAATAGTTGGGTCCTAATTGTCCTGACCTGCCTGAGGGTTGGGTACTTCTATAAGTGGACATATTTCTTCTCCTTCACTTATAGATCATGAATTCTTAACCATTTGCCATAACTCGATGCCTTCATTTGAGTTACCTGCCTTTGTTCGAGACCTGGTCTCGATGGGATCTCTAATATACGGTTTTATTTTCATAATGCCTCTATCTTCAGTGACCACAGGATATCATGGGGGTGGACTAACCTGTTCACTTGCTTCATATTCCAGTAAGGGAGGCAGATGTGCTGATGCTATTATTAAGTTATTATCCTCCTTATCTAAAAACATTGCTTTTGAATTTTTGTTATTTTGTTCCCTACGGTTTACTTCCTCAATCCACCTGTGTGCCTGAGGAATTCCTAATTTACGTTGCTTTTTTACCCGACCTTTGGAATCAGTTTTGAGCTGTTTAACAAGTTTGATATGCAAGGATTTTTCTAATTTTCCATCAAATTCGTACTTATTAACCCATTTTGAATAATATTTAATACTGTCGGTGCGCTGCGACTGCATGTGTTTTGCATCTTCTGTTAACAGCGGATTTTTGGGGTCTTTTTGTGCAATTATTACCCATTTTGTTCTAACCTTTTATCGTTACGTAACTTTTCTTATTTTTTAATGTGGTACCACGGATTTTGTTATAGTCTCTTCAGAATGATTGCCTACTTATTCTGTTTCTCCTGATCTGACAAGACAGTAATATTTTTTGTCCCTGACTTGTAAGAAAAATACAGTCTAACAAAAACAGTACATATCTAGTCCCTGATCTAAAACAGAAAACAGAAAAAAGTAGATTCACCTTACCTGAGCCCATGTGATTGATCACCAATTCGCAGAGACGCATCCTTCAGTCACAGATCAGAAAATGGCTGGCCTGTTTTGAACGACAATTCAGTCGGAGGGCTTTTCAAATAAAAGAACCGATTTGGTTTCTTCCCCGTACGGTTTCAACCACCTGGCCCGTCTGATCCGAGGAGAAGAGAGGGTTTCGGTCCGAAGGAAAAAACTTCAAAGACCAATTCACGTTAGGTTCAAGCAAGGCACCCTTTATTACTTGCAGCAAGGAGACAAAGCATGTATGCACAGAGTTTGTCTAGATAATTAATGATTAGTAGGTTATACTTATACAGTTCTCTTCCTGTCACATAGAAAATGTTACATTCTATTGCTGACGTAGTTAGACACAGCTTTCTGTATGTTCTACAGAAAATATTGTTAGACTTATTGCTGACCAAGTTAAAATATCTGTCATTCTGAAAAAATATTTTGAGAAAAACAGCCTGGCCTTGGGTTTATGTCAGTCCATTTCAGCATTTCACTTCTTCTATTGTACTGTCCTAATACATGTGTTACATTTTACCTAGATTCAAGGTACATTTCTAGCTTTGGTACAAGTAATGCTGAATACGGTTTAAACTTTCAAGCATCTATTGTTTTCTTTATCAGTAGCTTCTAGCAGCTGCATGTTTTCTCATGGCATAAGCAGAAATCAATATCCCTTTGTTAATTTTCATGACATTAGCAGAAATGAATTACTTATTTTGTTATTTTCTGACATTAGCAGAAACAGAATGTTTCTTGTTAAGTTTCTAATAACTGTGCAGATTCATGCATTGTGAACAGAATAAATGTATTAACCCTTTTAAATCTCGAATGCTTAAAGCATGCATATTACTATTACATATTTTTCTAACAACATTCACTTTCTTGGTCTTGTATTTTTTATCACTACCTAGAGTTCATGTCATCCAAGAGGGGAAAATGTCAGTGTGGGAGGCAGATTTCCCATAATGATTGCACCATACAGTGTCTTTATTGCTTGGGCACTTCCCACGACCATACCTCTTGTAGTATCTGTAAGGCCTTTGTGCCTAAGACACTTAGAAGCCATTTGTCTTCCCTGGCCATTTATCTTGAGAACCAATGGCTTAGACATTTAACCCAGGATACCATGGTGGAATTCTTTAATCACGAGATATTCCCACTACTGAGAAGAATGCCAAAAAGTCTTGGCTGGATTCTTTAGCTGCCCACCCTCCACCAGATGTCCCTCTAGAAGCATGTAATAGCTCTGTAGGTTATTGGGTGTTTACGTCAGATTCCTTTGTCATGACACCACTGCAGGCCAGCATGGATCTGTCTTTTCACAAGTGCACTGAAGGGAGTTTTACATACAAATCAAAATATGTAGTGTATTTAATTATTTGCAGGTCGTGTGGGTCATTTTATGTAGGACATACGAGTAGAGTACTAAACAGGATGTATGAGCACAAACGGGCAGTAGACATAAGTGATGAAAATAATGCTATAGGTAAGCATTATAAAACAGGGAACTGTCAGACAGATTTTAAGTTTTTGGTGTTAGGAGAAATAAAAGGGTATGAAGTAATGTTTAATGCAGAGGAAGAACTTGGCTGGCTTGAATATTTATGGCAAGTCCGGTTGAATGCATGTTACCCACCAGGTTTGAACAGCCGCGAAGACTTTGTGGCTTATTTGAAATGGGAAGGATTAAGACATTAACCAGGAAAGTCATGTGACATTAATTAATGGATTTAATGAAGTATTTAAATGTTTTTTGTAAAGGTGTATATTCAGTTTGATGAAGTCTCAGTGTTTGGAAATGAGAGTGCTTACTGAATTGGTTGCAATAAAAGTTTGGTGTTCTTTTATGACCGTTTTTGTCTGTATTTTCAAGAAGTTCGGTTTTATGTTTTTTTCTGGTGTAGCTATGATATTGCTGATGCTTATTCTAGGGTTGCAGCTTTTGGGGTCATCATGAGGTGTTATTCTTAGCTTTGTCTCCAGTCTCTTCCTGGGGACATTAAGGCTAAGTTGTTGGATGCTCCTTTGGGTAACACTCATCTTTTTGGGACTGCTGCTACTGACTTGTTTAAGTCTCTTCAAGAGAAAGGTAAAGCCTTGCAAGATCATAAACATATTTTCTCTCTCCTATCCCTTAGTTCTAGAGGAATTATCCTTCTAGATCTGCTTTTGTTCGCAGGCAACCCCCGCCAGGTTTCCAAGGGCAGTAAGGGTGGGAGGCAGGTCCCCTCTGCTAAGGCTTCTCAAATTTCTGTATCCTAGATGTCTCCTTTATCTGATAAGCCTAATTATCTTTGAAAATTCACTTCCCCTGCTTTCAAACCAGGTTAATTTGCCCCTTTGGCTCTCCATTTGTCTTCCAAATTGGTGTCTCATCACTTCAGACTATTTGGTTCTTTCTATCATCCATCAGGGTTACTTCATGGTATGGAAATCTCCCCCTTCTTTTTCTGGGATTCCACAATCTTCTCTAGAGCAACTTACTCATTTCCTGGAAGTTCTAGGGTCCCTGTTGAACCAAGGGACCATTCAACCTGTCCACCCTTCCCAAGTGGGAAGGGGGTTTTTATTCCAGGATGTTCCAGGTTCCTCAAAAGGAGGGCACTTGGTGACCTATTTTGGATCTCTCCAGCTCAACACCTTTCTTGAGATCCTCTCTTTTTGGATGCTTACTCTTTAAACCCTGTTTCCTCTTTTATTACCCAAGGCTTTTCTGGTGTCCTTGGATCTGAAAGAGCCTAACCTTTATATCCCTATTCACCCTGTCTTCAGGAAGTTTTTACATTTCTCTGTGTCTTCCTTTCATTTTCAGTTATCTGCTTTGCCTTTTCCCTCTCTACTGCCCAAAGGGTATTCACAAAATGCCTAGCTCCTGTGATTGCCTTCTGCAGGTTACAAGGCATTCAGATTTTTCCTTATCTAGATGACCTTTTGCTTTAGGTGCCTTCTCCAAGTAAATTACTTCAGGATCTGCCATTCACTATCCCACTTCTTCAAAGTTTGGGGTTTACTATCAACTTCCAAAACTCCATCCTGACTTTCTCTCATGATCATGTGTATCTGGATTGCAGGATTCAGATGGTGCCAACACTGGCCTCTTTTCTGTCTCCAAAGATACTGTCATTGACAGGCTTCTTTTAGTCTCTTCTTTCCCTGAGTGCCATGCCAGCCAGGGAGGTTCTTCGGGCCCTGGGATTCATGGCCTCTTCTTTTCTGATGCTTTCACTTGCCACACAGCATGTGCAGAAGCTTTAATGGTACCTCAAGTCAGTTTGGCTGCATCATCATCTCATCATCACCCTCTGAATTTTACTGTATTTCTCTTTCCCTGTCTCAAGAAGGAATTCCAGTGGTGGATTTGACAGTTCACTCTCAATCAAGGTAAGCCCTTTCAGCCTCCAGTCTCTTCTCAGGAGTTGTTCATCAATGCCTTGGACATGAGGTGGTGGGCATTTCTTGGTCACCTGAAAGTTCAGGGTATTGACCTCCTCATCAGAAGTTAGACCATATCAGCATCAAACAGATGAGGGCTCTAATTCTGGCCCTTCAGGCTTTTCACCCCATGTTCTCTCTAGGCCCCTTGAAGGTGTACACAACACTACAGTGATGTGGTTTATCAACTAGCAGGGGGGCACAAAATCTTACCTCCTCTGCAGGATGGAGCTTCAGGCTTGGGATGTGGCTCTCAGCTAGCAGTTAACACTTCAGGCAGTATACAGAGCACAGTCTTGTGATAGACTTTCTAAGCAGGTACAAAACACAAGCTCATGAATGGATGCTTCACAGAGACATGTTTATGGACGTTGTCCATCGGTGAGATATTCCTCAGGTAGGTCTTTTTGCCTACCCTCTTAACAGACAGCTTCCTCTCTTCTGTTTCAGAGTGCCATGTCATCTGACTTGGAAGACAGACACCCTTTTCTTTCCTTGGAAGGGAAGGTTTCTTTATGCTTTCCCTCCTCTTCCTCTACTTCCAAGAGCCCTGCAGAAGATACAGCTGGACTCCCCAAAAATCATGCTAGTGACTCCTTTTTTCCAAAGACAGCACTGGTTCCTCCTCTTAATGCATCTGACCAGGGGCAATCATCACAAGTTTCCTCACTGGTTAAATCTCCTCACATGTGACAAGGGGTGTCTCATCCATCCCCACTTATCCACTCTGCAAATGACATTGTGGGTGATAGAGTTTTGATCCCTCTCAGGCACCTCTTTCCTCAGGACATGTTCAAGGTTTTACAGGAGGCAAGAAAACCTTCAACTAGAAAATTTTATATGTCCAAATGGAAACATTTTTCAGTCTGGTGCCATGCCTGTAACCAGGACCCTTTTTCAATGGGGCTTGATCTGGTCCTCTCTTATTTGTGTGAGTTCCTCCAGTCTGGCTTGGTCTATTCTTCTGTGAATACCCATTTGTCAGCCATTTCTACTTGTCTGTCCTTAGGTTCATAGGTTCATAGGTAGGTACTAGGCTATCTGCCCGAAGGCATTTATAAGCCTAGCCAGAATGTGTTGGCTTTCACTGCCCCCTTAGATTAGTTCCTTGTGCCTCTGTCCAGCACAGCCACTGAAGTGATCCCCGGGGTAAACTTTCTGTTTCCCACACACTCGTCAAGGTTTCTCTTGAAGAGTGTTAGCGAGGAGCTCTGCCTAATGTAGACTGGGATCTTGTTCCAAAGCATGGGAAGTCTCTGGGTCAGGAATCTATCCCTCCAGCACGTCCTATTTATTGTTCTGGTGAGGTTTAGATCCCTAGAGTGTGCGGCTCGAGGGGATATGGTTTTCTTTAGGTGGAGCATGTCCATCAGTTCTGGGTTGGACATGGCCTTGTATGTCAGGCAGAGATCCCCTCTGAGTAGGCGGTATGCAACCGAGTACAGCTGGAGTTTCTTCAGTCGAGCTGCATAGGGCATCTGTTTGAGGCCAGTGATCCTCTTGGTGAGGTACTTCTGTGGTCTTTCCAGTTGTTGCAGGTGTCTTGTAAGGTAATCCCCAAATGGGGCAATGTACTCTATGATGGGTCTGATGAGTGATGAGTAGAGGGGCACAATGACCTCTTTTGATCTGAATGCGACCCCTTTTGTGATTAGGTAGGCCACATAGTAGGATTTTCTAACCACTTTGGCAATGTTATTATCAAAGGAGAGATTACTGTCTACTTGGGTCCCCAGATCCTTTATTACATCTTCCTTATTTAGGGGACTACCACCTATGTGGTAGTTTGTGGGTACTTTGTTTTTTCCAAAGGGGATGACTATGCACTTTTTGGCATTTAGCTTGAGGCCATGATTTTGACACCAGGTATCCGTCTCAGTGAGACCATTTTGGAGGATGTCTGTGTCAGCCGGAGAGTCAATTATAGCCCCTATTTTGCAGTCATCTATGAACTTGGTCAGCCATAGTCCTCCTGTGCTTGTCTGTACCTCTGAAAAGTATATGCCGAACAGGAGTGGTCCTAGGACTGAGCCCTGGGGAATGCCACTTGTAACCGGTTTAGAGTCGGACTTAGCTCCCGCAACTCTCACCATGTGGGTTCTGTCCATGAGCCAGTTGGCAACCCATCTTGTGATGTAGGGGTTTATGTTCAGGCTGGTGAGCTTGTCTATAATACCAGAATGGGGAATGGTGTCGAAGGCCTTTGCGAGGTCTAGGTAGGCTGTGTGTACCACCTTTCCCTCATCTATAGCCTTGGTAACTGTCTCAAAGTAGTCCACCAGGTTTAGGAGGCATGATCTGCCCTTAACAAAGCCAAACTGGATAGGGTCCAGTGTTTGGAGGTTCCCATTTTCTCTGTTAATGAGTTCCATGATGATGCGCTCCATAGTCTTGCAGACCAAGCTAGTCAGGCTTATAGGGCAATAGTTCCCGGGGTCTGTTGTAGTTCCACCTTTGTGGAGCGGAATAACCATTGCTGTGTGCCACTCTATGAGTACGTAGCCTGTGGAGAGGCTGAGTTTGAACAGTGTGTTTAGATGAGGGGTTAGTTCGTCTTTGAGTTCATGTAGGATGCAGCCTGGGACATTGTCCAGTCCCATTGATGCTGTATTTTTGGCTTTGGAGAGGGCTGTTTTAACCTGAGCGTCTGTGATTTTAGGGGCTCTACATCCTTCTGGTATGGTTATGGGCCCTTTTGGGGGTGAGAGGGGGGTGAAGTTTGCACTGAACCTGTCTGCCAGGATGTTGGCGATCTTGGTCAGTTCAATGTATTTTGTGCCATTCTGCACTAACTCCGGGCAGATTAGCACTTAGATTCTTGATATAGCTAAAGAATGTCTTGTGGTTATCTTTGGAGTCCTTGGCAATTTTTCTTTCGAAGCTCATCTTGGATGATTTTTATGAGGGATAGTACTTTCTTGCTGATACTGATCAGGGATGTCTTCCCTTCTTGGGATTTTACTCTTTTCTGTCCTAGTTTCCTCCTTCTATTGCATAGTTTGTTTATGGCAGGGTCCACCAGACACTGACTCCTCCTTTGACTTCTCGCTTTAAGGTCAAACAATTTCTTAAATGTTTCCTGTTTATTAGGCCTCCAAGAAAGCTTATTCCTCCTCCCTATGACCTTAATTTTGTTTTGGAAAGATTGACTCAGGCTCCTTTTGAGCCTGTAGATTCTGTTTCTTTGCAGTATTGTGCCTGGAAGACTGTTTTGTTGATGGCTCTTACTTCTGCTGGGAGGGTTTCTGAGCTCCTGACCCTTATGGCCATACCTCCTTTTTTGTTTTTTTTTTCACAGGGGCAGGGTGTCCCTTTGTACTAATCCTCCTTTTGTGCCCAAGGTAGTAAATGAGTTGTCCTTAAATCAGTCGGTACAACTTCCTTCCTTTTTCCCTTCTCCTCAGTCTCTCAGTCTCTCAGTCTGCTAGTGAGTGGGTCTTGCATATCTTGGATTTGCACAGACAGATCAGGTACTGTTTGGATAAAACTAGGACTATTCATAAGTCTGATCAGCATTTTGTTTCCTCTTATCCCAGGTCTCTGGCTTTGGCTGTTTCTAAGCAAACCATCACATTTTTGATATCTAAGGCCATTTCTTTTGGTTATACATTTCATGGTAAATCTCCGTCTGCTTCTGTTACAGCTCATTCCACTAGGGCTGTTGCCTCTTATGATGCCTTCTTCAAGGAGTTGGACACCAACTCCATCCATGAAGCTGCTACTTGGTCTTCAGTGCATACCTTTATTAAGCATTATGAGTTGGATATGGTTTCTAGGGCCTGAGCAGGTTTTCCTGAAACCATTTTATGTGGGTTTGTTGAGGGCTCCTCTCAGCCTCCCCCCTCCCATTCTGTTTGTTGAGCTTTTTTTTACTCTCCCTTCTTTAAAGAATACTGCAACAGTGATACAGAAGGACATAGTATAGATGTGTCAAATCTTACCATAACAGTAGATATCCTTCTTTTCACTGTTGAAGGATTCAAACCTTCCCTCCAACCCCCTCTTGTTTATTCTGCATTTTTTCCTTCTGTATGAGCATGGATTCTTTTGTCCTATCATGACTGTTCTCGTCTGGGACAATTCAGTTCGGAGTAGTTGCAGTCATATGTCCCTTTTATCCTCTATGTTCTGTGCAGGGAGCATAAATGTGACATATGGTGCAAACAAGATCTCTTTTAAACTAATCTATACTGGCCAAGCGATGGACTATCTGGGCAGGACATCCCTTCTTTAAGGAATACTGCAACTGTGATGAGAAAGACACCTACTGTTATGGTAAGATTTTATAAAACTAACAACTATACTTTTGCTCAGAAAGATGGGTGTAGAGGGTCTGCAGAAGTTAACATAAAGAGGAAGGTTTCAGTCACATGCATTTGTACATAGTGTCAACAATGACCTCACAAGGGGGACGTAGAGGCAGTAAGGAAAATAATCATAAAGGTGCATTATAACATGGAATAGCATGTAGCCTTCACAGAGATTCAGAAATCCCTTATGTAGTCACAGACTGGAAAGACAGTATTCAAGTTATCGTTACTATGACGGTAGTACAAGGAGGTGCCTGGCTGACTGATCAGTTTTGGAAGTGTCTAAATCTCTATACAGGACAAAGAATGCACTTGTAGTAGAAGGCAAAGAGACAGCAATGTCCAGACTCCAACAGTGCACTGCATCTAAGGACAGTTTAAACTAAGAACAATGGAGAGGAGGTAATGTCTAGTGAGGAATAGACTTTTATGTCCCTTGAATCAACAAAGGAGAATAAATGATAGTACGTAGAAGGTGAGAAAAAAAACAGAATGAAGAAGAAGAGAGTAGGGTTGTGTGGGACAAACAAGACAACTGGGAAATAAAGCTGAATTAATTTCAAGTAATATGACACTCAAATATGTTGCCCAGCCTTTTGATTCTGTTGTAACTGTGATACACACACACACACACACACACACACACACACACACACACACACACACAGAGGTATGCACACACACACACTCACACACACACACACACACACACACACACACACACACACACACACACACACACACACACACACACACACACACACACACACTCTCACACACACACACACACACACACACACACACACACACATATATATATATATATATATATATATATATATATATATATATATATAAGGTTTTCAGGATTGTAGGGTACAGTCCCCATATTACACACTGCACAATTGCCCAGCAAAAGTATTTTAGTGGTGCTGCAGCAACAAATTGTGAAATTTTCTGTTAGGAGAGGAAACCAACAACACTGGTTTTCAGAGCACTATGACTCAGATTATGGGTCTCACACTTGTGTCAGGGTACATTGAGAAAAGAAGAGAAGGGGTAGGAGGGCTGGATTATATATAATGGAGAGGACGCAATATTTGATGTTGGGGGAGGTTGTGTGCATACAAGAAGAGAATTAACTGAGATGGCAATATGAGAACAACAAAATGGAATAAAGCATACATGGACAAACAAACTACATAAATCATACAAGGAGGATAAAATGGATAATGTCCTACTTACTGGATTGAGTTATTAAGGAAAATCAAAGATAAAAAAAGATTTACTGTGATAGGGTTCTACAACATTTGAAGTTGGACTGGGAAAATATTCCAAGTCCACAGTCTCTTTTGCCACCACTTTTGTTTAATAAAAAGTAATATTTTTGGTGCTGTTTCCTCGTGTTTAATGGCTGGCAAGTCTCAGCCTTCAGTGCATAAAGGGACATGCAAGAGCTGAGGTCTTGACGGAGTGACATGGAGATACTGGAAAGAGTAGAAATGCATAAAGAAACATCCCTGACTACAGGAATGAGAGCATAATTGTTTTCCAGGCCTGCCGGCAGGGGAGTCTTGGTGCAGAATTTGTTTATTTATTTGTTTTGAAAAGAAGGCAAACAGCTCTATTTGAGGCATTCCTCACAAATGGATCAATTTCTGGAAGACCCTCTTGTTAAATTTCCATTTGTGAGGGCCTGTCCTGGCCCTGTCCAGCTTTTCTGCCACTATATTTTACTCTTGACAGAATGTAAGATGCTTGAAGGGTTAAACAGTGCTGTAGAGCTACTTCCTGAGATATAACCAGCCTGCACAGAGGGTAAGGCCTGTTGCCCATTTGTTTATGTAACACATCTCTGTGGTTTTGTCTCCAATCACCTGAACAGGTCCCTTGGATTGCAGATAATGAAGAGATTTTAAAACATGGATCACAAACAATAACTCTTTGACATTTTTGTGCTTTGGTCTGTCTGGAGAGTTCCACAGGCTTTGCACCTTTACTTTCATAGAAACTGCACCCCAAGCAACATCTGTAGTTACAGACTGACTTGGAATAGAAGGATAAAAGGGGAAACCAGGATTTAGAGCCATTTGCTGTTTCCACCAGGACAGTTCTTTTTTGACAAAGCCCATAACTGAAAGCTGAAATTCCAGAGGATGATAATGCTGGGTCCATATGTTTTGTAAAAGCTATTGATTTTTTTCTAATGTATAACCTGGCGAAAGAAATCATGAGGATCACAGAAGACACAAAACCTTGGATCCTGAGATATTCTCTTGCAGAACTCTGAGACTGAATACAGAAACTTAAGAAAATTCCCACCTTCTTCTGTGTAAGAAAAGTATTTTGGTGGAAGTGTCAAGAAGGCACCCCGGAAACACGATTTTGTGTGATGGAGAAAAGGAGAATTTGTGCACATTTATCTGGAACACCATACTGGAAGGAAGAGATGAAACCCATGTTAAGGACTCTTGACATCTGGGAAAAGACTCTGCAAAGATGAGCAAGGCATCTAAATAAGAAACATTTGAATGGCTTGCAGTCTGCAATGAGCTATCACTGAAGCTAGACACTTTGTAAACACCCTTGGAGCTGTAGATAACCCAAAGGGTAATGCAGAAAACTGATAATGTGACCCAAACACAGAGAATCTGAGAGCTTTCTTGAAGCCTGTGGCTATGGGGAATGTGATGATAAACATCATTTAGATCTAATGATACCATATGAATTAAAGGAGTCATGAGAGGCAGCACACTCTGAAGGGCCAGTATTTTGATTTTTGGTACTTTGACAAACAGGATGAGAAAGGAAAGATCTAGAACTAGTCTCTATAAAAGCTCTTTCTTTGGAATCAGAAAGATTCTGGAGTAGAAGCCTTTCTCCTTTCATCTAAAGGCACTGGTTCTATGTAGCCATGAAACAGCAAGTGTTGAGGAATTTGACGAGAAAATTCAGTTTTGTTTGGAGGGCTGGGAGGTATTACCCTGAAAGTGAGTGTTTGTATCCATTGCCTACTGCAACTCATCCCCCCAACCACTTTTATCACCCATGATTCTGATACACTCTGTTGCCAAAGGAGAATGTAGAGGAACAGTTTCTGGGATAGATTTAGAGAGACAGGGTCAGGAAGGGTAGGGAGGGGGAGGGGGTAGACAAAATGCTGGCATAGTCATTCTGAAGTATTAGACTGTCCCTTTTTTTAAATAGGTCCCTGTTTTTGTTGCTCTCCTCCTGCCATCTCTTTTTTGCTCCCTATTTTCCAGGAGGTAGCAGGGATTGCTTGTTTTGCCTTTTAAAGGGAGTAAAGGATTTAGGAGATTTGTAACAGGGACTTGAAACATTTTATACACTCATTGAATTAAATTCCCTCTTTCATCAAACTGAGGATCTGATTAGCAGACAGGCCAAACAAAATATCCTTATCTAAATCCTAAATTTAAATTTCAGACCTTGCTTCACCAGCAAACATTTGGTTACATACCCAGTCATACCTCCTCAAGATTGCCACTGTAGCAGTGGACCTAGACACAGTATCTGCACAATCATACACACTCTTCAAAGCATGTTTAGATACTTGGGACAGATTAGAAATAAGAGAATTCAGAAAGGAGCTACCTTCTAAATGAAGTGTTGCAGAATAGCCATCAAACTGTCTGTACAATTAAGAATAAACTTCCACATGTCTGTGTTTGGTAGTTAAGAATTCTGTATGCTAAAGTGGAAGAATTGAAAATTCTCTTACCACAGTGTCCAATACCATACTTTCTTTATCCACAGGGGAAGGATTAGTATTAATCAAAAGTCTGTTTCTGGCTGGCGAAGAAGTCTAAATGGCAGCTGTTAGCTTGAGGTACATTATAAAGTGCTGTGTTTTGATGGACTGAAGATTGACAGCCAGTGTTATTTATTATAGGCAGCATTAAACACATCCTTCAAGGCTGACAAAATAGGAGTGATGGGTGTAGAATGAGGTACATCCACTTGTAAAATATAATATTACCTCAGTTCTGGGGGAGCATCTACTTGTTCCCACAAAAACACCTAATTCATCCTGAAAATAGCCCATGAAAAGGAAAATTCATCCAAGGGAGGTAGAGAAGACCAACTTTCCTCAGAATTAGAGTTTTGGCCTTTGGAATCTCCAGGAGAAGAAACCTGCCCTATCAATGTCAGAATCCTCTGACAAACATTCCTCAGGAATTTCTTTATTGCTATTGCACTCTGGTAAGGACTTCAGAGTCACAGGATTAACAACATGTACTAATCACCTGGCTAAGCTAAGAAAATCATCTTTACAAACAGATGTCATGACTTCAAATGAGCCATGTCTAACCTTTTGTTTTTCCTTTGCAGGCACCAGCAAGGACGAAGGCCAACAAGAGATGGACCTGGCAAGGGGTCTCTTTCCCTGGCCACCCTGAGAAGAAACTCCTGGACCCAAAGAAGATGGTTCTCCCATGCCAAGACCAGGTTTAAACAGCCATAGAGGACATGGCTGACCCCTGGTCCATGCTGGCTGAATGAACTTCACCAGAGGAACCTTGAAAAGAATATGAGCGGTCTGAGGAACAAAGATTGCTCACTACAGAGTTACCCACTAATGGCTAAGACACTGTCTGAGCCCACAGTGGTGGTAAGCAAGGGTGTAGCCAGGCATACTCTTTGTACACTAATGAGTACATTTTTTCTGAGCATCACATCAACGTTTTTTTTTTTTTGTCATATAATATCTACAACTGTCTAAAGGAATGCCTTTAACAACAGGTCTTTTTCTTCTTATTTCGGCTGTTCCTGTTAGGGGTTGCCACAGCGGATCATCTGTTTCCATTTCTTCCTGTCCTCCGCATCTTGCACTGTCACACCAACCACCTGCATGTCCTTTCTCACCACATCCATAAACCATATCTTAGGCCTTCCTCTTTTCCTCTTACCTGGCAGCTCCATCCTTAGCATCCTTTTCCCAATATACCCAGCATCCCTCCTCAGCACATGTCCAAACCAACACAATCAAGCCTCTCTAGCTTTGTCTCCAAACTGTCCATCCTCAGCTGACCCTCTAATATACTGATTCCTAATCCTGTCTATCTTCATCATACCAAATGCAAATCTTAACATCTTTAACTCTGCCAGCTCTGACTCCTGCCTTTTTGTCAGTGCCACTGTCTCCAACCCATATAATGTAGCTGGTCTCACTACCTTCTTGTAGACCTTCCCTTTCACTTTTAATGGTACCTGTCTGTCACGTATCACTACTGGCACTATTCTCCACTCACTCCACCCTACCTGTACTCTCTTCTTCCCCTCTCTTCCACACTCACTATTACCCTGAACTGTTGATCCCAGGTATTTAAACTCATCCACCTTCGCCAGCTGTACTCCCTGCATCCTCACCATTCCTCTATCCTCCCTGTCATTCACACACACATATTCTATCTTAGTCCTGCTGACCTTCATTCCTCTTCTCTCTAGAGCATATCTCTATCTCTCCAGGGTCTCCTCTACCTGTTCCCTACTCTCACTGCAGATCACAATGTCATCTGCAAACATCATAGTCCACGGGGACTCCTGTCTGATCTCGTCTGTCAACCTGTCCATCACTATTGCAAATAAGAAAGGGCTTAGAGCTGATCCTTGATATAATCCCACCTCCACCTTAAGTGTATCTGTCACTCCTACCGCAGACCTCACCAGTGTCATGCTACCCTCGTACATATCCTGTACCACTCTTACATACTTCTCTGCCACTCCCTCATTCCTTATACAATACCACAACTCCTCTCTAGGAACTCTGTCATATGGTTTCTTTAAGTCTACAAAGATAAATGCAACTCCTTCTGACCTTCTCTATACTTCTCCATCAACAATGTCAGAGCAAACATCGCATCTGTAGTGCTCTTTACCGGCATGAAATCATACTGCTGCTCACTAATCATCACCTCTTTTCTTAACCTAGCTTCCACTACTCTTTCCCATAACTTCATGCTGTGGCTGATCAGTTTTATCCATCTGTAGTTACTACAACTCTGCATATCACCTTTATTTTTAAAAATCGGTACCAAAAAAATTCTCCACTCCTCAGGCATCCTCTCACTTTCCAAGATTTCATTAAACAATCTAGTTAAAAACTCCACTGCCATCTCTCCTTAACACCTCCATGCTTCCACAGGTATGTCATCTGGAGCAGTAGTCTTTCATTCTTCATCCTCTTTATGGCTGTCCTTACTTCCTCCTTGCTAATCCGTAGCACTTCCTGATTCACTATCCGCACATCATCCAACCTTCTTTCTCTCTCATTCTCTTCATTCATCAGCCCCTCAAAGTACTCTTTCCAACTGCTCAACACACTCTCCTCACTTATAAGTATGCCTCCCCCATTATCCTTTATCACCTTTGCCTGCTGCACATCTTTCCTAGCTCGGTCCCTCTGTCTAGCCAACTGGTACAGGTCCTTTACTCCCTCCTTAGTGTCCAACCTTTCATACAACTCTGCATACGCCTTATCCTTAGCCTTTGCCAAGCCTTTAACAACAGGTACAATATTGCTAATCTAAAGACAGCATTTTTAATAGTTTTAGGGAGACAGCTGAAAATGTTACATGCATTTATTAAGTGCTTGGGGGAGCAGCATTTTGAGAAATGTGTCCATTTTTAAGTGATAGCTGTCCAAGGGCGGTAGCATTAAGAGCTTGTGAGTACAAAATGGAATCCGCTTGCTACACCCCTGGTGGCAAGGTCTCTTTACTGTTTTGCTTTTTCTTTTTAGGCTGTTTTGGGTTCAGTGGGAGAAAAGATAGCAGGACAGGAGTAAGGATCAATGCTGTAGTTGAGGAAGAAGCCTGATAGCAGGTAAACACTGCTGGAACAAGTAATTTGAAAGGTAAATTGTCAGACAAATGTTCATGAGCAGCACACTCACTTATACTTCCCTACACAGTCCTCTTTCAAAATTAAAACCACAAGCAGTGCACAAAAATCCTTATCAGAAATGTCACAGAAGTACATTGACAGAAACTACAGTAGGTAAATTGACACAAAGTGTATACAAGCATTAAATGTAAAAAACATTTGCTGCCCTGAAAAAACATTTTCTAATCCTTAAACTTATACAAACAGTTCAAAGTTTTGAAAAGCAGTACATATTTACCACAAAAATTAGCTTCCAATAGTAAAAAATAAGCCCTAAGCTAAAAATAGCAATCCCTGGCAGTTAACTTCTGATACTGTAAAAAAAAATACCAGGTTTCTTAAAAGAGAAGTACTGCTCTTAGACAGAAAATAAAAGAATGAAATGTTTTTTAAAAAGGCAATATTTTTTGTGTGGAAGGGTTCCCCTGCGGGGACTTACATCCCAGAAATGAAGTTTGGTACCGATTTTTGCTTCTATGAAGACTCAAGAGCTGCTTCCTGTCAAGGTGACAAAAAAGTACTGAAGTTTTCTAGATTTTGATTGCTGATTTCCCTCCAAGAGGCTAGCCAATCAACAGTCAGAGTGTAGGTGTGCATACTCCACAACTGTACAAATTTTCGCAGAATGTCCAGATTTTTGCCTCATATTTTTCATCTGTTCCACATAAAAATTTTGGCAAATCACTGGCATGATCTAAGAATTCAAGTCAATGAATAATGACATGCATTTGAGTTTCAGACGTCATATCCTTCAGAAAATGCATGCTAACACAAATCCTGTTATTCTAGCAATTTTCTAAGTTTATAAGAGTTCTTCTTTTGGCTTTTCCCCGTTAGGGGTCGCCAAAATGGATCACCTGTCAGCTTATGATTGACACTAGAGTTTTACGGTGTTGAGTTGCCAGCCTGGCGCCCAACCTTCCACAGAAGGCGCACACGCACGGACTCACGCCTAAGGCCAATTTAGAGTGTCGAATCCACCTACAGCATGTCTTTGGGATGTGGGAGGAAACCAGAGCACCTGGAGGAAACCCACGTGATGACAGGGAGGACATGCAGACTCCACACAGAAGGCACCCCAGTCAAGGATCGAACCGAAGAACCTGTTGCTGTGAGGTGGCAACGCTAACTACTGCACCACCGTGGCCGCCCTCTAAGTTTATGAGTAATATTTAAAATGTGTCTCTATATTTGGGCCTTTATCTCCTCTATTATGTCAGACTTTGTTCAGATTTCTTGTGTTAAGAGGTACAGAGGTATGTAGGTGTGGGAGGGAACAAGAGCTTTGTGAAGCTGGCTGGTTACTGTGTTTTAGGCAGGATCCAACCCATGTAATGAAAAGGCTATTGCAGCAGTGAGAATGATTAATATAGTGGAGAGACAAAGAATTTCACACATACCCCAAGGACAGAAAATTGTAGACTAGAAAGTACCTTGTTGCTGAACTGGATCATAGGGTAAAAAGTTATGCTTCACCTTTGATCAGAATGGCTGGGGAGATGCCAAAATGAGAGAGGAGTTGTGTATGGAGAGGGGAGTAATAGTTGGACCGACGGTCTTTTCTCTGATGTAGAAATGTAGCGTGAATGAATAAGATGGGGGAGATAAAGGATATCATGGGGTTTGGCTGCAACCCAGCAACTACTTGGTCTTAGCTATATGTTATTCGTAACTGGCAGATAAGACATTAACAAAATCAAATAATTGTGATCCCTTCACCTCTATTTCTGAACTAGCGTGACTGCCGCATGCTTCCATCACCAAGTATGAGTGCGTAGAGGAGTAGCTCTTGTACAACACATACTAAATAATATACACAGAGGCTGCCCTGCCAGGATCTGTTATTTTCATTTTCTTGAAATTTAATGGACGCCTTGTTTAAAAATGTTAACACTACATGACCTGCGACAGGTAAGAAGTCGTCTTCAATCTTCTCAGCCATGCCTTCTGCTTATTAAATTTGCAAGCCCATGTGAATATGACAACAAGGTATTGATTTAAAAATAATGAATGTTGCTAAAAATGAATCCATGGCAACTGTGCATTTATTTTGTTAGACCATCGGTTTCCTTGTTTAGTGTTAGTGTGTACTAATTTTTCACTTTGAACAGATTTTTCTACCCAAGTAAATCAAAGCACATATGTACAGGTTCTCTCTGACCTTGTTTATGGTGCTTTTGGCTGGGCTGTGTCTGTCCTAAACAAAGGCTCAATGATAAAAGGACAGTGCGGCACCCTTCTTAGATCACATAATACAGAGAGAATCCAAGAGTAATACAGCAGTTTTGGTACGGTAGCATTTATGCAGTTGGCTGGACAGGAATGTTAGCTTGATAAGTGAAGACAGGTGGACAATGTGTGATTTAAGACAAATATTCTCCAAGTGAAAATACTCTGACAACTCCCCTCCCCCATTCCCTAAGGGTGATCCCTGTTTCCTTAGTCAGTTATACATGGCATACATTCTGGCAAACTCCCAGAAAAGGGAGCTATCACAGCTCCCACTGCAGCTAAGTGGGGAAGCTCTTTTCCATTTTATTGCACTCTTACAAATCTTGTTTCCTGAAGGCAGAATAAGAGTTTTACAAGTGGGTTGTCAACATTACTGAGATGTTTTCTGCCACTAGTTCTTGTTTACTGTTCCCATGAGACAAAAAAAAGCTGTCACACTGAAACAAGACGATGGCACTTAAGAGTGTGAATTATCACAGCCCCCATGAAATGGCTACTCTGAAACTGCTGAAATCAAAGCCTTCAAGCACTTTATTCATGGAAGCAGCCCAAGTACCTCATATGCAAGCTGCTGACAGCCTGAGTTCCTAACCTATTTCTTCCAGTACTAATACTGATAGTGTTAACGTCCCACCACTACCACCCCCAGCAAACACTCACATACACAAACATACCCATACAAGCACGTCTTCTCACACACATTTGTGTGTGTGTGTGTCTCTCTCCCTCTATATATATATATATATGTGTGTGTGTGTGTGTGTGTTTATATATATATATATATATATATATATATATATATATATATATATGTGTGTGTGTGTGTGTGTGTGTGTGTGTGTGTGTGTGTGTATATATATATATATATATATATATATATATATATATGTGTGTGTGTATATATATATGCACACACACATATATATATATATATATATATATATATATTTTTGATAGCTATCTGTTCACTGCAGTGGATAAATGAAGGAAGTTGTTATCTTTCCTATGTCATATTTATCTGAATATCTCACCTCTGCTTTGTCTGGTACTGTTCTATACTAAATATATATATATATATATATATATAAATTCTGCTTTACTAACTGTTCATATATTATCTGAGTGATAAACAGAGACAATATATATGCACACACACACACACACACACACACACACACACACATAATATACATAACTTTTGACTCTGCCTACATAGCACTAACATTTTTGAAAGCTATCTGTTCACTGCAGTGGATAAATGAAGGAAGTTGTTATCTTTCCTATGTCATATTTATCTGAATATCTCACCTCTGCTTTGTCTGGTACTGTTCTATACTAAATAATATTTCAGAATTCAATATGCAAATTCTGCTTTACTAACTGTTCATATATTATCTGAGTGATAAACAGAGAGGGCAATAATATTCAGAGCCACTGGCCTAAATTCAGTTAACAACCATGGTAATAGTGGGCTGACAAGGTGGGAATGGATTTGAATTGTTAACCAATGACTCTTCTCTCAGAAAATGGGATGTTTTTTATAACCTGGAAATTCTACCTCTCAGCTGGAAACTGGGAGTTGTAGCAGGCATGGAAGAAAATCAGGGGCATAGACAAACATCTACTGTGGGGCAAATACATGACAGTGGGTCATGCACCAGAGGTAGGGAGGGGAAAAATTGGTAAGAAGTGAGATACATACCAAGGGGAGGAAGGTACAGTGGCCAGGAAAATTGCCATGCCGCAGGTAGAAGAAGAGTATAGTAATTAGGAAGTGAGCCTATGCATGGGGGGGAGGGCAGTGGGTAGGATGTGATCCGTATATCATGGGAAAAAGGAACTGTGAGTTGAAAGTGAGCCAAGAACTATGGTAAGGATGGAACAGCGGGCAGAAAGTAAGTTATATCACAGTAGGTGGAAGGGAAATGTGGTTAGGAATTAAGCATTGCACCATGGAAATGGAGAGAATAGTTAGTAAGGCTTAAAACTGACTAAGCAATGTGCTGGTCTCAAGTGCCCATCACTTCATCTTTAAAACTGATTGGAAGAAATAAGGTGAAAGTAAGTGGACAGATGTACAGGAGTTGAGGTCACTAGAGAGGAATCAAAACTCAATAAAATAACCAAATAAATATAAGTATGGACCTGAAAGTCCCAAGTAAGTGCTTCTAAATGCTGATTAAAACTTTCACTTTTTCCTTCAGTGTCATTTTGTTTGCAATTTTTACTGCTAAATACAGTGTCCTCTGCCTGTTAGGGTAACCTATCTTAAATACAAAATAGAGAAACATTTCTACCCCACTCCACAGCATTGTTTATATGTACTGCTTGTATAAAGATATTATGAGTGTAGGCTGCATGAATAATCACAGCTTAACTGAACTGGATAGTAGATTTATCTATGTCCAGAGCAGTTTACCCATCAACTCACTATCTTCCTTTAAACATAACCTAGATGACTGGATGGATAGCCAAATCTACTCCAGGATTGACTGGAATGGTCCTCTTGCAGAAAGAAGGTGCTGCATGAGGGAACTTACTAGCAAGGTGTGAATGGTAATAAGAGTCAGTGGCTTTAGAATATCTTTGAAAATCAAGGTGAAGCCTGATGACCAAAAGCAGCAGATTTCACTGCATGCTGATGAATCCACAATCACTACCAGACAGTAACATTAGAAATGTAAGACAGATTTTTTAAAGGCTATGCCAGGCATTCAGAAATAACCCCATAACTCACAATAAGAGCTGTGACCAAAATGGGCTGTTTACACAATGCAGAAAAATGCATTTCACATACATGTTGTGCATACGTTTGAGTTCTCAACTCACAGCAAGAGCTTCTCTGGTTCGATTCTCGGCTGGGGTGCCTTCTGTGCGGAGTCTGCATATCCTCCCTGCATTCGTGTGGGTTTCATCTGGGTACTCAGGTTTCCTCCCATGTTACAAAGATTTGTCTGGAGCATTTATCTCTGGGCCTCTGCAGAAAATTGGCTTCATTCCAAGTTGTAATTTCCTGGTAAACAAATTTTAAATAAATCAATAAATAAAATGTTAACCGCAATAAGAAAAGACCTCATTATCGGTTAATTTGCATATCTCTGAAATACCTTAATTACCATGACTGCTAATCAGCACTTTCCTGTGGTAGTTAACACTGATGGGCCATGCATCAGACTGGCACAGGCAACCCCCAATTCACTGTCCACACCCATGCACACATTCAAACAGACACACACACACACACACACACACACACACACACACACACACACACACACACACACACACACAAACCTTTTACCTATCAATGAGTTGGCAAAACATCTCTGATGTCTCTTCTGCTTTTTTTTCGTCCCAGCTGAACATATATATATCACAGATTCTTACAGTCAGTCAATAATACCAGACATTACAGCTTTATTGTCCTTAGTGTTCATAAAATCTATCATCATGCCAGACTTGCCCTATTAAATTTTAAGTGACTCTTATTCATATTTACAAAATTATTTTGGTGTTATCTAGTGTTCTTCCTGGCTTTCCAAGGCTTTTTTAAAGTGTAGTTCTTCCTGGCTTTGTCCTAAAGTGTCCTCCAGCACATATACATACCCCATCCCTCTCAACTGTCTGTTCCTGATTTTACAGGATGCTCCTGCCTTTACCTCTTATAGGTTCATAGGTTGGTACTAGGCTATCGGCCCTAGGGCCTATACAAGCCTAGCCATAACATTTCCCTGGCTATTTCTTCACAGAATATTTACTTCCCTGGTCCCCTGTCTAGCAGGGCGAATGACGTGATCCCCGGGGTGAATTTCCTATTTCCTATCCAGTCATCAAGGTTCCTTTTGAAGAGGGCCAAAGAGGCACTCAGCTTGACATGTACGGGCAGTCTATTCCAGAGTATGGATAGTCTCTGGGTCAGGAACCTATCCCTCCAGCATGTTTTGTTCATTGTGATGGCCAGGTTTATGTCCCTGGAATGTGTGGCTCTGAGGGATTGGGATTTCTTTAATTGTAGCATGTCCAACAGCACTGGGTTTGACATGGCCTTGTATGTTAAGCAGAGATCGCCTCTGAGTAGGCGATATGCGACAGAGTATAGCTGGAGTTTTTCCTATGTCCCTTGTAACTCGTGAACTGTTGTAGTCATTGAATAATACCAGAGATTAGGGCTTCATATTTCTTATTATGTAAAAAAAACCCCTCATGCTACACTAAATGATCACCTAGTGTAGTGGGTTAATACAGCTGATTTCTATGTTAGCGGTGTAGGGTTTGAAACCTTTTCACCCCCTTTTATTTTACTTTAAAAAAAGACTTAGGGAGTGTTTTACAGTATCTCTGGTGTCTAGCAGTGGCACAGAGGACTAATATCCTCAGTGGGAGGGTACAGGGTTTGAATCTTCGTTAGTGCCTTTAAGGCACACTATAAAAAAGATATCCCTGATGTCTTGTGTTTCCCCCCACCCCATAACTTTCATGCTGCAAAACTTCATTGTTTTATTTTGAAGTGTCTTTAAAGCACACTGTAAAATTATCCCTAGTGTCTACTGTTCTCCCATCCCACTTCTTTTGTGCTGCACAACTTTTTTCTTTAATTTTTTTACATGCCTTTTAGGCACACTATAAAGAGTTTTCCCTGATGTCTAGTGTACCCTCCACCCCACATCTTTTATGTTGAAAAAACATTTTTCTTTTATTTTTGTTAAGTGCCTTTAAGGCACACTGTATAGGATTATCGCTGGTGTCTAGTGTCCCCCCCCCCCGATCAGTGTTGCAAGATTTGCTCACTGTGCGTGAGATATGACATCTCCCCCACACACATTCATGCATATGCACACACACACAAGCCACCCATCACACTCACAGACATACTCGCATATTCACCCATACACACATAAACCTACTCTACACCCTAACTAACCCATCTACTGCGAACTCCCTAGCAGACACACACACACACACACACACACACACACACACACACACACACACACACACACACACACACACACACATGTGTGTGTGTGTGCTCATGGCCATGGAGGAACATGAGCTTTGGCTGGGATTATTAACACAGGCAGCTAATTTACCTAATGCAGCTGAGACATTCTATGACAGTAGGCATTCCCAGGGGAGATCACATGGCATATGAGCATTGGCGTGTCTCTTCATGTTGCAACACTGTGGTAGGAATATCTCTGAATCGGAGATAGTTACCATGCTTACTAAGACATTTCTTGATCACTAGCCATGAATCTTTCTCTCGTAATTGGAAATTGCCAGTTCCTGCTATAAATGTGTTCAGATATGTCACAAACATCTACCGACATCAACAACTCTTATAACTCTATTGTAAATATTCTGAATAGTGCCTCTGTGGCATGCATCTCTGTGGTGGCATATCCTATTTCCCAGTTCCAAGAAGAAAAGTAATAGTAATGAATTTGTCGGAAATGTAATTTCACAGTTCTGTTAGATTCAGTACTGAAACTCCATAGACTCATGGGAACATTAGGATCACCAACCTCTGGCTTATACGTAACATCCATACGTCTGATTCTGGTCTGCTTGATAGCAGCTGCTGTGGCCAGGACTAATCTTGCAAGAACAGTGATGGCAAACTCTTCTTCTTCATGTTGTACCTGATAGCTACCATTTTCTCCTATACTGTTCTGAACTTACGAGCACTATCAGAACATGTAAAGTGGGGTATGAGCTTAAGGCTTTTACACATACCAAAGGAAATTACATATATTTTTTCAATTATATTGGTTAAGTAAGGAATAATGTCCAACAATACACTGAGCTCATCACTGATAATAATATGACATATTCTGATCTCAATGATATAGACAATATATTAGCAGACAAATTTAGAACTAACTTTACCCCACTGCCCACACTGTTGCCTCAGTATACCTGCAAATTTAGTTTTCCCTAAAATCTCCTTGGAGGCAAGTCATAGAATCCCTGTCAAAGGCTAAAAAAAAATAATAGTTGTATGTGACCAGATAACATACCAGGCTGCAGTTTCACAGTGCTACAGTCTTGTCTCATGGTTTGTCCCAATTCTTGGATAACAGCTACTGTGACTCCTCTATACAAGAGTGGCCCCCTATATAGACCCATAATTATCGGCTCATCAGCCTTACTTGGTTTGTATGCAAAACCTTGGAACATCACAGGAGAACTCATTTCTGCAGACAAAGGTAACTTAATTGAGCTAGACTCCAATCATTTTTTTTTTGATGGGGTGGTCCTGTCTCCTGAATCTAGTAACCTTCTTTGAAAATATTACAGAGACTTTAAACAGTGGTCACTCAATGTACACTGCTTATCTCAACCTGATTGAGACTTTTAGCACCATCCATCATGCTGCTATTATTGAAATATTAGGCAAACTTAATGCAACTCCTTACCACTTGACAGCAAACTGGCAAGCCAACAGATTCCAAGTTGTAAATGTTGCTGGTATTCTGTTTCTGAATGCAAAATCACAGTTATTAATGTACCACATGGATTAATGCTGTGCCCTCTTCTGTTTAACATTTATTTGTAGACATCAAAAAATAATACCCCTGAAATGTTGTTCACCAAGTTTGCTGATGACTGCAAGTTCGGCACTGTTATCAGCTCATCTGCTGATAGTAAACTGCTCCAAAAAAGGATGGAATAAGCACAAACCCTGTGCACTGAAAATAGTGTCAAGCTCAAAGCAAAAAAAGTACATTATAGCAGTGTTCAGCAAAAAAAGATGATCACACCTGATATATTATAAATGGTATGCCTAAGTCAGACAGATAAGGTCACAAGAGACCTGAGTATTTATTTGGACATCTTTTTCTCATTTAATTATTATGTTTTCAACATAGTCAAGAATCCTATCTGGCCCAGTTAATTTTCAATGAAATATCTTCAAGAACCAAAGAATTCATCCTACCTCTATAATCTTCCCTTATAATATCCATTTTTTTAATATATTGGTCCTTTTGTAATGTACAAATCCAAGCATATTGCTCAGATGGAAAGGCCCCAAATATTTCTAACTAAGGAAAATTAAAGGTCTTAAATCCTTCAACTGTCCCAATAGATTAGCACAACTGCCCTTATACTCTGTAGCTGACAGACTGCTCCAAGGTGCCCTCTGTATCTCTTTTTTGTGCCACAAAAAACGCAGTCCTATTTGACCTTCTGTTTCTGTGGAAAACAAATGACCCTACAAATACCCGCACTAGGGACTTAAATCTACACTAAAAAATAAACAAGGCGCACTGGAGGGATAAGTACTTAACTCAATATACCCTCAGCCTTCAGAATAAGTTACCACTACAGGCCAAACAAAGTGCTACTTTGATTACCTTTAAGATTAGTCTTATTGACTGGTTTGGTGAGACACACATTTACAGCAGGGATATTATGCACAGCTATGCCCAGATTGAGATGCAAGCACTACTAAGTGCTTGAAAAGGGTGGCTAGAACTTTTAAGTGTCTACTGAAACAATACATAATTAGACATTTTATTAGCCCCCATGATCACTTGCCTAGTATTGATCCTATGTTCCTACCTCCCCCCACAATCCCTGGAGGACAGGTTCATTCATACATGGTTGGCTCAAGCAACTCCTGAATGTGTTGCCTTTTCATTGTATCTATCTATCTATCTATCTATCTATCTATCTATCTATCTATCTATCTATCTATCTAACTGTCTATTTTATCAACCAGTTACTCTCATGTAGCTCATCAAAGTTGGTCGATTATCAGGGTAAAACTGGGTAGCATACAGTGATAACAGAAATGGGGAAACAGAAGAAAGTATGGCATGAACAGCAAAGTACTGATTAAATGCAGCATGTTATTACCAACAAGATAAAGTATCATAACAAACTACTATATACAAGAACATTGGCTCCACTAGGGATTGCCAAAGCACATTTTAGCTAAATCTTGATGTGCTAAAGCCATTGTGGTGAACCAGTATAAGGAGCCGAATCCAGACATTTCAGAGAAAAACAGGGTTTGAAAACTCAACAAATTAAGAGTACAAAGACATAGGAACTAAAGGGATTCACATAAGAATTTCTGCACACAATCCCACCAAATAAAACTTTTTAAATATGTTATAGAAAGAGGTTAAGGTTTCTTCAGACTGGGATAGGAAATATAATGATTCCCTCTCATAAGTAATAGCAAGATGCAGGCTGAAAAAATACTAGCCTATCAGTTTGCCCTCTGTTATAGAAACAATATTGTAATCACCAATGAAAGAAATAAGTATCCATAAGTCTCTCAAATGCATGACCCAATTTCATATGGATTCCTAAAGCATGACCACATCAAGCAAGATTTTGACTATATGACTATGGCAATAGCTCTGGAAGGGACGACGGATACAACTAAACCATGCTTCAGCAACACAACTGACATAGCACTGCAACAAATGTTTGTTTACAGATTGCATGTTTGGAATTAGTCCTTGGGAGAAAGATGAGTAAAGCAATGGCTAGACAAAAGGATGCAGAGGTTACAGAAAATAGCATTCACTCAAAAGAAAAGATGGGAAAGAATAAGGTACATGATGCTTTGCACTGATCCTTGTCCTTTTTGGTGTCTAGACATGACCTTGTAAAAAGTCTGAAAGAAAGTTTTTTTTATATCAAACATCATGAAACAAAGTTAATGCAAAACAGGTTCAAAAAAGTTGGGAAGAAGTGTGGCAAGACTGGAAGAAGTCACACTAATATCCAGCACAGAGTTGTTCCAATAAAGGAGTAATTTTTTTATCCGACTGTTAAAGGGACATTCCCAGAGATTTTTTGTTCTGATTCTGGTCTTTCTTTACATTTTCAGCCTGGCTTTCTGAGCATGTCCCAGATTTGGCTTTGTGGGGAAAAGGGGGATTGGGGGGAGGGATGTTTACATGACGTTTCAATGGTCTTAGTCAAATTCCATCTCAAATTGCAGCTATACTCACAACAGCATTCACTGTCAATAATTAGTTTCACCTGTGCTTTTTATCCTCAGAGAAAAATTATCCTTTCAGGTATTTTATGACCTCATTTGCTATTACCTTGCAGGAAAGCATATGAGGAATGCAAAGCTAAAATGTTAGTAGACAGAGTTTTCTGTTCATTTCATTTCCTATTTTATTTTGTGCGGATTTTTGAATGTTAGCTAAGTGCTATGATGTTATGCATGACTGCCATTTGCTCTGCAGAAGCATCAGAATGATGCAAGTTTCGAACAGTAGTAGAACCAGCCTTTTTTTCATGTTTTGCTTTTTGATCTCTGAATACTTGCCAAGTGAAATGATTTTCTGACCTGTTGTAAAAAAAAAAAAAAAAAAAAAAACGTGTGATACAAGCAATACCCTCTGATATCACTTCTTTAACCTCTTTCCAACTTTTCAAATACCAACTAAAAGTTTATCTCAATAAACACTGGCTTTGCTCCTGCACTAATCCAGACTAATGCTAACTCTTTTCTCTACCATTACCCTTGTTAACAAAAAAAAAAAAAAAAAATTTACAATTTTATTTTTTATCTGTTTTACTTGCTATGTTTCTTATGTAACCTTTTATGCCTTTTTGTGAACGTGTACAACTAATGGAGCTTTTCTCCCCGGGCCTCTACTGAAAATGGACATATATCCAGTTGGACTAGCCCAGTCAACAAATGTAAAATAAATAAAATAAATAAATAGATTCATGAAAATAATGAAGTCCAAAACTTACTGTCACAATGGGGGCTGTACAGTATGGCAACCTGTGAAGTTATACATAATAATTCTGAGATTGCTTGACTACAGAGTAAGGGGAATATAAGATTTAGTACAAATTCATAAATTGTACTCTTTTGACTGTACTGCTCACAGTTACAGCATGCAGAATAAATAAAGGAAATAAAGAGCTGCCAGATTAAGAAAAGCTTTTTGATGAGTTCATAAAAAGTAAACACTGAGAGTCTTCCCTAACCAACCCCACCACAAATACACACAAAAATGTAATAACCTTATTGCTGCCCAGTGATCAGGGACTAAAAGCTTTGACAGGAACTGAATGTTGTTAATTGTGTTCACCAGAGGGAATGAAAATAGGGTTGCAAAGTAAACTGAAACCAGGAGCATGGTTGATGACAATGTGGTAAGTAGGTGGTGTAAATTGGGAGATATCAGGACAAGTTTCTTTCGGTCAGAATTTTAGATTCTGGGATTGTCCCTTTAACACCAAAACTGGACAAAATAATACAGATCGTCTTTGCCCTCTGGCTTTTTTCAGTCTACTGAAAATAATGTTCACACTCACATCTCTTAAATATATAACAGCAGTCAGCTGATCAAATCATATAACTTCCAATAACCACAATCAAAGTAAAGACTATAAACAAACATAACCTGAACAGTATATTATAGAGTTGTGCTGGGTTTTGGGGCTTACAATGTTTTAGGGAGATTGTATTTCAAAGTAATGTATACCATGAAAACATGACATAAGTTGAACAGTATTGGAAATCATAATTCAGTCATGGAGCAAAATGCCAACTTAACTGAATAATCCATCTTTCGTTCCATTTTAATACATTCATCCACCTATATTCTTCAACCCATTTATCGAATCCAGTGAAGGTTAAATAATGCATTACAGGGTTTCTTAACATGCTTACCAATGCTCTCCTTAGGATATCTTCTGTCACTTGAATATTCACCTACTCATAATCTCACAGTCCAAGAGGCCTTTACAATAGATTGCAAGGTAAATGATCCCTCCAAATGAACAGATAACAAATGTTTTACTAAGAATAACACATGCTTTACTAAGACAGATTTAAAAACTTTGAGTACCCTGTAAGATTTTATTTAAAAAACAATGGCCACAAGGAAAATACCCTACCAGACTAGATGCCTGTACATCATAGCACCTATTAGACCAATCCAATCTCTTTCTCTTACATTTAACAATCAATGCAATCAAATGTATAAAACTGTCCTTCGGCTTTTCCCGGTTAGGGGTTGCCACAGCGGAACTCCGGTCCGCTAATGATTGGCAGTAGATTTTTAAGTGCTGGCTTGCTGGGCCTAATGCACAACCTTCAATGAAGGAATGCCCATTCATGCATGTTGACACACAGAAGATGCTCTAACTGAGAATCGAACGTGCAACGTCTAACTGTGAGGCGACAACGCTACCACAGCACTACCATCGCAGTACTTAATGCAATCAAATGTATAGACTTCCTAAATTAACATTTCCCTTTCTGAAATTAACAATGCACTATATATCCCAGTTTAGTCCAAAACACAATGGACCCTTATTAGCACTGTAGATGAGCACCTTACACACTACACTCATTTGTCATGTTGAATGGTTAACTCCTTATATACCTTTTTTCTTAATCTTTGTCTGCTGCATGCTTTCATGTTTTTCTTCAGTTTTGTTCATGCTACAAATGCTATTTTACATACTGTAGTTGTTTTTGCACAATTGTACTGCTACAAACTTCTTCTTTGTTACTCATCTGTTGATTTTATTTGTATTTAGTCGTTGTCTTAGTATATTTCAGTTTTTGATTTTCTTCTTCTTGATTCCCCTCTGAAAATGAATCCAGCTCAGTCAATAAAATGTAATAAATTAGTAATTATACAATGACCCCCCATTAATATTCCAAAACATGCACGCTGATTGGTCAGCGTGCACATTGTAAACCAAAGACTCATGCTAATGAAAAAAGGTCCGGTCGCCCGGACTTTTTCCATTAGTATAAGTCTTTTTCTTTTTTTTTTTTTTACAGCAACGGAGAATGCAAGATTTACGTTGCTTTTTAGAACCTGTCTCGCTATGTTAAAGGAGTTTAACATAGTGAGACAACTTTAAAAAAAGTAACGGAGATCTTCCTTTCTTCGTTGCTTTTTTTAAAGCTGTCTTGCTATGTTAAATGGGTTTAACATAGCGAGACAGCTTTAAAAAAAACAAGAGATTCTCCGTTGCTTTTTTTTAAAGCTGTCTCGTTATGTTAAACTCCTTTAACATAGCGAGACACTTTGTGAAAAGCAACGGAGATCTTGCTTTCTCCATTGCTTCCACCCACAGCTCTGATGTACTGCGTAAGCATACGCATGTGCAGTACATCAGAACTGCCACAGAATACCAGACAACTGCAGAAGGGCAGCACGCAGGCATTATACAATGCCATTATTTAAGAAAAGTAAGTATTTTTTTTCTTAAATAATGTCATTGTATACTAGCAATAACCCACTTCTGGATGTAGGTAATGCTGGATTTACCCACAGTTGTCTTTGTTTGGCCACTCGGGCTTCGCCCTCGTGACCAAACCACACCAACCGTGGATAAATCTAGCATTATCCACACCCAGGCATGGGTTATTGCTTAAATAATTATCTTCCTCCCATTTCCCAATGTTATGTCCGAGACTAATAGTTTGAAAAGAACTGGCCCTGGTACACAGCTCAGTGAAACACTAATAAGGCATAAAGGTTTAACCCCCACCATACCCATTGTGTTTTACTGTTTTTTTTTTGTGTTTTTTCAATTTTTACATTTAATGATAAAATATATGATAAAATGATTCCTGTAATAACACCGTACAGAGAATTCCGCGGTGGTACAGTGGTTGCATTGTTACCTCACTGCAAGAGGTTCTTCTGTTCGATTCTTGGCTGGACTGCCTTCTGTGTGGAGTCTGCATATTCTCCCCAAGGTCAAGTGGCCTCCAAAAGACCTACGTGAATGGGCGTGCCTTCGCTGAAGGTTGGGCATCGGGCTGGCAACTCGGCACCATAAAAATTGACTGCCAATCATTAGCGGACCGGAGTTCCGCTGTGGCGACCCCTAACCGGGAAAAGCCGAAAAGACAAACAATAACACTGTACAGTATGGAAATGAAATTACTGTACACTTTTTACTTTGTATTTTTTCAGACTGTCAATGAAAACAAAACAGTGGTAAGTTCACTTTTGGATTTCTGCTCTGCTAATTGGAAACTCTTGCAGTATTAAGTGTACTTTACCACAATGAAAAAGACTCAAGTTTGTCTGAAAAGACAGCCAGATAGCATAGCTATTTTTAGGAGACGTACATCATGGGGAATGATCTTTTGAGAGGAAAACCAGAGAAGGGAATATGGTTAAGCAGTGCCATTAAAACAAGTACAGGCAGGTTAAGAACATAAATAGGAATGGAGTTTGTCATTAAAAGTGTACGTCACAGGCATGTTTCTTACATTATGAGGAAACAACTTCCGTACAGCAAGACTAAGTTTTGAAAAAAGCCTTCTGCTAGCTTTGAAGACTGTGGCATGAGAAAGGTACTGATAGCTCCTTCATTTAGAAAGCCCAAGCAGTAGGAAGAAGTGTTAAGAGTCACTTTGTTCGGGATCTCCAAGATGGCTGCACATTGAGTAACAGCATAATTCTAGTTCTGATAAAACCAAATAAATATATAAAAACTGATGAAAATATTATAAAAACATATAAAAACGGTCCGATCCACATCCAAATGAAGTTTATTGACATACAAAAATAACGTATTAAGCGCTTTCATCTCTGCTAAGGAGACTTCATCAGAATACAATTCTTACCATTGCCTCTTCCATTTTTATAGAAGTATGTAGATTAAATCATTAATTGTGTCACCAATCAAATTCCATTTAGCATATTTATATTTTTTTCATAATTCTAGTTCTCCTAGTTTGAAAACAGAAACTTAGCAGAGAAGGTCAGTGAATCTAGATTTCTGGGTAAATTTCAGTAACTGGCTAGTAAGTACAGTGGCTTCATGCCAGGAAAAAAGAAATACAGAAGACCTGAAAGAAAATCAGCTACAAAAAAGATGAAAAAATAATGACTGGGAAAAGTGCTGTAGCTATTCAGCAAAAAGCAGTGCAAGCTCCAGACATGACTTCCAGTAACCTAGAGTAATGTATAACACAACTGCACACAGACCTGACTAAAATAAATGAAATACTAATGGAGTATATCAACTTAAACAATAAAAGGCTGGAAAAAATGGAAGAAGCTTTAAACAGATATTCAGAAAAGGTGACAAAACTGCAAAACTCAGGGGTCAAAATGAAGAAAAGGCTGAAAATGAGACTGCACGAGAAGAAATATTTCAACAAATAACAAAATTAGAGGACAGAGCATGCAGGGAAAGCCTGAGATTTTCTGCTATACCCAAGAAGCTGGAAGGAACAGACTGTATTAATTTTATGGAAGGACAAATAAGCAACTGGACTGGTATTCCACAACAGGAATTGTTAATTGAAAGGGCACATAGTGTGTATGCTCCAAACCTAGCCACAAGAAAACAACCTAGACCTTTAATAGTAAAAATGCAATCTTACCAGCAGAAGGAGTTGATTCTGACAAAACTGTATTGCAGAAGGACAAAATACTAAAAGTGACAGATAGAAGAGTATTTGTGAAGAATGACTATTCATTGTACACCAGGCAGAAGATGTGTAAATTTATCCCATTATTCAGGGAATGTTGAGAAGCAGGCATGAGATTCAAACTGCTGTACCCAGCTATCTTCAAAATACTTTCCCTGGAGGAACAAAATATTTTTTTTGATGAAGTACATGCTAAGGAAGAAATACAAAAGTTTGTCCAAAAAAGTGAGTTGTGAAACAGAAGGAGATTCTGCTTCTTGTTCTTCTGGTAATAAAGACCACAGACAGACTATGCCAGTGAGACCTTTTTTAGTGTTTCAATGGAAAATGCTTGAGAGAGGGGGAAAAAAGCAAAGAAGTTGACTAGTAGAATCGAGAGTATGTTGGAAATGAAGCAGATACAGGGTTTGGGAGAAGGAGATGAATAGGAATATAACAAGAAAATCTGGAAATAGACTTCCTTGGACTTTGTTAACTTGTAGGGACTCTAAAGTATATGCCCTACTTCACGTCATTAACGTTTGGAGAATAAAATCTGTAACTTGGAAACTGACAAATGTGGAATTACAAAGCAATAATTATATTTGTGAAACATGACAGAACAAAAAAATCTGGAAATATTGGACTTTTTTGGATTTTGTTAAACTTGTAGAGGATTCTAAAGCATATGCCTTACTTCATGTCATTAATGCTCATAAAAATATTCAGGAGAGGGAAAGATGAGGAAGAAAGTTAACTGTAAGTAAAAAATTTTTTTCTTAATAATACTATGTAGATAGTGCATGATTTTGGGCGGCCACGGTGGTGCAGTGGTTAGCGTTGTCACCTCACAGCAAGAGGTTCTCTGGTTCGATCCTTGTCTGGGGTGCCTTCTGTGCGGAGTCTGCATGTCCTCCCTGTGATCGTGTGGGTTTCCTCCAGGTGCTCTGGTTTCCTCCCACATCCCAAAGGCATGCTGTAGGTGGATTGGACACTCCAAATTGGCTCTAGGTATGAGTGTGTGCCTTCAGTGGAAGGTTGGGCACCGGGCTGGCAACTCAACACTGTAAAACTCTACTGCCAATCATGAGCAGACAGATGATCTGCTGTGGCGACCCCTAACTGGCAAAAAGCTGAAAGAAGAAGAAGAAGAAGATGGTGCATGATTTTCTTTGCATGTTACTAAGTAATTGTTTTCAGTTATTTTTAAGTGTAATGGGGATACTAATGTAAACATGTGCACCTGTTTTTTTTTTTTTTCTTTTTGTTTCTTTCTAAAAAAAAAAAAAAAAAAAGATCTGGTTAAAAGAGCATGACAAAAGAAAAACTGGTGCTCCTTTTCTCATTCTTGCATAGAGGAATGACTGGGTTAACGTTTAATCTAGTAAAAAGTTTTATAAGAAAGCAAGTAAATGAAAAAGAATATTAAATATTATACGGCTTTTTTCTAGTAAACAGTTTTGTGTCTGGTTCTCATGTCTCTAGCAGGCAATCTGATAAAGAGAAATGGCTTGGAGAAAATGTTTTTTTTCAAAGCATTCAAGTGTTTTCCCAGCTGAGAGAGCTGTAAAGATAATACTAAACCAGACAGTACTTAATACAACCACAGGCTATACCATGCATCTTAGAATGGATAACCTTTCTTTTAGGTTAGCTCGAGTCTGTATGTGTGGCTGTCAGTTTGGGACATTTGTTCCTATTAGGAGGGTTAAACTTCAGCATGTGAAGATACACATAGATTTGTGTGTTACTATTAAGTTAACAGCTTTTAGGGGTAGTGGGTGTGTGTGTGTGTGTGTGTGTGTGTGTGTGTGTGTGTGTGTGTGTGTGTGTGTTTGTTTGAGATTTTTAAATAAAACAAAATGTTTTGCAAGATGTGACATAGGCTGAAATGGAGATGACAAGAAAGAATGTATAAAAGATTAAACTGCCAAACAATACATGCATGTATGTAACACAAAAGCTGAAACTAGACATTTCTCTGAAGAATACAATGCTTTCTATAATGTCTTTAAATGTTAATAGTCTCACAGATAAATACAAAAAAAGAGAATAGTGAACTATATTAAAAATGTAGATTTCAAATAGCTATGCTACAGCAGACACACTTGGAAAGAACTGAACATCTGAATTCGATAAACATTTTCAGGATGGTTATGGGGCAAATGAAGAGAAGAGTACTTATATTAATTGCAAGAAGAGCTCCAATAGTAATAGAAGAGGATAAAAAGACAATAATGGTAGATTTATAGTACTAAGGGGCTACTGGCAAGGGAAGAGGATTATAGTGGCATGCGTTTGTAATCCACCTAAAACTGCTATAATGTAGCTTAAGAAAATTCTGAAAGAAATAATCAGATTTCTTCAAGGAATATTACTTATAGGTGTGGACTGGGATTTGATTTGCAATGATGAAGCTGTGTCTAGGGGGGCTGGAAGGGAAAAATATAACAAAGGACAGGAGGTTTTTAAAGACATTTATGAAAATATTTGGCATGAAGATGTGAATTCAGTAGTAGTAGTAGTTCAGAGTGAATTTACATATTATTCCTCTAGAAACAAAAACTTCAAGGTCTTGATATGCACCCAATAACTATTTCAGATCATGTACTAATAATAACTAAAATAAAAACACAGAGTAATGAAATAAAAATGAGACACTGGTGCTTTCCCACCTGTCTGTTGAAAAGAGAGGAACTTAAGAAATAGGTAGTAGAACTTATTCATGAGCTATTAGAGAAGATAGTAATTTCTTCTGAAAATATAGCTAGGGAGTGAGATAAAATTAAAGTGGAGTTTAAAAATAGGGTGGAAATAAAAGAAAGGGAGATGTGGTTAAGAAGTAACAAGAACTATTTAGAGGGACTGACAAATGTTCAAGTATTGCAAAACAGGAGTAATCTCTCAGAACAAGAAAAGGAGCAACTGCAGAATACTAAACAGAAAATAAGGGATTACCTCGATAATATACACGAGTTTAGAAAGATTGCTGCTAAGCAACTGTTTTTTGATAATAACTCTAGAGCACAAAAACTTTTAGCAAAATGACTCAGGCAACAGAAATTAGAGAGGGCTGTCACCAAGCTTAGGAAGCCTATAACAAGGACGATAACAAGGGGTCCTACAGAAGTATTAGAAATATTTCAGAAATTCTATGAAAGTCTCTATAAAGCCAAGAAATATGAAAATCAAGAAAAGGTACAAATGGAAATGCTTATGGAAGAATTAAATATGCCAAGGTTAGAGACAGAGGAGGCTCAATTACTAACAGTTAGGATAGGAGGAGATGAGATAAAAATGGTGATGTATAACCAATCTACAGGAACGTTCCCAGGACTAGATGGTAGTCCTGTGGAAGTTTGGAAGCTAGGAGGGAAAAAGCTGATAAAGATCTGGAAGGTTTTGTTTCACAATATTTTAAGAGGAGAAGTACCAGCATCCTGGAAAAAAGAGGTGGCAGCTGTAATACCCAAAGAGGGTAATCATCCACCAGATCCAGCTAAATACAGGCCCATTTCAATACTAAACCATGATTATAAAATGTTTGTGTCTATAATGGCTAAAAGAATGACAAAAAGTGATGCCAAAATTGATACATATGGATCAATGTGGTTTTGTGGAGGGGAGACAACCATTTGGCAACATTAAAAGAACACTGATGATCCAGAGGGAATCAGAAAATACCACTGCTTTTGGTGGGTCTTGATGCAGAGAAAACATTTGACAGAGTAAGCTGGGACTTTATGAACAGAGCAATGGAAGCATTTGCATTCCCTGATAATATTATAAGGATGATTAGGAGGATATATGAGGGATTGGATGCAAAAATTAAAGTGGGTGGGGTCCTCTCTGATAATCTCTGCTTGAGCAAAGGAACCAGGCAGGGTTGTCCTCTCTCCCCTTTGTGATTTGCATTATATTTAGAACCACTGGCAAAGAAAATTAGGGACTCAGAAATTCAAGGATATAATTGGTATTGCAGTCAAGAAAAGCTGGCTCTATTTGCAGATGACACTATTTTATACCTGACAAAGCCAGAAAGGCAGAAAGGGACATTACAGTGCTGTGGAACTTATTGAAACAGTTTCAAATCTTCTCAGGATACAAAATTAATGATGCTGAAGCAAAGGCAATAGTGGTAAAATTTGTACCCACCTACAAATTGGTTCATCAATATCCATACTTATGGGGACAAGATAAAATTAAGTATTTAGAAGTATAGATTAAAAATGATACCAGTGTGGCATCTAAGGATATGTGGGAAGAAACTAAACAAAAGATAATACAAAAGCTGAGAAAATGGAAGCTCTGTTATATGGATATCAATAGCAAGATACAAGCAGTTAAAATGTTTTTAGCCCATTTAATCTTATACACAGGTCAGGCATATTTTTATCAACTAGAGGAGAAGTTGTGGATAGCAATTAAAAAACAGCTGAAGAATTTTATCTGGGAGGGGAAGACAGCAAGAGTCAAGCTTATTCTTCCAACAGAACAGGGCAGATTGGGATTACCAGATTTGAAGGGGTATTTCAGAGCAACACAGTTAAGGTTCCTTTAAATAGCACAAATAAAAGACCATCACTCAAAGTAGAAAGAGATGCTGATGAAACAGGGGGAAGCTCAAGAAACAAGGAGAGACTTGGATTTTGGTTGCAGACCTTTAAGGAGTATAACATTAAACATACAGACTAGTATATTCATAAAGTAGCAGAAAGTATGCTAAGAACTAAGCCAAGACAGGAATGGAGAAAGGAGACTCTGCCAATAGGAACGACTGCAATTAGGAATACATACAATAGGCATAGGGTGCTGAAATTTATTGGAGAAAACTGGCAAAGAAACCAAGGTATTGAGAGCAAATAACTAGAGAGGGAAAGGTAATACAATGGGAAGACGCCAAGAACTTATTTGGATTGCAGGTTAGAGATCGCTTTCCATATCAAGGATTGATATCAGAGTATAGGCAAACAGAAATTAATAGAGGAGTCCTAAATGAAAGACCAGCACTGGTAGAGTTTTTAGCAAAATCGAGAAGAGAAGTTGCTGTTAAAAAAGGAGTAATAAAATATTGCATGATAACTATAATAATCAATCAGAGGAGGTTAGAAAGGATTGGGAAGTGAGATTACATAAGCAATTCACAAAGAAACAATGGGAGGTATATGTATGTCTCCCAAATATGCAACAAAGTCTAGAAGATTTAGGATCTTTGCTTGGAACATAGGTATTTTGATACTCCAAGTAGACGGCAAAGAATTTTTTCTCAGGTAGACAGCAAATGTTGGAGGTGTGATGGGGAAGAAAGAGGTAAATGGCAACATATTTTTTTGGGAGTGTAATGAGGTGGCAGACTTTAAAGATTCCCCACAGACTCCCCTGTTGGAGATGTTGGATGAGCAAATTGGTGTAACTAAGGAAATTATTTTTTTTAGCTATGATACAGAATCAGAATTGCCTAGACAGTCGAATTATGATGGCTGCCAAAAAAGCAATTACTAGAAAATGGAAATCAACATTTAAACCAACTTTGCTAGAAATAGTGAAGATAATAACAGAGATAAAACAACTGTAACTGAGATCTTTAGAAAAGAGTAGGAGCAAATTACATATTTGTTAAAAATGGGAAGTGTGGGATCAATACATGCAGAGGAGGAACAAGGTATAAAAGAAGGCAGGAAATGAATGAGACATGTAATGGCTGACTGACAATAACTGGATATATTATAAGTGATGTATAATGTTTGTAATGGCTGACTGACAATAACTGGATATATTATAAGTGATGTATAATGTATGTAATGGCTGACTGACAATAACTGGATATATTATAAGTGATGTATAATGTATGTAACGGCTGACTGACAATAACTGGATATATTATAAGTGATGTATAATGTTTGTAATGGCTGACTGACAATAACTGGATATATTATAAGTGATGTATAATGTTTGTAATGGCTGACTGACAATAACTGGATATATTATAAGTGATGTATAATGTTTGTAATGGCTGACTGACAATAACTGGATATATTATAAGTGATGTATAATGTATGTAATGGTTGACTGACAATAACTGGATATATTGTAAGTGATGTATAATGTTTGTAATGGCTGACTGACAATAACTGGATATATTATAAGTGATGTATAATGTATGTAATGGTTGACTGACAATAACTGGATATATTATAAGTGATGTATAATGTTTGTAATGGCTGACTGACAATAACTGGATATATTATAAGTTATGTATAATGTTTGTAATGGCTGACTGACAATAACTGGATATATTATAAGTGATGTATAATGTTTGTAATGGCTGACTGACAACTGGATATATTATAAGTGATGTATAATGTTTGTAATGGCTGGCTGACAATAACTGGATATATTATAAGTGATGTATAATGTTTGTAATGGCTGATTGACAACTGCATATATTATAAGTGATGTATAATGTTTGTAATGGCTGACTGACAATAACTGGATATATTATAAGTGATGTATAATGTATGTAATGGCTGACTGACAATAACTGGATATATTACAAGTGATGTATAATGTTTGTAATGGCTGACTGACAATAACTGGATATATTATAAGTGATGTATAATGTATGTAATGGCTGACTGACAATAACTGGATATATTATAAGTGATGTATAATGTATGTAACGGCTGACTGACAATAACTGGATATATTATAAGTGATGTATAACGTTTGTAATGGCTGACTGACAACTGGATATATTATAAGGGATGTATAATGTTTGTAATGGCTGACTGACAATAACTGGATATATTATAAGTGATGTATAATGTTTGCAGCTACAGTTGTGTCAGCATGGTTTGTAGTGTATAATATTTGCAACTGAGATTATGTAGGTATGGTTTATTTTCTTTTATATAAATGTAAGGTTGCCTATGTCAAACATAATAATTTAATAAAGATGTTTCTTGTTTAAAAGAAAAGAGCCACTTTGACAGGAGATGGAAACTTTTATTGGGTGTTAGTTTATGCTGAAGCAAGAAAAAGATAAGGTGAATCTTTGGCAGGAAGCCAGTTGATTCTAGCTATGGAGATATTGCTGCCTGTGACTAGAAAGGTCCAAGAACAGAAGGTGTTGTTTTGAGAGAACCATATCAAATATGGTAAGCCATGCTCAAATTAAGGGTAAAGATACTTTTCCCAATGGCAATTTTTGCCACTTCAGAGAATAACTTTGCAGCTTTACAGACAGAAGTGTGCCTGTGACACCTCAGCTAGTATGATAAATAAGAAATAGGAAAATGGTCAAGACAAATCTCTAAGTATTTAGAAGTTTGACACCTGGACAACAGGGACACAGTGGATGTCAGTCACTTTAGTGGGGGCCAGACCTGGATAATTTTTTGGACATACTAAATAAAACTGAGTGAATAATTTTAGTGTTTCACAGCTGTAGCTGATTGACATAAAACTTGCCCCACTCCCTATTTAAGCTGCTTTCCAGGAAGAATTGAATGCTCATGACATTAGGTAGTAGGCGCTGAGCTGAAAACTACATATAATTCAACTCTGAATCAAAGTACAGGTGTAGAAATGTCGTTTGTAAAGTGCTGAAACCAAACTGGATCCAACATGGAGCCTTGAAAACATCAGAAAAGACCAGATCTAGACTAGAGTGAATACAAAGGCATACTTGACTACCTTCTTCTATGGATAATTGGTAATGTAGCTAATTCTTCCTTCTCCACAGGGGAGTTTCCTAATCCATGCAATTCATAGAAAATGGTAAAAGAGTCAAGGACTCTTCTAAGGTCCCTAGAGAGAGGACAAGTAAGATAGCCATTCCCTAGGTTAAGGCTAAATATATCAGTAAACAAATAGAGATTTCTAGCCATATCATGTCCTTTCCTGAAAGCATGGTAAATGGTGTTTTAGAAAACTAATAATTAAAAAACTCGCTTATTTACATTTATGAACATAGGGCAATACTAAGCAAGCGATTACAAAGACCAGAAGATACCAGGCCATATACACCTTTAAGTAGGCACACTTAAAAGTTTGTACTTCGCTTTTCAAACACTTGGTAGTGCTTGCCTCCCAAATATTTTCCTACTTTATTTTGAAAAAAAAAAAAAACAGAAATGTTTAAAATGGGACAGGAATCATCAGTTTCTGTGGGCTGGTAATTTTAGGAGCAAGACAAATGGAGGCATGTTTCCAAGAGAGATGACTGATGCAAAGACATGATGGAAATGCTCTACATGAATACTATGATCTAGAAATAAAGAAAGCAGACATTTTGAAAAAGCCAGTATGGAATAAGACATCTAAACCATGGCATTTTTTCAGGTCATAATTAAAGTATATACATTTTGATGGAGTAATCCTACTAAAGAGGAAGTGTGGTGGCAAAAGCATGTCTGATAAGGAGCAGACCTGAGATGTAAGAGCAAAGGTATTATTTACATGACTCCAGGTGGCAGTGATATCTGAGAAGACTGCACAGAAGCTAACAGCCATATCAGTGGCAGAAAGAGCAGGCTTAACATGTACATGAAAGAAGAAAGGAGTGAAGGAGTGAGGATTTCCAATGTGTCTCAAATCTGTTTTGATTTCCTGTTACAATAGTTGAGGATGCCGAAGAGAAGACTTGGTCTAATTTTTCATAAAACAGCTGGATTTAGCAACCTTGGTATTGATACAGTGTATGCAGCTGAGCAATGTATACTCTTAGTGTAATTTAGGATTACAAGAACCTTTCCATTTCACCCAAACAATATTCATGGCCTTTATTTTGGCCTTCAACACATATGCAATCCAACAGTAACTGGTACCTCCTATCCAAACTGAGGTTTCCATAAAGATTTTGTCCTGAATGCAATCTAATATTCAAATGAAAAACTCAAGGGCAATAAATATGTCCCAAAATACAAAAAGGCAGTTGACTGTAGAAGTGGTGTATACTGCTGACATCAATCAAAAACAAAACAAACAATCACAAGTGTATGAATGAAAGTGCCAACCTATTAAAGGAGCAATCCTGGTAGAGCATCAGTGATTGTTGGTGCATATATCCCAGAAGAATAAAAAGGTCACCTGATGACTTGTGCAAGCTGAGTATGCAAAACATACTTTTTAGGGGTTAGGATTGCTAGCCATTAAGAACAGGAATGATTTAAATGACCAGCATGATATAATGGGGCACTTACCACTGAAGCATTTTGTTACAACTGGCAAAGTCCTTTATCTATCTAGGATCTTTTTTTACAATAATGTTGCCGATAGAAGAATTATTCCTGGTAATAAAAGTGGATTCTCAGAAGGCAGTAACTATTTCTGTGAGGTCAACTTCAGCTAGATACCTTTAGCCTGTTTTAGACAACTTAAAATAATTTCATTGGTGTCTAAGAATTTATTACTGCTTTTTGTACAACAAACCATATATAACATTTTTATGGCAATCACGTTTAGTGTTACTAACTGCTGCTGAGTATATTTATGTCCAAACAACACATCTTTCATGAAATTTCATTACTAAACAACAAAATAAGAACAAAAACATTGTCTACATATAACTGCTCACACATTCTTCATATCTACATGCAATCCATCAAAAATCTGTGCCTTGTATGTTCTAGACTTCTGATATACTTACTCACTGATATGTACACTGTAATGCAGTGCCTGCCAAGAAGCACCTCTAGCATGATCAAACAAGTCCATTCTGTTTATTTAGTTGTCTGACAAATAGGTGTGTCAGCTGGCTCAGAGATGCACTTTATTCTTATGATCCAGATGGCAAAAAAGTACAGTTGTGTAAATAAACTTAACATACCAAATATTTGAATGATCACTGCTGCAGTAGCCTTAGCTATATGGGTTCTATCCTGCCAAGGATATAATAGCTGTCCAGTTTCCAAAGCTTCAGGCCACCTTCCACACTCCCAAACTGTTAGGCAGCTCAAGCTTTGCTGATTAAAAAACAAGTTTGGGCACCAAGCCCTTCAGAGCTTTCCTGGCAACAGAAAGAGGGAGGCTGAGCCCTGAAAGGACAATGATAGGGACAACAAAAAATAAATGTCCACACCCGGCATAAAAACACAAACCAAAAACCAAGGGGACAGAGAGGGAGGAGCTACTGCAGCAGTGATCACTCAAACATTTACTGTTACGTTACGTTTACTTACACAGCTGCATTACGCTCATCATATTCATGACTGCTGCAGTAGCCTTAGCTGTATGGGTAGATTACCCTAGCTTACTACATTTGGAAGGTGGAAGGAGAAGAGATCAGGAGACCCTGGAGAATGGTCCTAGCAAAGCCTGACCTGGACCTAGAGAAGGAATCAAGTTTAAAGTGAGTTATAAAAGTTTGTACAGAGGACCAAGTAACAGCTTCAAGGATACTTCTGGAATCTAACCATTTCCAAAAAGCCATTGATGAGGCCAAAGCCCTGGTAGAGTGGGCCTTGACCCTGCCTAGAATAATTTTGCTATAGTGGAAATAGTCTGTTTTGACACAGGTTGTCCCTTCTTATTACCTGGATTCGTAATTAACAATTCATCTGAAGATCTGAAAGATTTAGTTCTCACAAAATAGTACCTGAGATGTCTGTGGACATTCCAGGTATGAAGTATCCTTTCTCCCTCATTTTTAGGTTCAGGATAGAAAACAGTGAGATGGATAGGTTGGCTTAAAGTAAACCCAGATACTACATTAGGTATAAAAGAAGAATTAATTTTCAAAGAAACCTTGTCCCTGTGGAAAATAAAGTAGGGTAGACTCACCATAAGAGCTTGCAGTTCAGACACTATTCTTGCATAGGTCAGAAAAATCAGTAAAACTGTTTTTCATGTTAAGAGTCTCAAGTAAGCAAGGTTAGCTGATTCAAATGGAGCAGGTGTTTGGTTCTCGAACACAAAATTAAAATCCCAAGGAAGATCCACCAGTTTACCCATAGGCCTCTTGTGCAAAACCCCTTTCAAAAGTATTTTGACATGAGAAAGCATTGAAAGACGAGGATCCATGGGCAGACATGCTGAAATGGCTGATAAATTAATCCCGACAGACGAATAAGAAAGGCTTTAGGATAGTAATTCACACAAATATTGTAAAACCAGAGAACAACTAGCCCTGAATGGGTGAAGGTTATGTTGGTGGCACCAACTAGAAAACATTTTCCATTTGCTAATATGTGATTTTCTCGTAGCAGACCTTCTTGCCTCCAATACTGCATGCTACACATCCTCAGTAAATGGGTGCCTAAAAAAAATTAAGACCCTGTTATCCAAGCAGTCAATTGAAGCTGATTGATGTTGACATGTATCAAACACCCCTGTTCTTGTGTGACTAGATACAGTCTTTGAGGAGGCTTGTGGGAATTGCCCCTGACCATTACCACAAGAAGAGAGAACCATGGTTAACAGGGCCAGAAGGGAGTCACCACAACAATCTTGGGGATTCCTTCTGAATCACCCTGGATATTAGTGGAAAGGGGGAATACAGAAACATTCTTGTCCAAGGAAAAGAAAAGAAAAGGCATCTGCCTCCCAGGCCTTCTTGCATAGAATCCTGGAACAGAATCTTGCCAGCTGATTATTCAGAGAAGAGGCAAAAAGGTCTAGTTGAACTCCCCATATATGGATCAAATCTTGGAAGATCCCTAGATCTAGTTTCCATTCATGAGGGTCTGTCCTGGTACTGCTCAGCTTGTCTGCCATAGACTTTTGCTCTGACAGAATGTAAGATGCATGTAGAGTGAGATTGTGCTGTGAAGCTATATCTCAAAGTAACATGGCTACTCTGCAAAGGTGGTATGACCCAGATTCCCCTGCTTGTTAATGTACCACATGACTGTGGTATTTTCTGTAACAACTTGAAGAGGTCCCGGGGACAAAAGATGATTCACAGAGTTTAGTGCCCTGATCAAGGTAAGCATCTCTTTGATATTTATGAACTTGCACCTGTCCTTGGTGCCCCATACACCTTGCACTTTTATCCCTCCTGAAACTGCTCACCAAGCAAAGACTGAGGTGTATGTTGTGACTGACTGCTTTAAAACAGGGAGGGAGAAAGGGAGACCTGGATTTGATAATATCTGTCATCTCCACCAAATTATTTATTTTCTGACAAACCCCAGCAGTGGGACTTGAAAGACAAAGAATGACAGTGCTGGGAAAATAGATACTTCAGATACCACTGTATCCTTCTCACATGGAGTCTCTCCAGGGGTATCATAAGAATGATAGAAGACAGGAGACTCAAAATCCTGAGATAACCCCTTGCAGTGACTGAAGTTCAAGTGGACAACCTTAGAAATAGATCTAGATATAAATCTATTTTTTCTGTGGAAGAAAAACTCTTTGAACTAAGGTGTCTGGTTGACATCCCAGGAATACAATCCTGTGTGAAGGAGTCATGAAAGACATTTGAATGATCTCTTGAAATTCCAGCTTGAGTAACAGATCTTTCACCCAAGAGAGAGAGATTCCTGACACTTTGAGAAAAAACTGTTAAGATAAGCAAGTCTAAATATGGAAAAATGTGGACATTCTGTAGCCTGTAATGAGGTATAACTGGAGTTAGACACTTTGTGAACACTCTTGGTGCAGTGGATAGTCCAAAGGGTACGGCAGAAACATCTGAAGTATGGATGAATAGGGAGGTGATGACAAGCATCTTTTCATCTAGTGTTACCAGGAAACTTGAAAGAAGAAGAGGAGGTAGCAGGTTGTGAAGTGACATTGTTTTGCATTTGAGCACTATCACAAACAGGTTTAGGAAAGAAAGATCCAGAACAGGTTTCCAAGCATTTTCTTTCTTTGACACTAAGAACATCCATGAATAAATCCTTCCCCACCTGGGAAGGAGGACCTGGTTCTACCATTCCTTGCAACAGCATGTGATGAAGAACAGGTGGAAACAAAAGAGTCTGATCTGCAGGATGAGGAATGACCCCCTGGGAAGGAGGAATTTCCTCCCACTGCCATCTGTAACCTTGATGAATTATCTTCAGAACCAATTTGTCGGAAACTACCTGTTGTCAAAGAAAAAAAAATGGAAATTCAGACTTTCTGGAATTAAAAAGGGACCATAGGTTCATAGGTGGGTACTAGGCTATTGGCCCTAGGGCCCATACAAGCCTAGCCAAAAAATGTACCCTGGCTTTCGCCACCCAAGAAAATTATTTTCCTGTGCCCCTGTCGAGCAGAGCCACAGAAGTGATCCCCAGGGTGAATTTCCCATTTCCCATCCGATCATCAAGATTTTTCTTGAAGAGTGCTAATGAGGAGCTCTGTTTGACATAGATAGGTAGTCTGTTCCAGAGTATGGGAAGTTTTTGGGACAGGAATCTATCCCTCCAGCATGTTCTGTTTATTGCGGTGACAAGGTTTAGGTCCCTAGAGTATGTAGCTCGGAGGGATTGGGATTTCTTTAAGTGGAGCATGTCCAACAGCTATGGGTTTGACATAGCTTTGTATGTTAGGCAGAGATCGCCCCTGAGTAGGCGATATGCGATGGAGTAAAGCTGTAGTTTTTTGAGATGGTCTGCATAAGGCATCTGTTTGAGGCCAGTAATCCTCTTTGTGAGGTATTTCTGTGGTCTTTCCAGTTGTTGTAGATGTCTTGTGAGGTACATACCAAAAGGGACGTTGTACTCTATAATGGCTCTAATGAGTGATGAGTAGAGGGGAACAATGACCTCTTTTTCTGGATGAGAATCCTTTTGTGATGAGATGAGCCACGTAGAAGGATTTCCTGACCACTGTGGCAATGTGATTATCAAAGGAGAGACTACTGTCCACCTGTGTCCCAAGGTCTCTTATCACATTTTTGGCATTAAGTAGACTACCAGCTATGTGGTAGTTCATGGGTACAGAGTTTTTACCAAAGGGGATGACAATACACTTTTTGGCATTGAGCTTCAGGCCATGGCTTTGACACCAGGTATCTGTCTCAGTGAGGCCCTTTTGTAGTTTGTCCACATCGTTAAGCGTTTCGATTATGGCTCCTAGTTTGCAGTCATCTGCAAACTTTGTTAGCCAAAGACCTTCTGTGTTGGCCTGCACTTCAGAGAAGTAAATACCAAACAGGAGAGGACCCAGGACTGAACCCTGTGGTACTCCACTTGTCACTGGTCTGATGTCGGATTTGGAATCCGCTACTTTCACAGTATGGGTTCTGTCCGTAAGCCAGTTGGCAACCCATCTTGTGACATAGGGATTTATACCTAGTTTAATGAGCTTATCTATAATTCCAGAGCGGGGGATGGTGTCGAAAGCCTTGGCGAGATCTAGATAAGCTGTGTGAACCATTTTATCCTCATCTATGACTATGGTGACTGCTTCAAAGAAGTCAATCAGGTTTAGGAGACATGATCTGCCTTTTACAAATCCAAACTGGGTAGGGTCCAGTCTGGAGATTACCAATGTCTTTGTTTACGAGTTCCACGATGATACGTTCCATGGCCTTGCAGACCAGGCTCATCAGGCTAATGGGGCGGTAGTTCCCGGGGTCCATCATGGCTCCCCCTTTGTGGAGTGGGATAACTGTCGTGGTGCACCATTCAGTGGGTACAAAGCCTGAGGTGAGGCTATGAATGAACATGGTACTTAGGTAGGGTGCCAGTTCATTCTGTAGTTCATGTAGAACGCCTGGGATATTGTCAGGTCCCATGGATGCTGTGTTCTGGGCTTTGGAGAGTGTGTTTTTTACCTGTACAGCCGTGATTATAGGAACTTTGCATTCTTCTGGTATAGAGATGGGCCCTCTAGGGGGTGAGAGGAGGGGGTAAAGTTAACACTGAACCTATCTGCTAGGATGTTGGCAATATCAGTTGGTTCTGTATATTTAGTGCCATTGTGCTGTAACTCAGAGCAGATCTGAGTGTTCCCATTTAGATTCTTGACATAGCTATAGAATGCTTTGTGGTTGTCTTTAGAGTCAGTGGCAATTTTGTTTTCGTAACTAGCTTTGGAGGATTTTATGAGGGATCTCAGCTTCTTACTGAGGTTGACCAGGGAGTTCCTCCAGTCATGGGATTTTACTCTTTTTTGCAACAGTTTCTTTCTTCTGTTGTAGAGTTTGTTTATGGCAGAGGACCACCAGATTGGCTTCCTTTTTTTGGAGGACAACATCTTGGTTCTATTAGGGATAGCATGATCCATGCACTCGTGTAAGTGCTTATAAAGTGCATTTGTGTAGGATTCGGCAGTCATACCTCTATTGTCCATCTGCATGGGTGTCATGAAGTTTGCCCCGTCTGTCTTAAGAAGTGTGAAGTTGGCTTTGGAGAAGTTTTTTACGATGGTTTCCCTAATTGGGGGTGGGGGGTGGGATGTGGATGTCTAGGCTGATTAGCTTGTGGTCGGATCTGACCAACGATGAATTGACCATTGGTGTGGAACACCAGTTTACCATGTTGGTAATGACCTGGTCTAGGATATTGCTGCCCCTGGTGGGGGTGTGAATAAGTTGATCCAACGCGTTGGAATTTATGAATTCTAGAAAATGTTGAGCAAAAGAGTTGGTACATGAGTAGTTTTCCCAGTTAATGGTGGGGTAGTTGAAATCGCCCATTATTAGGGTGTTGGGTTGTACCCTAATACTTTCCAGTGTATCAAGAAATGAGGAGTGTGACTCCTGGGGCATGGTGGGGGGTCTGTAGCAAGCTACAATTTGGATTGCGGTCTTGCCCAGAGTTAGTTGCACTTGGATAATCTCGGATGCATTATGCTGTGCAACTAGCCTGGAGGTGTGGATATCCTTAATGAATATGGACACGCCTCCGCCTTTAGTGCTTCTTTCTGGCTGAAAGGTGTGGTATGAATTGAAGGCTGGTAATGCAGGGGTGCTCTCTGGAGCTTTGAACCAGGTCTCTGTCACTACACAGATGTCAATGTTCTCCATTTTAAGGAGTGCCTCGAGTGAGTGCATTTTGAGGTTTAGACTTCTAGCATTGAGTAGCATTACCCTCAGATTTTGCTTGCTTGTACCTGTTATGGTGGTGAATTTGTCATTTGAACCTTGCCTAAAAAAGGCACTATAGGGGTGGCAAGAGCCTTAGCCAGTATTCGGAATCCTAAGGGCGACAGGTGCAGGCCATCTCTGGCAAAGCATCGTGGACTGTCGATCATGTCATCCCAGGCAGACAAATACTGGATCCCCTTAGAATGACACCAGAAGCTTAGCCAATTGTTGAAGTCAATCATTTTGTCCTTGTACTGTGGTATCATTCTGGGTGATGGCAGGATGCTACTCAGGGTTAGGGTCATACCTGCCTGGGATACAAGATCGGAGAGCTCCTCCATGTCTCTTTTCATGTAGTCCAGGGAGGTACGTCTCAGGTCATTCACACCAACATGAACAATGACAGTGTCATATTTGTACTTATTGTGGAGTGACCTGAGTGCATGAGTTATGTGGCGGATCCTGGCACCTGACAGGCAGCTGACAGTAACTTTCTCCTTGTTTAGTCTACTGAATGGGACATCAGTGTGCTTGACTATAGAGTCACCTATGGTAGACCAGGATGGGAGAGGGTCACAAGGACTCAAATAGTCATTCAGATATATTGGACTGTCCTTGGTTTTGGGAGGTTTAAGGCTTCTTTTTGGAACCTCCTTCCCATTTTTTCTTAAATATCTGTTTACCTGTATTTTGTTGAGATTGTCTATTTTGCTTTTTGCCAGAAATGGATGAGGAGTTAGAGAAGTCCTTAGAAAATTTGGAAAAAGAAAGCCTAAAATCTTAGAGTCCCTGGATCAGCTTACCCCTTTCATCAAACTTTTTGATCACTTCTGCAGCAGAGGGGACAAAAACTAAATTTCTATCTAAAGGGAATTAAAAATCTCATTTTAACATCATCTGGGAGGAGCTGAGAATGCAGCCATGCGAGCCTCCTCAAAACAGTACCACTGGCATAGGCCTGGAAGAAGTATCAACAGAGTCATACATATACTGTAAACAATGAATAAATAAATTTATTTAAAATAGATTTCCTCTCACAAGGAAAAAATGCAGATAAAGCATTTGTCATACTTTCACAATTAGTCTGAACACACTTTAACATATGAGCCTGACAAGTTGCAGAAGTATACACTTTTTTCCCCATAGTCATCAATAATTTCCCATCCTTGTCAAAAATAGCAAGACTGAATTAACCAAGTGTTAAGCAGCAGTAGAATCAATTAAAGATATATCTGTTGGGACAGCATTAGAATAGTTTATAAAATCTTTAAAGACCGATGAACTTTGTTCTTCTTATCTGCCTTTTTTAGGGGTAGCTGCCTGACTATCAGAAAAACTGCAGGCAGTAACACACACATCATGTAAAGCAGACAGAACAGAAGGAATGGGGGGGGGGGGTAGGTTCTGGAAATTATTTTTGTAACAACTCATAGTATTTTTAAGGAATTGAGAAACCTATATGTTCTACCACTGAAAACACTGGCACATCCTAGCAATAGTTTCAGAGAAAGAGAACCCCCCCCCCCCCACACACACACACACAGGGAGAATCAGAAACTGAGCTCTCCTCTGAGTCTGAATCAGAAATTTGAGGAGAAACTCCTGAATCTATCCATTCATCTTCCTGTTCAAATTCAGAATCTTGAATCGCATCAGGAAAGGAGGTGTCCCTCTTTCTTTTACCAGAAACTAATTTGCAAGAAGGATCAATAGCCTGAATTAAACCCAGAGCCAGATCCAGTAAACTACTCCTGTCTAAGAAAATTTGAGGAGGAGGAGTAGACGCATACTTAATTTTCTGTTGCTTTTTGACAGGAGAAATGGGGCCAACAGTATTACTAATGGCGGCAGCTGCAGCTTCCCCAGGGATGGGCACAGCATTCTGACACGACAGGGAAGCCTTCCCTGTCCCATCTCCCAGGACTGACAAAACTGGCTCTCCCTTGCCCAATGAGTTGGACCCCGACAGCTGCAGAGGATGTGGCAAACCCTCAGTCCACGGTGGCTGTAGGTGCTAAACCAGAGAGAACTGAGGTAAAAGATAAATGGTCTGAGGTATAACAAATGGCCACAGCAGTCATCCACTTGCAGCTGAGGCAAACTGCTAACCTGTTGTTGTGGCAAAGGCTGTTTGCTTAACTATTTCCTTTTGTGGCTGGAGGAAGGATTGACCATGAGATCGGTAGTTTGTTCCATAGTCAAGTTGAAAATTGTGCCCCTTTCCTGTGAAAGACAAGCAGAAAATGCCAATAAAAAACACAAGTCTTTAAAAGTCACTTTTTTCACAGAAAAACACAGTAAACGGCACTTTAAAAAACCTTGCCAGCCCTCACAGTTTCTCCACAGAAAAATAGTTTTCAGTTACTTTACACAACTTTTAAACTGATAGGGAAAAAGAGTGCTCCCATTTAAAAGTATGATACAGTTTTGTAACAATTTGTTAAAACATAAAAATCATAGTTTTAAAAATAACTTTCCTGAAGAGGACAGTAATAAAACACAAACAATATTTCAAAAATGGAAGTTTTTTCCCCAAACAGAAATTTATCTGCCCAGCAAAGGAACAGAACCAAGCTGAATATCAATCCTCGAAAGCCTTAGAGGCGTGTACTCTTCAGTGGTAAAAAAACTCTGAAGGGCTTGGTAACCAAATTTGTCTTTTGGTCAGCTCAAGTTTCCTGACAGTTTGGGTGGGTGGAAGGTGCCTTGAAGCTGTGGAAGCTGGCTTGCTGTTATATACTTGACAGGATATAACCCATTTAGTGCCACAGCGATCAATATGATGAATGTTAATATTTAAAATATGAATACATATTAAAATAAATGTAACAATTTGATGTAAAAAGATAGAAAAAATGAAAACTAACACACTGAAATAAAAAACATCAAAAATGTGAATATCCAGTCAAGTAGCAGACTAAAATTAGTCTTGATGGGGTTTCACTTTTCAACTTCAGTTTTATTTAGGTGCATCTTACCAAAGCACCATTGACAATGGCATAATCATTTTGCTTAAAATAACATACAATCAAATGCTAAAAGGTAAATAAGTAATATAAAAATATAAAACAGATGGCAAAATCCATAATCTGAACATACAATACATGAGAATACAATTTGAGCTAGAAAAGGTGCATATGATAAAAAAGTAAATCAATGAAAATGGCTTGGAAAATTACCCTGAGCAAAGGCCACAAAAAGAAGGCACAAGCCTGTTCGACCCTCAGACACCTTGGTAGTAGGTCAGCTCTCCCAGCCACATTGGTAGTATACATCACAGGAAGAGGCTCAGGCATTTTCAGGTACAACTGTGGGATTGCTACCATTCATTGGGAGGCAGAACACAGTGCTGGGGGGGTGGGGGCCGTAAGGCACTCTAAGTTCCTTGGGTATGTGGGACCCAAGTCATGTAAACCATGTATGGACAAATATAATAAGAACAACATTTTGAAGATGATACAAAAACAGACTGCAAGCAAATGCAAGCTCCTCGGCACAGGCTTAATACAATGCCAAAAAGAAATATCAGTAAGTAACCTGGCAACAGACTTTTGCAGAAGTTCCATTTAAAGGGCATTATGACAGTCCAGGTAGGTTGACAACCCAGCATGAGCAGCTACTGAAAGGTCAGCTTAAGAAATAAGGTGCTTAAGTCCCAACAAATCTCGAGACTACACTTGCCTTATATAGAACTGCTCACAGAAACCATATACAAGTATGTTAATAGCTGCAAACAGGCAGCTGTACCCACAGGAATAAGTACAGAACTAACTCAAAAAACAAGCCAGCCTGAAGGAATCACAACATCAACAGGCTCTATAACAGAAGGAAGAAAATGATGGCAAACATTAGCAGGTATAGCACCCAGCAGGATAAAAGCACCGTCTTCAATCTAAACAAATAACTCAGAGGAAAAATAAAGTCTACCAAATCCAAAGTTAAGGTAAATTTGGCCTCCCAGGCCAAGGAAAACCACAAGGCATTCTTACGCTATGTTACCAACTTCAAAAGCAATCCACAATTGAGGGTAGAGCTCATTGTTAATGGAGCCACCTATACCAAGACAAAAGATACTTACTGACAGACAAATTCAGCTCTAACTTTACCCCCCACTTTAATCTCCACTCAGGAAATACCATCAAATATAATTTCACCTACTATCACTAGGAAACAGGTCCTGAATGCTCTCTCTAATGCCAAAAACACTGCATCGATGGGCTCTGACAGTATACTAGGATGTCTTCTAAATAACATGAAACATGACCTATCAGGCCCCTTGGAACTGCTATTTAACCATAGTCTCCAAACATTGTTCTTGCATAACAAATGGAGAACAACATCAGTCACACTTTTTCACAGAAGGTGGGCCATTTACAGACCCTGGAAACTACAAACTCATAAATCTCACTAGTCTCATATGCAAAGCCATGGAAAGAATTATCATAGAAATGATCAATAATGACATAGGAAACCACCAGACACTGGACCCACCCCAACTTTGTTTCATCAATGGAGGTCATGACTACTTAAACTGGTGGACTTCATTGTTAAGGTCACCAAAGCAATGATTGAAGGCAAGACATTTTACATTTTCTACCTTGACTTGGCCAAGGCATCAGGCACACTATCTCACTCAGGAATTGTTGACAAACTCAAGAAATTAGGTATAAATCCTTATTGCCAGCTGGTGAATAGCCATCTGGCTCACAGACAGGAGCCAGGAGGTTAGAATCAGGGAGTCCACCTCTACAAACAGGCCAGTCACAAACAGAGTCCCTCAGGGTTCAGCCCTGTGACTGCTCCTTTTTAGCATTTACTTCTCTGAAGTCTTTACTTTTTTGAAGTCAAGGCCAATGTCACGGACCTCTGGTTGACCAAATTTGCAGAAAAATGCAAATTAAGAGCAGTCATAGAATCTTCCACCAATATTAATGTTCTCCAGGAAGGGCTGACACAGAAAAATAACTTGTTTCAGAACCATGGACTAAAATTAAATGCAAAGAAATGCATAATAGTAGCCTTCGGGAAGTCATCCATACCTGGTGACTATCATGTTGACACCACCCCCTAAGAGTTGAGCCAGTAGCCAGGGACTTGGGGACCCACAAAGACAGTAATCTAGCCTTTGACCATCATGTGTCTATAGTAGTGAGGAAATCATTCTATGTTGTACAACTTATAAACAAAGGTATGGCATCTAGGTCGAAGGAGGTCATTGTTCCACTGTATTCAGCATTCATCAGACCTATCATTGGGTAAAATGCCCCCTGTAGATCAATATGTGTGTGTGTGTGTGTGTATATATATATATATATATATATATATATATATATATATATATATATATATATACACACACACACACACACACACACACACACATATATATATATATATATATACACACACACACACACACACACACACACACACACACACACACACACACACACACACACACACACACACACCTTTAAGAAGCTATCCAAGGGCTTGCACAAGTCTATAAATACTGAGCAAGTGCGAGTCTGACTGCCATTTTGTAGTTAGCTGTTGAGATGTAAGCATGTATGTATGCATGTATGTATGCATGTATGTAAGCTCTGTCTGTTAAGTAGTTCATTCATATTTAAAGATGCTGCTATCCATCCTGGTGTGTTTGTATGCATTAAAGCATCTGAACGAAACCCCAAGCCTTCTTGTTTTATGTGTTAGAGATAAACGCGCGACACCCCCTTTGGTATGTACCTAACCAGAAACATCCAACAACTGGAATGTCCACACAGGGTCTTTACTAAGATAATGTGGGGTGTAAGTAACATGTTCTCTGCAGACCGCCTCAAAGTACTAGCCCTGTATTCTGTCTCCTCCTTAAGGGAAAATTATGCCTGGCATACAAGTCGCTGTCAAACCCACCATGATAGACCTCCTGCATATCAGGAAAACAAGCACCAGAATTGCCCATGCTAAAGACTTAAACTTTGCCTTTGATATAAGTAGGACCTGCTGGAGAATAGGTATGTATTCCAAAGACTACACTTATCTGGAACAGGCTACCCATCAATGTGAAGCAATGGACAATTGGATGGGGAAGAGGAAATTCATCCCTGGTTTAGCACCTACATATCTAATGGACACTGGCAGCCTGTGAATGTTTCATCTCCCAAGCCCCTGCCTGTAAATGTTTCATCTCCCAAGCCCCTACTTACACTTATCAAGGGTACCAGAGCTTGTCAGAAGTTTGAGTTGTACGGCTAGGCTTAAAAAGGCCTAGTGGTCATTAACCTGGTACACACCTATGAACATATGAATCCTGGAAATATTCTGCAGATGTAAACATGCACAGTTAATCACAACTGACACCTGATTCTTAATTGTAAGCTGTTTATCCGGGATGATACATAAACCACATACTTTACTATCACACTTAAGCCTATTGCCACCATAAAAGCTACAAGATGGAAATAGCAGAAAAAGATAAATCTCTCAAAGTAAAATGGACTGACATGGCCTTAGTGTTGGATATATTACATTTCAGCTAATTTAGAATTAACCACTAATGAATGTCTTCCAAATTATCAGGAAGAGGAGGAGATATAAAGATGGGTGTCATCACCATAGCAGTAGTATACTAGACCAATCCTCTTCATCAGCTCTACCAATGGAAGCACCAACACCACAACCAGCAATGAACTAAAGATGAAGTTTTGTAGTATGATACTGTCTAGATGGTAAGGGTCTGAAAAATTTAAACCCAAACCCATCCTCTGAATACAGCCAATGATACAGGCAGTAATGCACTCAATGACTGTAGAGAAGAGGCCACAGTAAGATCATAATTGCTTGATTATGATCCTGTGATCCATGGTGTCAAAAGCTGCACAGAGATCCAGGAAAACCAAAACACAGTAAAACACTAATCTATGGACTATCAGAAAATCAGACACTGTGACAGCAGTTTCAATACTATGCAAGAGTGAAAACTTGGATAGGTCCATTAATTTGTTAAATGTATGGTATGACTCAAGATGTTGCTTCCATTGTACGGAAAGCTTTCTACATGGCCCACCTCATAAGTAAAGGTATCTCATCCAGTGACAAGGAGGTCATAACATCCCTGTATTATTCCCTTATAAGGCCAATTATTGAGTACAATGCCCTCTTCGGCATGTACCTTGCAAAGCACATGCAGCAGCTGGAGAGACCACAGAGGCTCCTCACCAGGAGAATCCAGGGCCTCAAACATCTACCCTACACAGACAGGCTAAAAGCCCTGTCCCTCTACTTAGTTTCATACATACTCCACAGAGGTGACCTCTGTCTAGCATACAAAGCAATCTCAGACCCTGCCTTGATGGGACTGCTGCATATCCGCAAGTCAAGCTCCACTCAAGTAACCCGCATACATGACCTCAACCTGGTCTATGACATCAATAGGACTTGTTGACGGGACTGATTTGTGTCCCAGAGACTCCTCCATCTATGGAATAGACTCCTTCTCCACATCAAGCAAGAGTACCTCATTATCCCTTTTTAAGTACAACCTGGATAACTGGATGGGAAACAGAAAATACACCCGTGAGATTCTACCTATGTCCCTGCTGGACAGAGGCTTTGGGTGCTGACTTGTCTAAACATGGGATAAACTCTTGGCTAGGCTTATAAGGGCCTCAGGACCAATAGCTTAGTAACTTCCTATGAGTAACTTCCTATAAGATCCACAAAGGCAACATAACAACCTTACCTATAAAGGGCAGGTTAGAGAGCTGACAGAAATTATCAAAAACATTGGGGTCCAAACATGGTCTCTTGAGGATTTTTCAAAGCAGATTTTTATTACAAAGATGAAAGATGATGGAAAATGCTTGATTCGCAGAATAAAACAATGTCTGTGCAGCTCCCATTCTCCCATTCACTGGACTCTTTGAAATGTTAATACCTCAGAGTCAGTGCAGCCCATTCTTGAAAAAAAAAAAAAAAAAAATATATATATATATATATATATATATATATATATATATATACACACACACACACACACACACACATAAAGCAGATTAAAATTAAGGGTGGCACTGATGTCCCCCAACACAGACTTTTTTTTTTTAATTCTCAATACAGTTTTATGCAAATGTCCTTTAGGACAGTCTAACTCATGTTGCACAGACATTTGTATGTGAATAATGTCATGGGAATAAAAATAAAAAAAAAAATGTAATATGAAAAGAATGTAGGACCACCCAAAGTCTACAGTATTTTAAGTAGTGTACTGTTTTAGTGTCGAGATGGCTGTTAGACTACACTTTTTTGGCTGAAGTGTAGCTACAGTGTTAAACATGGTGGCTTCAGCTTTTGAATATATAACAGAAAGATGCTTTGCTCCAACCAAGTTGCAGCAGAGTCTATATTAAAGCTAATCTGGATGCTCACCCATGGCACAGAAGGATAAAGCATTAACTGTGCCCCAGACAACCTGTGTTTAACTAGAGGCATAGACACTGTAGGGACCAGAAGCTGAGGACTGGAGTAAGTGGACAATGCTAGCTCATCTATAATGGCGAAAGAAAGGTTGCCTAGGCTTGCTGGGTAGTGAGCTACATGCTGCAAGCAGTATATCTCTAGGTTTAGAGGTTGTGCATACATGAAAGAGCATGTTCATCTAACAAAGGCAGATACTGAGGAGCTTAAAGGCTGCACCAGGGTGGTAGGGGTTAGGACACACTCCCTGGCAGCATTAATATGCTACACCAACTTCCTCAATATCATCACCCACCCCATACATGGGTTAAGTCCAGGGGAGACTAAGGCAAGTCTAGAGACCTGGTGAATGAGAAAAGGAGTTGGTGGCAGGTGATTGTCAGCTGTGGAGAGGCAGCGGAAAAGGCTGCTCTGAATGCTACCATCTGATCGGAAAGGACTAGCCCTTAAATAAAATCTGATCAGAAGCATAAAGGATAGTACCAAGTCTGGGGAGGGTGAGGGTCTGATAATTAATGCAAATTGTGAAAAGAATAGCACTATCACCATTCTATGAGAAACATCTGTACAAGGGATATGATGTTCGAAAGAACAAGGTCATAAACTTTGGAAGAGCTAAGCAATACTACAGGCATGAAGGCTAGACTTGGTCAGTGCCTTGAGATGTAGAAGATGAGAGATGGGGCATGAGAAATCAAAAAAGAACATTAAAGGAAAACCTTTACAATGGAAGAACTCAAACATGAACACCAAGTGAATGAACAAACAAACAAACACAAAAAAACAACAAGCTCTATGAATGACAATGGAAACTGGAAATGGAAGCACAGTCCACCTATGGGTTATATCAAGAGTCTTTCCTGACAGTAGGGAAAAAAGATTAAAGAAAGACAGATGGCATACTTTAAATGAGGACGAAAGGGAAGGTACTGTAGATAGAAGACTTCAACATCTCAGATGTTAAATGATGCCCCCCTGTCTATGTCCACATCTAAGAGAAAGATCCTATTTGTCTTGTTGCCCTATTACGGGATGGGGCCTATAAAGCTAGCAATACTAAGAGTGAAATAGGAGTTTTGGGTTTGGTCTTCTCAAACAGCGATGGAAACAGGTTCTCAGATCTGAAAGCAGTCATTCAGGGACAAATGATCAGTAGTCTTGTTCATTATTATCTGATCCATGCAGTCAAGCCAATCAAGAGTAAGGTTTCTGGACTTCAGTCAGACAGAATTTGACAAAATGAGTAGTCCTTCTATAAAGGCCTATGAATCAGCCAGGAAGGTAATAAGGAAAGATGTTAGACAAGTATATAACACTGCCATCACAAAAACAATAAAGCCTTCCTGTTAAAATATCTGAATCAAAAGGAAGGAAAACGAATGATTTTCAAATAAGGTGACATCAAGATTTAGGAAAAAGCATACTATAGCTATGAAATGTAATAAAATGCAGATGAAGGAAGACATACTAAAAATACTGAATAATGTAGAAGGAAGCAGAAAAGGCATTCAAAGGTTAATGCCTGAACAAAGAGAAAATAGTAATTTGGTTAAGAAAAGAAGGAAGATAACAGCCTATGTTGTAGAGGAGTAAAGCCCCAACTATGTCCCAAATAATCCAAGGTTGACTAGAAGCTCAGATGCTTGATGGTGCAACTAAGGAAGATGGGGCATAGCACCATGGGGAGGTGGGTGGTGATTCCCATTCAGTTAATGTCACTGTTTTGATAACAGAGCCTCAACTCAACAGAGAGTAGCTGGTACTAGGAAGAAGTCTCTGCAAGGCCACCAAAGCCAGTGACAGTAGCCCCTGTCAGCACGTGGGGAGGATAACACATGAGCAGACATGGGGGCATAGGAAGTCCTTATAGTATGCAAGAGTTCACATCATCAAGAGGGATTGGATTATGCCATAAAATAGGAAAAAAATCTCACTGGTAAGATGCTGGTGAGAGCACAAATCATCTGCATGGTTGCCTAGTGCTGTGCCATGTCTGACTGAGGGGAAGCTTGACTGCAACATGCACAGTGGCAAAAATGATTAAAAAAAGAAGAGAAACAAACATCCAAGATAGCTACATACTGATCAACAGCTTAATTTAATCTCTCCCAGGGTGAAAACAGAAACAGTGAAAAATGAGTTCCATTACAACTATTATTCAGGTAAAATTCAGTTACTGGCTAGTAAGAACACTGCCTGAATGCCAGCAAAGATGAAATTTGGAGAACCTGAGAGAAAATCAACCAGTAAAAGGTGAAGAGAAAACACTGGCTGAGAAGGATACAGCAACCATTCAACAAAAAGCAGTTCAAGCTTCAGCTTTGGCTCAAGAGATAGCTTCCAATAATTTACAGGGGGAAACAAAAAAAATCAAATGTACTCAGGGATGATTACAGCAAATGAAACAGTGAAGGAATCTATAAACACAAATAAGTTTGAAAAAAGCAGAAGCTTTAACTAGCTACTCGGATGAAATGATAAAACTGCAAAAATCAGAGGATGAAATAAAGAAAAGGCTGGCTGAGTATGAAGCTTCTCAAGATGAGCTGTTTCAAAAACAGTAGAGTTAGGAACAGAGCATACACAGAAAACATGAGATTTTCTGCTGTACCAGTGCAGCTATAAGGAACAGACTGTATTCATTTTATGAAAGCACAAATAAGCAACAGGACTGGTGTTGCACAGCAGAATTTGTTAATTGAAGTGAACACTGAGTGAATGCTCCAAGCATGGTCACGAGATAGCAGCCAAGACTGATATTAGTAAAGACAGAATCATATCAACAGAAAGAGTTGATGCTGACAAAACTGGCAGAAGGGAAAAGTATTAAAAAATGGAGACAGCAGTGTTTATGGAAAATGATTATTCGCTGTACATCAGGTAAAAAAGAAACAAATGTATCCCAGCAAACAGGGAATGTCAAGAAGCAGTTGAGACTGATTCAAACTGCTGTTTCCAGCTGTCTTCAGAGTGTTTTTTCCAGGAGGAGCAAATACATTGTTTGATGCAGAACAGGTTAAGGAGGAAATAAAAAAGTTTATCCAACAAAAAGTAAGACAGCAAGCAGATGGGCCACAGTTTTCTCATTCTTCTGACAATAAGGCTCACAGAGAGACTTTGTCAGTAAAACCTTTTCCAATATTCTAAAGGGAAATGCTTGAGAGAGAGACAGAATCAGGAGTACCTTCAAATCGAGCCAGAGTCTAGTGTTGGGAGATGGCGATTACCAGGAATAAGACTAGCAATGCTGAAATTAATGAATAAATGTCAAATTGTAAAAATAAAAAATCACATTTGTACACTATGGTTTTTCAAATAAAAGTGGCTGAGAAATGACTGGACTTCTATTGACTTTATTAAACTTCCATGTGGACTGTAAAGCATACACCCCACATTATGCCTTTAATGTTTGGAAAGACATTGAAGGGAAAAAGAAGTAACTGTGAGTAAAACCGTTTTTGTTCTTATTAATATTTGTATAAACATTTCATGATATAATCTGCATGGTACATTGTAAAGCAGTTTTGTACAGTGTACAATCAAAGTTACTTTAGATGTGTGGGGGTCTTTTTAGTGACTCTTGTACATGTTAAAAAGGTTAAAGTAAGCAGGTATCTTTTTAGTTGTAAGAAATATATGTTTTATAGTATAACAAAAGAAAATGAAGATAAGCAAGTTTAAGTTAATATAATGCTGTGATCTTGGGCTGCTTAGATAGGAGATGGATGCAAAAGTGTACTGATTATATTATATGTAGAACCATGATAACTTCCCTTGTTTTGCTCATGGATGGATGTCTAGATTAATTTTCTTGGCTTAAACTAAAATAAGACATAATGTTGAAAGCCATAAAAAATTTACTTTTTTTTACATCTGCAAAGATATTAGCTTATTTTTTTCCATTAGCAAATGTTCTCAGTTAGAAACAAGAAGTTTGCAGCTGAAGGCAATTACCCAGGTCAATTAAGTACATTCTATTCTGAATTAAATTTACAAAGATTCTTTCATTAATCTTTAAGCTGTTAGCTGTTTTTTTCCCTATCATTGCTGACTACTACTGCAGGTAGAGAAGTTGCCTGCAAATGCATGCAATTAAACTCGAGAGTCCTTAGCATTTTTGCTGAAGGAAATGCAAAATTTAAAGGTACAATGAAAGTGGTTCAGTGAAAAATAAAGTTTGAAATGATTGGAAGTGGATACGAGATAGAAGCCTGCATAGCAGCCTTAATACTTTAATGCATTTGATAGAACAGTACACAATTTTGTTTTAGTTAAAGGTAGCCAGTGCATTTTTTTCTTAGGGCTAAAATGTAATGTTTTCTGAAAGCATACACACTGTTTTTTCATATCTGGGAGAAGAATATATATAAGAAAAGAGCAAACAGCAATCAATGTAAGTGGGAACACAGGCTGTAACGTGTGCTTTATCAAGGCTAGCTTTAATTTTAGACTAGGTTATGCCTGTGGGTGGAACTGTCAATTTGGGGCAGTTGTTCATATATGGAGAGTTAAACTTTATTTGTTAAAAACGCACATAGTTTTGATGTGTTTGTTCTAAGATAATGGGGTTTGGGGGAGTACTGAAAATGTATTTAGTTTTTTGTTGAAGTGTTTTCATTAAAGCAAAACGTCTTAAGAAATGTTACTTAGGTTCAAATAGAGATGAGAAGAATTAACTGTATAAAAGATTGGCCTGCCAAACATTAGTGTGTATGTATAAGACAAAAGTTAGAAATACACATTCAAAACAAAAGCTATCATGTACAACAAGAGGGAATAATAGCTTTAAATTGTAGCGGCTACTCTACCAATAGTATCTTGGAATGTAAATGCACTAACAGGTATAGACAAAAAGGAAAACATATTGAATTATATTAAGAAATAAAGAGTGCAAATTGCAATGCTGAATTATATTAAGAAATAAGTGAAATAGCAATGCTGCAGGAGACACATTTGGAAAGAAATGAGTTTGTGACTTTGTCAAAGAAAGGATTTCGAGATGGATATTCAGCAGAATATTAGGGACAAAGAAAAAGGGGAGGAATACTACTGATTGCTAGAGGGGCTCCAATAGTGATAGAAGAGGAAAAGACAATAATGGTAGATTTGTTGTAATAAGGGGCTATTGACAAGGAAGGATGATTATGCTGGATTGTATTTCTATTCCACCAAAAACTATTATAATGGAGCTTAAGAACATTTTGGGAGAAATAATCAGCTTTCAGTGGGGAATATTACTTATAGGTAAGGAATAGAACTTAATTTGCAATAGTAATCATGTATCTAGTGGACATAGAAGGGTAATATAACAAAAGAAGGAATGTATGAAAATATTTGGTATGGAAGACATGAATTCAGTAGTAGAAACTCAGACATAATTTACATATTATTCCCCAAGGTACAATAACTGGGCTAGATAGGCTAGAAATTATATTTCCCATAATTGCAGTTAACGAAAAGCTTCAACACACATCCAGTAGCTACTTCAGATAATGCACCGATAAAAACTAAATAAACATGAGGATAATGAAGTAAAAGTGAGACACTGGAACTTTCCCACCAACTCATTAATGGAAAGGATTTTATGGAATGGGTAGTGGAAATTATTCTAGAGTTATCATGGACTATAGACATTTCTTCAGAAGGAATAACAAATGTAATCAGTGTGGGATAAAATGAAGATAGACTTAAAAAACAGAAGAAATAAAAGATAAGTATATGGTTAAAAAGTAAAAGAAATTATTTAGAGGGGCTGACAAAGATTAAAGTATTGCAGAATAAGAGGAATTTCACTGCACAAGAACAAATGCAAAAATGCAAATGCAGAATCCTTAAGAGAAAATAAATTTTATAGAAAATAAGGAAGCATTTGGGTAATATGTATGAGTTTAGAAAGATTGCTGTTAAACAACCATTTTTTGATAATTATAAAGCACAAACCCTTTTAGCACAGTGACTTAGGAAATATGAAGTAAAAAGGGTTGTCATCAAACTTAGATAGTCTATGACAAGAAAAATAGCCAGAAATCCTATAGCAGTATTATAGATATTTCTGGAATTTTATGAGGAATGTGGAAAACAAGAAAAGGCACACATGGAAATATTTATGGAAGACTTAATAGTTAAGACAGGAGGAGAGAAAATTAAAATGGTACTGTATAATCAATCTTCAGGGACGTCTCAAGGAATAGATGTTATTCCTGTGGAAGATTGGTAATTAAGAAAGTGATAAAGATTTGGAAGATTATGTTTAAGAGCATTTTGAAAGATGGGGAAGCACTAGCATCTTGGAAGAAAGCTGTGATGGCTGTACTAACCACAGAGGGTAAAGACCCACTAAGCCTAAGATCATATAGACCCATTTCAATTTTAAACCATGATTATGAAGTCTTTATGTCAATAGCAGCTAAAAAATGGCAAAGATGTTGCAAAAAGTGATAGATATGGATCAATTTGGTTTTGTGGAGGGAAGGCAAACATTTGATAACATTACTAGAAGAATAATGATGCAGAGGGAAGCAGAATGTAAGAAAATATTGATATTGCTGGTGTGTCTAGAGGCAAAGGAAGCATTTGACAGCATAAGCTGGAATTTTATGAGGAGGGCGATGGAAGAATTTGCATTCCCTGATACAATAATAAGGTTAATTAGGAGGGTATATGAAGGATCAGAGGCAAGAATTAAAGTGGGAAGGTTCCTGTCCAGTACGTTGTGTTTGAACAAAAGAACCAGGCAGGGGTGTCCTCTTTCCCCTTTGTTATTTGCTCTATATTAGAGCTGCTGGCAAAGAAAATAAGGAACTCAGAAATGCAAAGCTATAATTGGCGTGGTAAGAATAAACATTGACTTTATTTGCAGATGATATTATTTTCTATTTGATAAATCCATCAAATGACATTGCAGTGTTGTGAAATATTCTGCAACAGTTTCAAGTCTTTTCGGGATATAAAATTAATGAAGATAAAATAAAGACTACAACCATAAATGATGTATCCACTCATGTCTTGGTTCAGCAATACTCATATTTTTGGAGACATGATAAGATGAAGTATTTAACAGCATGGGTTAAAAAGGTGTCTGTTGTGGCAGCTAAAGATATGCAAGAAGAAAGTAACCAAGATATAATACAAAATCAAGAAAATGGAAGGTCTTGTTTATAGATACGGATAGCATGATACAAGAACTGAAAATATTTTCATCCCTTTAGTTTTCAATACAGGTTAGACACATTTTTATTAATCAAAGGAAAACTTGTGGATAATAAGTAATAAAAAGTTTAAGGAATTTATCTGGGAGGGAAAGAAAGTAAGAGTTAAGTGGGATAAGTTGATCCTCTGAATAGAAGAAAGTGGCTTAGGATTCCCGGATTTCAAGGGATATTTAGAGATAAACAATTAAGGCTCATAAACATAACACAAGCAGAAGGTTATAGTTCAAAGTGGAAAGGGATGATGAAGAAGTAAGTGGGGAGGTCAAGAAATAAGGATAGAATGGAATTTTAGACGGCGATCCTTACTGGGAATAATAACCACCATACAGAATATTATATTCATAAATTTGCAGAAAGCATTCAATGAACTGAGCCAACATGTGAAAACAGAAAGGAGATTTTGCCAAAAGGAATGACTGCAAGCAGGGAAACAGAAAATAGGTAAGAGGGGTCTGGGATTCAAGGAAGAAAACTGGCAAAGGAACCAAGGTATTGGGAACTAATAACTACAAAGGGAAAGGTAACAGAGTGGGATGAGACCAAGAAGAAGTTTGGGCTGTAGTTTAGAGACTGCCTTCCCTATCAGGGATTGATATCAGAGTATAGGCAAAGAGAACGGGATAGAGAAGTCCTAAGTGAAAGAAATGCTCAGGTAGCGTTTTTAATTGAATCTAGAACAGAAGTTGCTGTTATAAAGGGAGTAATTAGTAGGGCATATGAAATATTGCATGATAACTATAAAAATCAGGGGAGTTCAGAAAATATTGGGAAGAGAGACTGGAAAAGCAATACTGGCTCCTGAGTATGTAACAAATTCCTGCAGTTTTAGGATTTTTGCTTACAAGTGTTTACATAGGTATTTGTATTCCCAAAGCGGACTTCAAAGAATTTTTCTTCAGGTAGATAGCTAATGTCGGAGGTGTTATGGGGAAGAAAGAGGTAATGGGGAACACGTTTTTTGGAGTGTAATTAATTGACAGATTTAAAAATTCCCTACAGAGTACTCTGTCAGAAATATTGCGGGAGTAAATGGCTATAACTAAGGAAATTATTCTTTTTTTACAGATTTTCATTTTTAACACCTTTATTGAATTTTGAATTATCACTTAAAGCATAGGCAAACATACATTTATATAAAAGAAAACAAACTACATTAACATAATCCCAGTTGCAAACATTGTGCATCACATATGTTCTTTTGTATATTTATCATCAGTCCAACATTACATAAATTTATCAGTTCCTGCCTTCCCTTAAACCTCACTCCTCCTCCTCCAAAACATTATTCTGCATGTATTGTTCCCACAACTTCCATTTTATGTAATTTGCTACTACCTTTTCCTAAATATCCTACTTCTAGTTCTTTTATCTCTGTTACAATATTCAATACTTCAAAAAAAGTTAGTTTAGACTTTGATTTCCATTTTCTAGTAATTGCTTTTCTGGTAGCCACTAGAATTAAACTCAAAAAGGCCTTACTGTGTCTAGGCAATTTAGACCCTGTATCCCATCTGAATTTCCTTAGTTACATGCATTTGCTCATCCAATGTTTCTGACAGAGTACTCTGTATGGAATTTTTAATGTATACCAACTCACTGCATCCCTAAAACATACATTCTCAATTACCTCTTTTTTCTACTGCACCTCCAACATGTGGCATCTACCCGAGGGAAAATTCCTGGAGTCTGCTTGGGGTATACAAATACCTATGCAAATACTTCCAAACAAAAATACTAAATCTTCTAGAATTTATTGCATATTTGGGAGCCATACATATATCCTATCATTGTTTCCTTGTGAATTGCGTATTCAGTCTTTCTTCCCTATCTTTTCTAACCTTCTCTGATTCCTATAGTTAATGTGCCATATTTCATATGCCCTACTAGTTAGCCCTTATTAACATCAGCTAATGTTTAGATTCAAATAAAAATTCTACCAGAGGAGGTCTTTCACTTAGGATTCCCCTATTCATTTTTCTTTGCCTATACTCTAATATCAATTCCTGATAATGAAGGTAGTCTTTAGACTGCAGTCCAAATATCTTCTTGGCCTCTTCCCATACTACTACCTTTCCCTCTCTAGTTATTTGCTCCCATTGGTTCCTTTGCCAGCTTTCTTCAGTAAATTCCCATCCTCTCTGGTCTATTCCCTCTACCCCTAACTGCAGTCCCTTAATATCAATGGTTACAATAGTACAACATAAAAGTAAAGATCAGATGAAGATAAAATCAATCCATTGTGAATAGGGTAGGAATGCAATAAGAAAAGGAGATAATCTGAAAACAAATTTGTATCAGCAGTTGGAACAATATACTCAAAGGAAATATTAAGTGAGAAAAGTATATCTACTATAAATAATTTGGCATAAGTGGTCAAGGGAGAAGAGCCTAGATAAAGCAATATCAGGATACATATTTATTGGGATGTAATGAAAAGGGACATCAGCTGTAATAAGAAATCCAATATAATGAAGAGTGATAAGAAATACAGCAGAAGGAAAAACTAGATTAAGCAGATGTGCAGGTATTATAGTTGAAATTACAACAAGGGTTAAACCAGAAATGATAAAATAGAGGATAGGTGTGTGCGACAATTCACGAAGAACCAGAAGGATCAAACTTTGAACCAAAAAAGTCACCACTGAACAAAAGCAGTTGTTTATTCCATTAGTTATAAGTCAGCCTTTAAAATCTCAAAGCAGCACATAACATACAGGCATAAAAAATGAGAAAAAGAGTTAAAAACACATAAACCCTTATGTCCCGTGTTTGTACAGAATTTCAGCAAATAAATTACAGCTATAATATCAGCTGATTAAATACCCACCTACAGAACTCACCCTAGACCAATCAGATTATCTCATACAGCCAAGCCCCTAATCCCAGAGGGCATTACCATCAGCTCATAAATCTATATGAATTTAAACTCATTACAAATCAGTGTTTGATTCAAAAACCTTGTTATAAATACCAAGAAAACACTTTTGAAACCATAATGACATTGTAAATACATGAAATATGTAGATTATAAACCATAAAAAGTATGATACCATATAAAAATATATATACAATATATATATATATATATATATATATATATATATGTGTATGTATATATATATATATATATATATATATATATATATATATATATATATATATATATATATATATGTATATGTATATATATATATATATATATATATATATATATATATATATACTCTTTTATGTTTGGATAAGTACAAAAATGTATAAAAATAATAAATAAAAAGGGGAATAAAACAATGGATCACTACAGATTTTTATCTGGAGAGGGATTTTAACTTTAACACATATGCAATGGAGCAAAATTCATTCATCCCTGGCCAACTGTTAGCGTTTAGGGTAATTCGCCAATACAACTATTGCTTTTCCAGGTGCAAATGCCATGGGCCACCCCTGAGCAATGAATGGAGTTTGGGCTTGGGATTTTCTAGTTATGAGCTTTTCTTAATTTTGTCTCAGTTTCTCTAACTGTTACTTTATTCCATTTCATATCCTCTACATTGGAACTCCCTACTGTTTCTTTTAATTTTTCTATCCATTTAGCATCTTTGTTCTGTTCAACAATGTCTTCATAAATACTTCTCCAAAATGTACCTATTTCCTTTTTTTGGTGGTATTTCTTTTCCTTTTGCTTAATTTTTCAGTTCTCTATAAAAACCTTTTGATGTCATCACTGAATTGCTTATCTTGTAATTTTCCTTTATATTTATCTGTGTATCTTCAAAGTTTTTCTGCCTGTGATGATATGTTTCATTTATTATTGGAAAACAGTGTATGATAATTCCTGATCTGTTTTGATACTTTTACCACATCTATCTTTCCAAGTATTTTTGATTATCAGTTCCCTTTTCTGTATTCTTCCAACTGTAACACTTCTTGACTTAACTGCTTCATAGCTTTCTCTATTTGTTACTTCCATGGTGCCATTCTACTTGCTCTTTTCCTTTGTTACTGTACATTTTTGTAGTAACACTTTATCTATTGTTGGTTCAGCTGCACAGTAATATATCTTATTTATTTTTGTTATATCACATGAATTTCTGTTTTAATACTGCTGATTACTGTGTCATCTGTTTTACCAATCTTCTAAAATTTTGGGTCTTATTTACTTTCTGTAATCGGTTTCTTTCATCCATCTCTATTACATCAAATAGGTATTCCTATTTGATTATTATTAGATCATTTCTTCTTGACTGAGAGAATCTTCTTTGCTGTATCCTGCGAGTCTTATACATAAAGTTCCAGAACATCATCATGTGACATATCCTCTTCAGATCCTGTTTCATCTGCTGTTCCTCTATATGGGTACCCATTTTTAGCACTGTACTAAGTCATGTTTCTGTAGCCAGAGTTCGACTGAGGAACATAATTCCTGAATTTTGGCTTGCAGTTCATTAATAGATGAAATAGCAAACAATGGTGGAGTTGTCTGCATACTGAATAAGTGATGAGAGGCTTCGATCTTGAGATTAATTTCTTGGCATGCACGTCTTGAACACAGAATAATGTGGTTATGATCTGTGACCCACTCATAATTTTCCATATAGTACATAACACTGAGCTAGATACAGTTTAGCAAGTGATCAGCATATTAAATACTTACACAGCAATTACAGCATGTCAAAGTCGCACACATTTGCAGCATTCAGGCATTAATTTATTTGCAGTTTAAGTGTGAAGTCACTTTGAAATTTTAGTACATAGACAAATGAGGCATATTCAGTCCAGTTACTCAAATAAAATATAAGGCAATGTGTGAGAATTGTGTGATACATAGCTTGATTTGCCTGCATAATGAGTAGATGTACCAATGATGTTAATACAAGAATGCCTCACAACTGTCTAGTTTTTCACAGAATGTCCAGATCTTTCCCCTCATATTTTTAGTCAGCTCCACATAACATCTGTGGTTTTCTAGCAAATCACTGAGAATTGAAGTCACTTAACAATGGCATACATTTGAGTTTCAGACTTCATGTCCTTCAGAAAATGCATGCTAATACATATACTGTTATTCTAGCAACTCGCTAAGTTTATAAGAGCAGTATTTAAAATCTTCACCTGATTTTTGAGCCTTTGCCTCCACATTATTTCTGGCTTTGTCCAGCTTTCTTGCACTTAGAGATTGAGAGGTATGCAAGGGGAGGATATTTTAATTGACAAGTATGTTTTCAATGAGATTTTAAATAGTAGACAAATATTTCTGATGTTTGCTGGGCGGGAGTTCTATACTTTAGCAATGTATACAGAGTGAAGGCACTCACCTTTATGATTTTATAGATTTCTGAGTAAGCAATAAGTGTTGGTTCAATGAACCCAGTTCTCTGTGGGGTGAATACCAGTTTAATAATGGGATGGTAACAGAGCATCTGTATGGGCTGCACAGGATGTTGTGGCCAGTCTTAATGTGAGTGTAGGCCAAAACATTAGGTATCTCCAGGCAGTTAAGGGACTGAGGTGCTAGACAGTAATGTGTTCAGTTAATGTGGTTACTTGCAAACTTTGCAGTCTTATTATGCTACTACTGTAGTTTGAGTAGCTGAGAAGACTGTAGGTTAGTCAAACTTTATGAGACATATAGCAGACTAGGGAGTAAATTGGTTTGAGCTATGGTCTTACATGCATGCTTTGACAGAAAAGGTTTGACTTTATAAAGAACTCTTAGTTTAAAATTGCTTTTTGAACTGCATATTGGGTATGCTGATCAAATCTTAATTTATGGTCAGTTATTATATCCAATAGTTTTGCGTTTTGTATTGGCTCAATTTTAATGTTATTGACTGATAATATTTTTAAGTTGCAGTAGTTTGATAGCTCTGTTAGAGATTAAGATGTCATTAGCTTAGTTTTCTTTCGATTTATGAGCAGTTTCGATTTCTCTAGCCAGTTTTATTTTTTGTAAAGGAATGCTGTAGATCATCATGAAGCTGTCGACTGAAGAGGCTGTGCGTATGAGTTTACAACATGGTACTACAGAATCAATATACCAGTTATGATATGATGAGTAGACAGAAAATCCCACAACCAGTCTACATATAGGATTATATTTGCTGGGAGAAAGGCTGCACACATTTTATTTGTAAATATATTGAAGAGTAATAGTCCTAACATTGAACCTTGTGGCATACCTAATGTTTGCTGAGGAGCTGTCAGCTCTTCTGCCCAGCATACACATTGTGTTCAGCATCTGAAGTAACTTTTAAACCAATTGAGTGTACCATTTGTGAGGCCCTGTTCCTTGAGCCTACATAATAGTACAACTGTATCAAATGCTTTGGATACGTCTAGAAATAGGGGATGCAACCATTTCACCCTGATTTCATCTTTTATTAGCATAGTTTATGAAAATTAGTAATGCTGTTTCTGTGCTGTGGTCTGGCCAAAATCCTGTGTTGTGAAAAGTAATTTGTTCTCTATTAGGTGGTTTACCAACTGTAGGTAAATATGTTTTTAAGCATTTTTGATAGAGTAGGGCAAGATGGCTATAGGTTTGTAGTTTGCTCCCTCAAGAGATTTGCCACCCTTATGTAAGGGAAAATGTAAAACAGTTTCCAGAGTTTTTGGTCTACAAGCACTTGGGGAGAGTAATTTTTTTTAAGTACAGATATGAGCTATGCAATGACTTCTGCAGCTACTGTGAAATATTCTACTGGGATGCTGTCTACAAAAGGATAAGTGGGCTTGAGATTTTGATTTTTTTTTTAATTGCTGGTAGGAATTGTGGTAAGTGAGAATGTAGCAGTGATATTACTTGCATCACTTACTACTTTGTTGGCCGTACTGAGTTAATTAAGGAGTTTGCAGCACACATGCAGTATGAATTACATCTGCACGCTATGCAACAGTTTGCATTGTCTGGTGAATATTACTTGTTGACCAGAACTGCGTTGGAGGTTTACTATAGTTTTCCTATAGAGCAGTACAGTAGTTTTGCCTAGCCTTTAGAAGGATATTCTTATGTTTTGCAAGTTCCAACTTTGCTGCATTTTTTTTCTAAATGCCATTTTCAGGCTTTGTTTATATTGCACGTTTTTATACTTGGTGTAATCAATGGTGTCGGTTTTGCTAAGACTTTGTTTGTGTGTTGATGTGCAATGGAGTTTCATTTGCAGAGAAAGGTTTTGTTGAAGTGAGCTACTGCATCATCTAAAGGCAGTATTTTAATGGCTTCCAGTTAGTATGTATAAGAATAGATAAGCACATTTCCTTATCAAATTTAATGTTTTTGTGACTGTTTCATATTGAATTTTGGTGTTTCCATATGACGAAGACTGGGTTATGATCACTAATTATGTCTGGCATAATTCCTGTATGGGTAATTTTGTTGGGATCTACTATCAGTATTCAGCCCAAAATATTTTATTTTTCAGTAACTTTACCTGTTCTTGTTATATGTATTAGCTATGCTGTGGGGGGAATACTTTTATGAGTACACTTGGGCCAATCAATATTAAGGTCACCTAGGACTATTGTTTCAAGCGTTACATTTGTAGTTAGCCAGGATAATGGATCATATTAAAAAAAAAATTACCATTACGGTAAGTGATTTACTCTGGTATATGGCCTACTTATAAAGCAGGCTTACAATAGGGGCCAGATTCCCAAAGACTTGTTCTCAGTGTAAGGGACTTCTTCCATTATAAGCCACTTACACAGAAAGCAAGTCTTTGGAATCTGGCCATTTATGTCCCCAGAGGCTAATTTGTCTGCACTAGGAGGTATTTAGAGTGCCGCTGTACAAATATTGAGTTTTGTGAGTTCTCAGGATTTCAGCATTATCAATGTTTGGTATTAGTGTAGGGTGCATGGAAAGGTTAAAAAACTTTTGCCTATAAAGGGGCTAAACCAGCATCACTTTCACTCATGTGTTCACTATGGACGATACTGTAAACAGGAAGCAGTATTTTCCATATATTATGTATGATTTAAGATATGTTTCTGTTACTGCAGTTATGTCGGGGTGTAGAGTGATGTTCACTATGGATGATACTGTAAACAGGAAGCAGTATTTTCCATATATTATGTATGATTTAAGATATGTTTCTGTTACTGCAGTTATGTCGGGGTGTAGACTGATACCCAGCTTTGTACGTGTCTTGTTTTATTCCACATACATTGGACATTTATATGACATAGTTTTAACCCAGAAGGGCTGTACCAACAAGATGCATTAGGATTGCTCAAGGCACTTATGTATGGAAGGTCTTGAATTAGGGTAAATATCCCCATGTTTTGGAAACAATTTGTGTTTAAGTCTATACTGGTGCTTAGATTTCTGTAGTAATATCTGACTATATATGGCGTGCTAAATTCTAGATGTTTGCTTTGTAGGTAGATATTTTAGAATTAACATAGCAATTGTGTTAAATGTGAATAACTGGGTATTATTGTTGCACTATTAGCAGTTTTTAGACGGCGTGCTTGTCTTGGAGTGTAAGGTTAATAGTAGTATATTGTACTAGGTGGGCTGTGATAGCTGGTGAGTACAGATAGAAGACAAAGAAATTCAACTAAGACTAAAAGTTGTATTATTTCATACAAGCATACCTCTCAATTGTCCAGATTTTTTGCTCATATTATTGGTCTGTTCCTCATAAAATCTGTGTTTTTCTGGCAAATCAGTGGGATGATTTGAGCACTAACATCATTAAATAACATACATATGAGTTTCAGACTTCAGCTCCTCCAGAAAATGTATGTTAAAACAAATCCTGTTACTCTAGCAGCTTTCTAAGTTTATAAGGGCAATATTTAAAATATGTCCCTATTTTTGGTCCTCCATCCCCCATTTTGTTGGGCTTTGTCCATATTAACTGCACTAAGAGGTTGACAGGTATGCATACAAGTAATGCTTGAATTTGGGTTGTGTTTGCTTTCTCATTACAGGGGAGTAGAATGATGTTTGTTTTCCTATACTATAATGCTGAAAGGTGGTAGTAGTGATTTGTAAACTATATGTAAGGGTGCTAATATTTTAGTTTGTAATACTTAAAATATTTTATTTACAAAATAAAGACAGTGGAATGTGCCATTTTAGTTATTAATACAACAAAAACGATGACAACTGCAGCTAAAAGCCAGTCACTGCAGAACGAGAACAAATGAATCAAAACAACTCCGGCAACCACAGCTAAAAGGATTCCAAATGTAACATAACTTAATAACAGTAATCCGAAGCGCAAAAAAAAAAAAAAAATTGTTAGAGCAGAATAAAGGGAAGAATATGTCCTTGAATAATAATAAAGGCACTATGCGTTGTGGTTCCTGTACCCAATGTAAATATATTAATGAGAACAAGATGATGAGATTAAATAATAGGACTAGAACATATGTACATAGTAAAAATGGGAATTGTAACACCATGAGAGTGGTATATTTAGCCACTTGTACATCCTGTTCTGCATACTATATTGGTAAGACGGAGAGGAAGTTTAAAACCAGAATCTACGAGCATCAGTACAAGATTAAGAAGGATACAAATAATGCCTTGAGTAAACATATTATGGAAAGAGGTCCTACACATTCATTTATATTTTTTATTATAGATCATACGGATGTGTTAGTGAAATGTGGTAATTGGAAAAATTATTTAGCAATGTTGGAGAGCAAGTGGCAAATTTTATGTGATGCCACTACTTATCCAGGATTGAACGACCACATTAGCATAAAACCATTTTTATTATTAGATTAGAATTATGATATCTCTATATTTATCCATTAGTTTATATTGTTCAATCTACACATTTATTTATCAATCATTCACGGCATTGGTGATTCTTATTGGCCAAATAATAGGCATAATTAAGTAAGTCATAGGAATAGTTGTCAGTTAGGTTTTACATCTTCAATTCCACAGGTTTCTCTCTTACATATTTTCACATTTTCACATATATTTTATATTTTACACATTTTCAGTATGTATTGTATATCAACATAATTATGTAATCTATCTACTTGGAATATATTCCATATTTATTCTATGTTTATATTCTATATTTATATTCATAATTATATTTATTGTATTAGATATTTATGTATGTACACTGTTTTTAACTTAGATATTTTTTAACCATTTTATTCATCTTATACATTGTTATTAGTTATCAATATTCTATTCTTACCCTCACTGGTACATTAAGTGTACAGAATAAGTATTTGTATTAATGTTATTTACAATATTGTTGTTGCCAGTCTGGTTTTCAACATATTGTTGTGCGATAAATGTACGTAGCACTTTAAGAAGACAAAAACGTTGGCGCCAAAAAGTTTTTAAATTGCTGAGTCTATGTGTGTTTAACTGGTTCTGAGGAAGTCTGCCTGCCGCAGATGAAAGCGTTAAACCAGTTCTGTTTTGTGGAGCTCTGTGTTGTTTGGAGAATAAATTTCAATTTATAATTTGGTATTCCTGTTCGAGCTGTGATTCATTTCTTGGGCAAGCGCTTCGGATTACTGTTATTAAACCACAGCTAAAAGCATAAAAAACTTCAATATAAAAGATAAGCACTTTCACAACAAGTGCTTCATCAGATCTACCATCTACAAGCAACACAATCTTTATCAAGTGTACATCATCACTTCAAAAGGAAAACAGATAGAGTCAATTAACAACATTTAATTAGTGAAGTAGTTTCCGTGCCTTCAGAACTTGTTTTAAAGGCAAAACACCATTCAAACCTAGGGATTTGTCTGCCTGTAGTATTGCAATCAATTTAGTTTCAGCAGGTTCAGTCATATTCTTCAGATTACCCTCTGTGGCATTTAATTCAATTACCTATAGGGCCTTAAAAGTAAAATAGTGCCCTGTATTTTCAATAATATGTTTACATAAAACATTAGATGCATTATTTAATTTAATGTCTCCAATATGTTGCAGTAAACGTTCTTTAAGTAACCTATTCATTTTGCTTACATAAAAAGCGATACATGACTTGCACATAGCTAAATAAACTAAATTCTTAGTGTTACAGTCCACATATGACTATAGCGATAGATAGTACCTGATATAGGATGCCGGAAAGAATTTGACTTAATATATTTACAGGATTTGCAGTTACGACAAGGAAAGGTGCCGTATACACCTATAATGGTTCTGTTTATTTTTTCTTAGATCCATAACAAAGCTGTTTTTTCAATGAGTAATTATTTTTAAAGGCAAAACTAGGTTCAACCCCCACAATAGATCTAATATTATCATCCGCTAAAAGTATGGGCCAATTTCTCTTCACTATATTACATTCAGTGTCTAGATCACTGCTATAAGTGAGAATCAACCTATTCTTCTTATTATTACATCACTTCTTAACATCAGTCTGTTTACCTCTAAATAGGTATGGTTTCCTAACATCAAATCTCATTCCATTCACTAATAATAAGACTGTTGTGTTTCACGATTCTTATAACCTCTATTCACAAGGTGCTTAAAGACTCTGAAGATTTTCTACGGACTTTTGGGGCCTATATTGATAATTTTGGCTCTGTATTAAACATGTACTTAGTTACTCTTGATGTTAGCACACGTTTTATGGTTATACCCAATGCATATGGCATTGAGTCTATCAGAAATATTTTAACTAGTGTTAGTAATAATAATAATGAAAGGATTAACCTTATCTGTTCTTTATTACATCCTGTACTTGGCAATAATGTTTTTGCATTTGATGATACATATTATTGGCAGAAGCTAAAAAGTGGGGCTAATTTTGCTTATGCCTTCAACAATGTGTGATTACTGATTGTTGGGACATTGTTACAAATCTTCAATGGATCCAGTGGAAACTGTTGGGTTTTCGGCCTTCTGTGGGGACACCATCTTTATTTTTCAACTGAGATACTACGAATGAAGCATATAACTTTTGTTGAACTGGCTTTTCATTATTACTGCTTGTTATATCAGGAAGTTTTGATTTTTCTATATTGATTGCACTTATTTGTGGTTCAATATAGACACTTGGATATACGGGACGATGTCATGCTGCATTACGTTTTTTTAACCAGATATCTTTATTGAAGAACTGGGGCATCGGAAGTTATATTTTGGACATTTTTTGTAATTTTTGATACATTTATTATTGTAGTTGGATTATTATCCTAGGTTTATCATGTTCGGATGCATTCTGGTTGTTTGTTACATTAGGATGATTCATGAATATACATGGTGTTTACCCACGACATATGTATGAATAGATTGGGCAGTTTATTCTTTGTATGTGAACTTCCCAGATTATAACACTGTTTTTTCAATGCAGATGTTCATTTTCGGCTGATTCTATATGGCTTTATTGAGGTCCTGAACAATATTTAGATATATTGGGAATTATCGGGATATGAACCAACCTACATCCAAATTACTTACTTTATCATGCACTTGATGTATGTTTTGTAGTGGGTTTAAACTGGGGTATTATAGTTTTATAATTTTGGGTCACGTGGTCTGTTGGCCTTAATTATCTCTATTTTGAGAATTATTTATGGGGTTTGCTCACTTTTTGGATACATCTTACAGACCCAGGGTATACATTATTTGTAGTCCTTGCAGGACGAAGTTAAGTCATATATCTTTATGCGTATTGGTTTAACATACTAATTAATGCCTGGGCAGGCATAATGATTTTGTTATGAAGGTGTCAGAGACGAAGTCGGTCACCTTTTACCCACCAGTATATGTTCTTATCAAGAACGTCATTGTGAACTGGATTAGGTTGAACTGTTTATAGTGCTTTTATGCACTAACAGTTAATAATAGTGAGTGGCAGAGACATAGGTCGGCCTTTACTAATTTTTATGGTGGCTAAATCTTTATATTCTGGGCCTGAGAGAGATCAACACTTAATGTGTGTGATATATTTTGAATTTTCTGTAATAAGAGAATTATTGGGACGAGCATTAAGTGACTCAAAATACAGGTTTATATAACTGGTTTTTGAACAGGTTTTGTTTGCTTTCGGTGTCTAATTTGGTTGTTGGTTTTGTTCCTTTCCATGGTTGAATAAATATTTAATTTGGGTCAGATATACTTTAATATTTGGATTCATAACTGATGGTGGAAGAACATAATTCATTCAACTGCTGACAACATTTTTTTGATATCATGGACCTCACTAAGCTATTATAAGGTTTATCAGCTGATAGAGATAATTTAGAGATTTTTGGTTTTAAACCATCCAATGTTATTAATATTGCTGCAGATAAGGATGACCCATGATATCTTTGTTGCTAACTATTTCAAAAGTTGACTAAAAATATGAAAACACTTAGGGCCAATATTTGGCACCTAAAACTATTTAAAGCTTATAGGCTTAAAGACATCACACCACGAGGTTTACGAGTCAGGATCCAACCTCTGGTAGGACAGATAGATGACCAACTATCTCAGGATTGGGCCTTAGCACAACATAAAGCATCCATGTTTTTTGTAGACATCCTAATTACATATTATGAAAGGATGATTGATAAATGTATAGGGGAGGTTACTATTTGTTGTAATCAGGCCAAAATTTATGAGACAGAAACCTTCTTTAGTGGCTATTTAAGTAACTTGGCCAAAGATTTATCTATATTGGAGAAACAGCTAGTTAAGAAGTAAACCCCAAAATTCCAAGGAGACATTACAGATTATGAAAAGGGGAAACCCTTTGTTACTCAAAAAAGATTTTCAGATTCTGGGTTTAAACCAACTAATCGTAAGAAAAGACATAGATCAATACTTAGAAAATCAGCACAGGTTTACAGTGGCATTTCAGAGGAGGATTCATCCTCTGCCACTGATTTAGACTCCCTTTCTACCCAAGAATCTCCGGTGGCTAAAAGGAAACCTCATGTAGACCCTTTAGGCACAAAAAAACGTAGGGGGGGGCTAGGAAACAAAGAAAAAACACACAGTATTCAACAACTGTTGAAGAAGATTGTATCTCAGTGAATAATGTACACAATATCTCATCACACCAATTGTCTGATGTACAAATTAAATTATTGAATAAGGGTCTCAATTTTGTGCCGACTTTTGTGGTACCTGAACACACTTTGGTCAGTGAACTCAATGATTTTTGTAGACTGCTTAATTTGAAAATATTTTTTCAGATACACAAAATATTCAAGGATCTACTGGTTTCCATTTTGGAAAATCCAATTTTGAGCCCCCCATGGACAAGCATGTTGCAGTTTTTAGGGAGTGTGTGTTAGAAGAACTTCATTTTTCTCATGAACATCAGACGGTTAGATACAATTTGTCTAAAGCAGAACAAAAAGCATTACAAGACCTTAGTAATAATCATGATCTAGTTATTTTGTCAGCAGACAAGGGATGTGGCATTGTGGTCATGGATTGGAATATGTACCAGGCGGAGGCTGAAAATCAATTGTCTGATCCCCGATTCTATATACATATGGTAGTCGATCCAACTCCGAATTTTAAAAAAGAAATTGATTCCTTCCTAGACCTAGCAACTGAGGAAGGCATAATTAGTCAAAATATTTGTAGACAACTGAAGGTTTCAGATCCCTTGCCCCAGTATTTATACATACTACCTAAGATATATAAACATTCTACCAAGCCTCCAGGACGGCCTATTGTATCTGGCAGGGGATCATTAACTGAACCTTTACCTGCCTTCCTTACAGAACATTTGCAACCTTTGCTATCTATTGTTAGGTCTAGATTGAAGGACACCACACAATTCCTTAATATTATTCAGGACACACAATTGGAATCAACTTGGTATCTATGGACACAAGGTGTAACCTCCCTATACACTAGTATACCACACTGGGCAGGTCTACAGGCTATTCAGTTCTGGCTTGACAAATCACAATACTCTCTTGGGTTTAACACACTCCTTATATGCTTAACTGAATATGTGTTGTCAAAAAATGTTTTTTACTTTCATGGAAAATCATACTGGCAGGTTTGTGGTATGGCGATGGGAGCATCTTTTGCTCCCATTTAAGCCGACCTGTTTATGGGTTTTTTGGAGGAACAGTTAATATATGATGATAATAACAATATATTTTTGGACCAGCTAGATATTTGGAGACGATATTTGGACAATTGCTGGATGGTGTGGTGGGGGACCAGCAATATATGCATGAATTTATACAATACCTTAATGACAATAAGTGGGGCATATAGTTTACATTGCACATTGAATATCAACAAATAACATTTTTGGATGTTATTATAACTAGACAGGGGGATCATACACTGGAATCACAAGTATATAGAACATTTCCAGAATATAACACCTTGCTACATGCCTCAAGCTATCATCCTCGCCACATCATCAACAATATTCCTAAGTCTCAATATCTACGTATTAAACGTATTTGTTCTTCCGAACAAATTCTGAAAGCCTGTCAGGAAGATTTAACCCATAGGCTACGCACTAGGGGATATCATCAGGATCCTATTATTGAACTTTACATGAGGTTGATCAAATAGTCAGGTGCCAATTGTTACAATATAAGGATAGAACTATTCGGACTGATAATCATTTCTCACAGCCAGTCAGGCTAGTCACTACTTTTGGGACCAATACCAACAGATTCAAAAGTATCATAAATAATCATTGGGACATTTTGTTAGCCCAAGACAAATTGAGTGAATTGTTGAACCCCAGATGTCTATTCTCATACCGTAAAGGGTGAACTATAAATTCTTATTTGACCCATTATAAACATTACTGTCCACCCATTAGCCAACAAAGAACCCTATTTGGTGACATACTATCTGGATGTGTTTCTTGTGGTCATTGTAGTGCTTGCACACATGTATCTCATACTAAGGAATTTACTAGCTGTAATACATCCAAAATTTATGATATAAGATGTTTTGGAAATTGCAGCAGTGCTTGGATAGTTTATTTGGCCACTTGTTTTTGTTCTTCATTTTATGTTGGACAAACATCCAGACCTTTCAGACATAGAATTACTGAACACAAGTGAAATTAGAAACAAAAGGGTTTCCAATGCCCTTTATAAACATACTTTAACACACAAAACTGCTAAATTCACCTTTTTATAATAGACAAAATCTATATGAACAAGTTATGTAAAGCTTCATGGCACAATTTATTAAATCAAAGAGAATCTGCTTGGATTATTAGGCTAGGTGCTTTATTCAAACCAGGCTTGAATGAGTTAAGTTAGTCCTGGTTTAGATTAATTGATGGATTACTTTAACGCAGTGAGATATATAAGCAGCAGCAAGGGTTTGTCCCATTGAATACATTTTTGTTGCACTGAAGAAGGCTATAACCTTTTAGCCGAAACCGGTTTGCTTTATTGTATTTATGGGTTTTGCTACATTAAATTACTACACATTTTTATATTTCCCCATGTGCTGGATATTTTTTGGATTAAATACTATAATGGTTTGATCCGTGCACGTTGTCTTCCCTGCTTATTTTTGGTTTGGTCTGCAGAAGCTGGATATTGCCATGGGAACAGCATGCGCGAACAGCTATGCCAACTTGGTTATGGGAGTCGATGCATGTATTGAATAATCATTGATTTTCATCACATGCAAAATTTTATAAACGTTTTGTAGATGACGTTTTTATTTTATGGGATGGTACGACTGAGATGTTAAGTGAATTTATTCAATATTTGGAGGGGTGCAGTACATGCTTCAGATTTACTATGAAATGTTCCTTGACTACCGTTGATTTTTTAGATGTATGCGTATCCATAGATAAAGATGGTTCTGTGAATACACATCTGTTTAGAAAAGAGTGCTGAAGGAATAATTTGTTGCATCATACTAGTATGCACCCCCCACACAATATAAGAATATTGTAAAAGGCCAATTTGTTAGAATGTCTAGACTGCACACTGAGCAAGAAGACTTTATTGATGCTACTGAACAACTCATGAAGGACTTTGTGAATAGAGGTTATAAGAATCATGAAACACAACAGTCATTATTATCAGTGAATGGAATGAGATCTGATGTTGGGAAACCATACCAATTTAGAGGTAAACAGATTAATGTTAAAAAGCGATGTAATAATAATAATAATAATAGGCTGGTTCTCATTTATAGCAGTGATCCAGACAGTGAATGTAATATAGTGAAGAGAAATTGGCCCATACTTTTTAGAGGATGATAATATTAGATCTGTTGTGGGGGTTGAACCTAGTTTTACCTTTAAAAATAATTACTCGTTGAAAAGACAGCATTGTTATGAACCAAAGAAAGAACCCAGAACCATTATAGGTGTATATGGCACCCTTCCTTGCCATAACTGCAAATCCTGTAAATATATTAACAAGTCAAATTATTTTCGACATCCTATATCAGGCACTATCTATCACTGTAGGTCATATGTGGACTGTAAAACTACGAATTTGGTTTATTTAACTAAGTGCAAGTCATTTATAGCTTTTTATGTAAGCAAAACGAATAGGTTATTTAAAGAATGTATACTACAGCATATTGGAGACATTAGATTAAATAATATATCTAATGCTTTATGTAAACAGATTACTGAAAATACAGGGCACTCTTTTACTTTTCTGAACCTACAGAGAACTGAATTAAATGCCAGAGGGGGTGATCTGAAGAATATGACTGAACTTGCTGAAACTAAATGGATTGCAACACTACAGGCACACAAATCTCCTGGTTTGGATAGCGTTTTGCCTTTAAAACTAGCTGTGAAGGCACAGAAACTACCTCGCTAATTAAATGTTGTTAATCGACTCTATCTGTTTTGCTTTTGAATTGATGATGTACCCTTTATAAAGATTGTGTTACTTGTAGATGGTAGATCTGATGAAGCACTTGTTGTGAAAGCACGTATGTTTTATATTAAAGTGTTTTATGCTTTTGGCTGTGGTTGCCGGACTTATTTTGATTCATTTTAGTTATTAAAGTGTTTCATATCCAGTACCATTCTTTTCTACAACATTTAGAAGAAAGTAAAAAAATATTTTTTATTCTAAAATATCAAGATATTTGCCATTGTTTGTGTTATTTTTTACATGACTTAACTGATCAAATCGGAACTACCCCATGAAAGCAGGGAATATTTGTAATAGTACACTAAAACCAGCTAAGGGGAGGTAAAGGGATGATGTGCAAACAACCCAGCTTCAGCTAGTAGCTTTGCCATTTGACAAAGATGGCAGCAGATAATGGATGTTCTCATCATAGATAGGAGAGGGGCACAGGCAACCTTAAAAAGTCATAATCCCTCACAGAAGGAATGGTAAGATGCCTCGGAGCAAGTGTGAGGACTGCCAAGCCATAGTATGGTAGCAGCCTTTGTTCAGCATGTGTGCGGGGGCACACACATGAATGAGTAAAGTGTATCTGCTCCTGCAATAAAGCAAGTCTCACAACTATCTCCCAGCCCATGGGTGGGGTTAGGCAATTGTAATAACATCCTCATTGTCGAAATGTCAGTAAGGGCACAGGCAGCTACCATGGTTATCCGAATGACATCTCCTCTTGATGGCTCTTGCCCATACCTCTCTACTCTGCTAATTTTGGAGTACATACATAGTGTCAGGCTTGATTTACCCTGCATATGATATACCTGTTTTTGGAAGTCCATTCCTAACTTCAGGCTTAATTTACCCCTTCATACATTTTTTTTTACTTCTGCCATCATACACAGTTTTGAAGCTGTTTAGTACACAGAAAACCAGACTACATGACCAATATACTGGTGGCACCAATAATTTAATGAAAGACCCAAGTGATACGTCTCCCTTTTGCAGAAGCAAAAATAGATGACATTGTAAGGCAGATGCTTGCACTATTGTCTGTGCACGTTTGCACATTATACATAATATTCTTAAATGTTTGAGTCTTTTTGTCACCATAGCTCTCAGCTGAATCAAGAACAAATCTCAACAGAATCAAGGGCAAATACAGAAATAATCAGAGACAACTGCTGACACTTTTTAAAATATTAACACTACTAATGTCACATGTTGAAATAATGTGTGAATTTGAATTAATATGTATTTTCTGAAGTAAAAGCCTATACTCTACTGTCATTATTTATTAAGTGTAACGCACCCCTTTTCTGCAAAAGGGAACAGTTTTAGTATGTAATTAGAGGGACTGAGCTAAAATTTGAGCCAAAATTAAGGGCAATTAAGAGGTATGTTTGTCACTCTTCAATATGTTTCTGATTAGTATCCCTCAATCCTACTGGAAGTAGGAAGAGTATGTGTTTGTGAATTAGGTCCCCAGATTTTTGGCCAGAGGTATCTACTACAGCCTGGACATATTTTTGATGTCTGCAGGTTGAGAAGTATGCAGTCTTATCTCATGTTCATCACCAGATTGAGACCTCTACTAAAAGCACACACTTCTTATTCCTTATCACAAACCTTTTGCTCTCCTCTGCTTGAATCATTAAACTCCCTAACAACTTTCCCTCCTGCACTTGAATCAATACAGCCCTTTAGATCCCCCTTTTAAAACAGTTCTCATCTTGCTCTTTTTCTAACTGTCCCCATCCAATGCTCTGTATACCTAAGTCATAAACCATCTAGATACACCAATTTGGAACAGCCAGCCTGAACAGAAACAATCTCTTATACCGAGCTCTCTGTCATATGCTATTTCCACTATCCTCCAATACAATAATAATATCTTCCATCCCCTTCTACATTATTTTATACCTTACTTCAATATATCTCTCGAACTCTTTACAAACCTATACAATACTAAAATCTCCCTTCCTACATAATTTTATAACTAACATAATTATGTATCTTGAACTCTATGAAATCCTTTCTTAACTAAAATGAAAGAACACTGAACTTCTTCACAATAATGTTTCCTATTTACTTCTGCAAGAGTTTACATCTGTAACAAAATCATTGATGTAAATACTGTACTGTATATACTTGTCTTGTAATTATGTTTGTTTTTTTTTTCATGAAAAATGTAACTGTTGTTTTTCTGAAAACTATGTGAAATTCACTCATTAATAATAAATGTACTGTGGTGGTGTTTTTCTCCCCAGGCCTAGGTTCAAAGGTATGTACTAAGTTAACTACCACTGGGGCCTTTTTGAGCCTAGCCATGCATCCGAAATCTCTGACAAGTTCTAATACCCTTGGTAGTGTATGCAGGGGCTGGGAAGATTAAAATGTATACAAGCAGGGTACTAGGAGATGAACCATTTATAAGCTGCCATGTCCAGCACACACATTGCTGCCAAACCAGGGGTGATTTTCCAGTTCCCCATCCACTTGCCAAAGTTACACCTGAACTGGGTTAAGAAAGAAGTTTGCTTCACAACGATGCCTGTTCCAGAAATGGGGTAGTCTCTGGGATACATACCCGTCTGTCCAGCAGGTCCAATTTGGATGACAGGTAATGTTTAAATCTTTAGGAGGGGCAATTCTGTGAGGATGATATCTTGACACAACCATGTGCTACTAAAATGTATGTGAACCACTAAATTATAGGTGTTCTCCTTTTCTCTAAATATTTCATGTGTGTACTCCAGAAAATCTTGTATTATGTTTACATCTATTGTTGAACATCTGTCCTTTTTGTAATATTTCACTGTATGTATACATATAATGTATGTCTGGAGCTTTTCTCCCCGGGCCTCCGCTGAAAATGGACCTATATCCAGTCAGACTTTCCCGATTAACAAATGTAGAAATAAATAAAAATAAATAAATAAAGCCTTCTGCACCAAAGACTACCTGTTGTGTTACTGAGACTTCTACAGGGGAATGAATGAGCCAAGTCTAACTTGACTGCAAAATCCTGACGGTCAGCAGACATGGGGGCAAAAAGTGACAAAAAAATGTGATAAAATATTGTAAATGTTATGGGGTATGACGGCTGAAACAATGTTACAAAATGACTAACGTGAAGGTTATGTTGGAGGTATAAATGGACATATCCCAGAGAATAATCCACAACAGTGAAGCTATCAACCCCCCCCGCACTAAGACTTTTAAGTGCGCATACCTAGTGTCAGACAGTGTTGCTACTGCCATTTATGCCGTTTTGTGGTTGCCCTTCTAGGAATTTACTCCCTGTCGCAGTCCTTCCAAAACTGAGAGACAGGACCTACAAATTTCCTGAAGTTATTTCTGTACAGCCCTCCAAAGATGCAAAGAACATCCCCACGTAATTCCACGCGCTTTCCGCTAGGCTTTGTGGGAGCACATTGCCCTCTTGCGGTTCCCGGTGTAAAGCGCTTAAGATTCCCAGTTTTGTTCTACTGCAATGGATTTTGTTTCTTGCCATCCATTTTCAACGTCTTTAGCCCAAGAAATTTGGACAAACCTCAAAATAATGTTTGGGGGGATAGGACTAACAGTTTGTAACTACTGTTCTTATAAACTTAGAAAGTTGTTAGAATAAAAGTATGTGTGTCAGTGCGCATTTTCTGAAAGACGTTAAGTCTGAAACTCAAATGTGTGCCATCATTTAGTGACTTCAATCCACAATGATTTCCTAGAAAACTATACATTTTATGAGGGAAGATCAAATATGTTCGGCTGAAATCTGGCCAGTTAGAAGGCGTGCTTCTTATCCAAATGTTTTACTGTTCTAAGGTTCGAGATCTGGAGTGTCAATGCTGTGTTCGGAACTTCCGGTTCTGTGGCCCTTATGTCTTTAGCGTTCCAATCTTTTGCGTAACTCGTTTCTGACTAATGCCAGCCCTAACACAGAAGTCATGTACAGGAAGGTTACTATTTGTTTCACGTGTGCCGTTTCCCCGTACGTTGTCAGAGTCGTTATAGCCACGATCACTTAAGCACGGGGTCCTCTTTTTATGTTAATCCAGCCTTCTGGAAAAAAGTATTTGCTGTAAATAAGTAAGTACTGAAGACGTGCAAGTCAGTGGACACCGTACCTCGGAATATTTCCCCACAAACCCAAAGTACCGTGCTTTCGGAGTTTGAATTACCTAATATAGTAATAGAGATGGGGCTAAGCCACGTCTGCAAAAACACTTAATATTTGGTAAAACAAGTCTTCGTATTTAGTTGTATTTCTGTGATATTTCGGAGCTCCCCCAGTTGCGGTTCTTACGTTTCCAGCGGGGAGCCACATTCTTCACTGTCTTTTATTTACTATAACTTAGACAAATGCGCATTCAGTTTGTGACTTTTTCTAATTTCTTTCAAAAATGTCCTGTGTGGCACTTTGCTTGGTATAGTTTGAAGGCGATGTGGATTTTATTTTTAATTTTTATCACGTTGTTTTGCTCACCCACACCTAGTCAAATAACTTTTGTTTGACAAGGCCTTCTCTTTAAAAATGGTGCAAATTCCTACTCGTCGTGAATTCCTCACCAGAAAACATGACGTTGTACAGCTCAATCAGTTATTATTAGCTTATAAAGTTAGTTACAGTGCAACAGCTGGCTAAGCACAGTAGCTGCAAGTGTTTCCAGCCTTAGCAGGAATTGAAGTGGTGATAAAGGAAGAAATTCTGAAAGTAAAGGAAACAAGTAATTATGACAGAATGTCAAAGGAATGCAACAAATTCCTTTGGGGGTGGGGGTGTCACCTAAAAAAAACAGTTGAAACTAAAATGAAGTAAACAAAGATGTATTACTACTCGGAATATCTTGGGGGAGGGTAGCTTCACCAGCATCCTTTATGAATTGCTGTAAATATAATGTTAGTTATTTAATGAATTGTAGCGTTTACTAAAACGATTTATTTAAAATTATGTGTGTGGGTATATATACATATATTTATATTTAACAGTTCTTTCACAAACAATCCAGTGCAGCGTAGACTGTACAAATCACCGTTTTAATAAGTTGCAGTTTAGCAGTTCCGTGTGAATTTTCTGTTATCTTTTCCAGTAAATAATGAATGTATGTGTAACCATTATCGTTGTGAATATTTATGAATCAAACGTGAAAATAAATAAAAAAAAAACTGAAACAGAGGAGGGACTGGAAGCAGAAATGATATCACTTCTTCCATCTCCTCGTGTAACTATGAATACCAGGAAATGAAAAACAAAACTGTGGCAAACCACTGGGGAGAGCCAACGCAATGAATTTAGCCTACCATCCTACTTCCAGAAACATTAAAATATTTGTTTATATCCTTACGTTGTATTGTAGTTCTAATCAAGGGTGTAGCCAAACATACACTCTACAGAGTACATTTGTCTTTGTATCATTCAGAAACATTCTTACTTTTTCAGGCTATATTAAGTCTGCAGATGTCAAAAGTGATGCTTCTAACAACATAGGTTCATAGGTTCATACTAGGCTATCTGCCCAAGGGCATTTATAAGCCTAGCCCATAGTTTTGAATAAAAACTATGCCTATCATTTTTCTGTGCCTCTGTCAAGCAGTGACACTGAAGTAATCCCTGGGGTATATCTGCGATCTCCCATCCATTGGTCAAGATTCCTCTTGAACAAGGCCAGCGAGGTGCTCTGCCTCACATGTTTTGTTCCACAGCATAGGAGTCTCTGGGTGATGAATCTGTCCCTCCAGCACGTTCTATTTATAACCGTGTCAAGGTTTAAGTCTCCGCCCTTGTGGTTCTGAGGGATCTAGATTTTTGAGGTGAAGCATATTCATCAAATCTGGGTTTGACATGGCCTTATATGTCAGGCACAGGTCACCTCTGAGCAAGCGGTATGAGACTGAATAAAGCTGGAGTTCTTTCAGTCGGGCAGCATAAGACATATTTTTGAGACCCTTTATCCTTTTGGTGAGGAACTTTTGGGGCCTTTCAAGCTGCATCAGGTGTCTGGTCAGATACATTGGGCATTGTACTCAATCATAGGTCTAATGAGTGATGAGTACAGGGGACGATGACCTCCTGATCTAGATGTGAATCCCTTCATGATCAGGTGGGCGATATAGAAGGTTTTCCTAACTACTTTAGCAACATGAGTGTCAAACGAAGACTACTGTCAACTTGGGTCCCCAGATCCCTGATGACTTTTCTGTGCTCAGTGGATTGTCACCTATATGGTAGCTAGGGTAACCTTGTTTTTCCATGACTATGCATTTTTGGCGTTTAACTTCAGGCCATGGCTCTGGCACCAGTTATCCGTTTCTGTGAGGCCCTTCTGGAGGATATCTGTGTCAGATGTGGTTTGCAGTCATCTGCAAACTTTGTCAGCCATAACCCTCCTGTGTTTGCTTGTACTTCAGAAAAGTAGATGCCGAACAAGAGTGGACCCAGGACTGAGCCCTGTGGGACACCACTTGTGACAGGCTTTGAGTCTGACATGGCTCCAGCAACTCTGACCCTGTGGGTTCTGTCGCTTAGCCAGTTTGCAACCCATCTTGTGATGTATGGGTTTACATTCAAGCTGATGAGTTTTTCGATGATACCTGAGTGGGGTATTGTGTAAGGCCTTTGCCAGGTCCTCATCAATGGCCAAAGTCAACCAAGTTTAAGAGGCAGGATCTGCCTTTGACAAAGCCAAACTGGGTTGGATCCAAAGTCTGCAAGTTCCCTATGTCTTTATTTCTGAGTTCCATTATGATCCTCTCCATGGCTTTGCAGATAAGGCTTGTCAAGCTAATGGGCGGTAATTTCCAGGGTCTGTGGAGGCACCGTCCTGAGGTGAGGCTAAGATTAAACAGCTGTCCTAACTGTGGGTTTAATTAGTTCATGGGACATCATCCGTCCCATGGATGCTGTGTTTTTGCCTTAGTGAGGGCAGTTCTCACCTGGGCGTTGGAGATGTTTGGGGGCTACAATCCTCTGGAATAGATATCTCTCCTTTTGGGGAGGGAGAAGTTTGCACTGAACCTGTCAGCCAGTATGTTAGCAATGTGTGTAGGTTCAGTAATTTTCACATCATTTTGAACTAATTCTGAGCATATCTGGGAGTTTCCTCCTAGGTTTCTAACATAGCTAAAGAAGGCCTTATGATTGTCTTTAGAGTCCATTTTCTCTCAAAATTTGCCTTGGATGATTTTATGAGAGCTCTTAGTTTTTACTTATAATGATCAAAGGTGTCTTACCTTTCAAGGATTTTGCTCTATCTTGTAGTAGCTTCCTCCTTTTGTTGTAGAGCTTGTTTATGGCTGGGGTCCACCAGACTGGACGCTTGCCTTTGGTACAGAGAGTCTTAGTTTTGTTTGGGATTGCCTGATCCATGCAGTCCTGTAGGTGCTGGTAGAAGGCATTTGTAAGTGATTCAGCGGTTTGAGTAATGTTTACCACTGGCTCAGGGGCCTTAAAGGAGACCACACTAGTTTTTAGAAGTGGGCTTTGAGAAGTTTTTCACTGTGGTCTTTTTGTTTGATGAGGACCTCCAGCGAGATTAGTTTATGATCTGATCTCACCAGTGATTTTGATCCCATGTTCGTGATGATGAGATCAGTCTATATTAGGGTAGTTGAAGTCACCTAGTATGATGGTGTTTGGCCATGTGAGGTTCCTGGGTTTGAGAGGGTGGCCTGTAACATGCTACAAATTGCAGAGCAGTCTTGCCTATGGTTAATTGCACCTGGATGGTCTCAGATGCAGTGTGGGTGTCCTTTATGAATATGGACAAAACCTGTTAGTGCTGGGGTGCTCTCAGGAGCCTTGAACCAGGTTTCTGTCACAGCACAGACATCGATGTTCTCCATATTGAGAAGGGCCTCGAGTGCGTGCATCTTGAGATTGAGACTTAACAGTTACATAACTTGCTCAGAGTGAGAATTACTAATCTAAAAATTTGTGTACATTTTTTAACTTGCCACTACTTATCCCTCCCTACTCTTCTTTATGGTGCTCCCATCCTTAGTAACCTCCAGGCTTCATAAAAATCAAAACTTGAACAATGCTACAACAAAGTTGCAAAATCTGCAGAACCAACCACTGTATTGCACTGAAAAGCCTAAAATGGTTAGAAGTGCCACCTCAACTAACGTATATATATATATATATATATATATATATATATATATATATATATATATATATACACACACTTCTAACCACCTATAAAATTATCCAGCATCCATCTCCTGTCCAGCACTAAACAACATTCTACACAACTGTGTTCCAGTCGGTCATTGCAATCCAGTGACCAAAACCTCCTGTCTGTCTACAAGCCTAGCAAATCTGTTGGGCATTATCTGTACTCGTACAAGGTTGCTAAGGCCAGGAACACCTTACCTGTATCCATCAGGTTTATACCCTCCCTCACATCTTTCAAAACCATTCTGAAAAACTTCTAGCTAAAATCTGGCTTTGTTCTTGCTCAAATCCAGGGTAAATTATATCCCTAATTGTGAACAAGTATCTTTTCATTCCTTATACTTCCTTACTTTCCCTTCTTCACTTACTTCCTTACAGCTATCTAATTATCTTCCCTGATTTTCTCCAAATATACCATAAGCTGTCTAAAGTTTCTCTAAATATTAAATTATTGTCATATACGTTGTATCAATTTTAACCAGTTTTTTTATATTATGTCTAATTTGTTATAATTATTTAAACTGCGAATGTTTTTGTTTTATTTTTGATGATTGTAAAATTACTGTTCTTAAAATGTTTAGTAATAATTTATAGCTTTTCTCCCTAGGCATCTGCTGAAAATGGGCCTCTACTCAGTCGGACTTTTCTGGTAACCAAATGTCAGTAAACAATAAATAAACTGCTTATGGGGTGGCATAATATTGAAAGATGTGTCCATTTTAAAATACCTTGTGAACTGGGGGTAGTAAAAAGAATTTGTGTGTATAAAATGGAATTTTCTGGCTACACCCCTGGCTCTAATTAACAGTTTAAATACATACTGCATGAAGAAGTATATTTGCAAATATGGTGCTTTTTTGTTTATTAAAGGAAAACTCCACCTTAAAATTACATTTTTTTCACCCTGTCTTTGTTTTCTGAGTTATTTTAACACCTCAAAATCAATTTAAGTGCTTCTTATACAATTTTAATATGTTTTTCTACAAATGGCTGCCCATTGGGGGGTGGCCATAGTAACATTGTCTCGTTTTTCTTTAAACCTTTCTCTTTCCCATAATCCATTTCAAGTCTGATTTATATGAGTCATGGTAAATATTACGAAGCAGTGGTGTTTTCCTATCCTATTGACATATAATGGAATTAGTGTCAGCCGCTGTCACCTTACACATCTTATGTAAAAGGACTGCTTCTTTTTTTTCCTGGAATGATCCTCATTTATTTGTGTCTCAGAACCTGTTTTACATTATACTAAGGTGTTATACAGCTGCAACCAAAAAAGGAGCTAAATTTCATGCCCTTGTTCAAAGTATCCTTATGTAGTCCAAGATGAACTGACAGACCCACACACACACTCACACACACACTATACCATGAGGTGTTAAAACTGTCACTTTACAAAGAGATACTTGCAGTTATCATGAAATGACAGCTATAGCCAGTTTTAGGCATCAGCAAATCCTGTGGTCACTAGGGCCCCCTGGTCCTGGTGGGTCCCCAAATACTTCCCTATAAGCTTCAAATTTCTCTGTTCCTACAAAATGTTATGGCAGTGGTGTTTGTCAGAGCTAGCACAGGGACATTTCAGTGCCCCAGAGAAAGAGGAATTTGGCATTCTCAACTTCTTTCTCTATCAGGTTGCTTCCTTACCCATCATTCACTGTGCTTCATTCAGTCTGTACCTTCATAACAGCATAGCCTGTGGAGTTGATTCTTGCTAATTTATTCTTCTCCCCTTCCTTTCAAAGTTGTGGAACAATAAAGGTAATCTGTTTAGTATGACAACCTTCATCAAGTATATTCTCTTTTTGTGAAATCTTTTTTTTTTTTATTTTGATTTTACAAAACCATTCATACATCATAAAACATGAAAAAATAAGTCAATGCATGGAAAATAGGCCTAGGACCTTTGCAAAATGAATAGTACATATCTCAAAAAATATTTTGAAACTCCCCTCCTGATGCACAGATCAACTAATAGATTATGTCTATATATAAAAAGGAACATTAAAAGCTGGGTTAAAACCATTAAAGAACTCTGCTAACCAGTTAAGCAGCATTGTATTAAAAACAGACTATTAGTCCACTAATCTTGCAGTAGGAAAGAAACCATTTATTGATACCAGAAGTTATCAACCTTTTTGTAATTAAATGTATCAAATGCAAACATGTATTTTGTTCCACCATAAGGATAGCGAGGGGATAGTAAGACTGCGGTGGTGGTGCTGCAGTAGCGTTGTCGCTTCACAGTAAGACGCTGTCTGGTTCGATTCTCAGCTAGAGCGTCTTCTGCGTGGAGACGTGTGAATGGGCGTACCTTCGTTGAGGGTTGTATGTCAGGGCTGGCAACTCGGCATGTAAAAATCTACTGCCAATCATTAGCGGACCGGAGTTCCTCTATGGCGACCCCTAACCGGGAAAAGCCGAAAGACACAACAACAACATTTTATTTTAATATTGTTGTTACATGTTTGTTAAACCAACAAAAGCTAGTGCGGCAGTCTTTTATACTTAATAAACCAGGTGGTTAATATTAACTCTTGTTTATAGCTCCTTTAAAATTCAAAGAAATCACTGTTTATAGTAACATTGTTTCATCATGCAATGGGCTTCACAATTTAATTGAATGCTTTACCACTGACACAATCCTCATGACTAACATCATAGCTGGTCTTTTAGGTACCTGCAGTAGCCATGGCTGTAGGGGACCCACTAATCATCTTTGACCTTGTGGGGCCCCACAAAAGCTGTAGCTGCTGCTGAGTAGGAAAAAAAGATAATTTATTTTCTGATTACAAGCTCTATCTGAAACAGGGTTGCAATATGACTCTGTTAGGATAAACCTGGTAGTCACTGAATGAATATGAACAAGCTAAGTGCTAGAGATCATCAACCCAGAGTGACTAATCTCAGCATTTACCACAGATTTTAAGATCTGATGCTCCCGATCTTCAGGAATGGTTAACTCTTGCAGGGAGTTTTATAAATATTGGCAGAACCCTAGATACAATAACTCAAGCACTTTTCTCATGAATTCTGGGCAAAGCCAAAAGTAATAGCAGAATAAAGGCTCAAAATTATAAACATTTTTAAATATTACTATAATTCACTTAAAAAGTTAATAGAATAACACATTTTGCAACAATATGGATTTTTTGGACAATAAGAAGTATGAAACTCTAATGTCTGGATTCATTGAATGTCTGTAATCCTGAATGATTTGGAAGCAAATCAAATATTTCACGAGGGACAGAGCAAAATTATCAGGTAAAATCAGGGACACTGATAGGTATATATTGCTCCTCAATGAGATAAATAGAAGTGACGTAACCACTTTCCCCTTAGGTGAATGGGCAGTGTGTGTGCGTTTAAAAATATCACTGATTTTTATCTGTGCATTCACACAATAATGATAGGCACATGCATAACTCTTTTCTGTATTTCAAAAATAATTCATAGAATTAATAACAGAACATTCAGACCCTTATTTATATCAGTATATTACAGCTTCTACAGGTCTTGTGGTCCCACACCTCAGACTGTACAAATGGAGTTTGGCATGAACTTAGTGGTGGCCTCTGCCTTCATCCCTACCTATTCTAAAACTAGCCCCGTTCAGAGGTTACAGAAGGATGCTGTAAATTGGGTGAGGATCTGGGGATAAGGGTATAGATATTACACCTCTTTGTTTATCTCAGTCAAACCTTAGATGTGTGCACAGGTGGCCATTATAGCTTCTATTGGGGCTGGGTACAGTGTAGTCAATGATGTCCTTACATTCACTGCTGCAGTATTCCTAACTGTATGGGATTCCCTGCCGCAGAAGCCTGATGTCCGGGTAGTCTTCCAAAGACTTCTGAATTTAAAAAGTATTCTGAACATCATCATATGCTGTCTGCTTAACATAGGGCATAAAGGTGTTGTTTAGTCGGACCAAAAACAGAACTTCTTTGCCATCAGTTTGAACGTATCTTTTACACCGTTAGTCTGTTTAACTGTGTCCATTTTCTGCCAGTTGAATGCATTTCTGTTCTTCAGTGACTTCCTAAACCTAGGGCGGCCACGGTGGTGCAGTGGTTAGCATTGCCGCCTCACAGCAAGAGGTTCTCCGGTTCGATCCTCAGCTGGGTGCTTCTGCGGAGTCTCTCTGCATGTCCTCCTGTGGTGTGGTGGGTTCCGGTTTCTCCTCTCCAGTTTCCTCCTCCCCCATCCACAGGTGATTGTGGATTGGACTTGGCTGGGTGTGTGGTGTGTGTGTGTGGTTGTGCTCTGTGTGGGAAGGTTGGGCCTGGCGGCTCGGCCCGTAAAACTCCACTGCTCACTGCCATGCAATGAAGGTGACATGGGTGTGGCGAAAAACCGGAAAAAAGCGAAAGAAGAAAAGAGCCGAAAGAAGTGACTTCCTAAACCTGTTTGCTGTTTTTGCAAGTTAAGTGCTCCATTGGGGATTTTGTTTTTTCTTGTTTTTTGTGTTCCTTTGGGTTAATGTCAACCAGGAAGGGTAAATGCTAGTGTGGGAGACAGATTCCCCATAGAGACCTCCATGATAAGTGTCTTTTTTACTTGGGTGCTTCTCATGACCATACGTCTTGTTCTGTTTGTCAGGCATTTGCTCCAGAAACCCTTTGTGGTAGACTTTCTTCTCTTTCCTTGTATCTTAAGATTCAGCATCTTAAGCTACTCACTAAAGATACTATGGAAGGAATCTCCCGCCTCAAGGGTTAGCCATTAGGGAAGAAGAAGGTGAAAAAGGTACAACATGAATCTTATGCTGTCCAGCCTTTGCCAGGTGTTTCTTCTGAGGTTGTTATGAACCTACAGGCTTGCCCAGCGTTGTTGTCAGATTTCTCTGCTTCAAATGTGTTAGAGGCTGGTGAGGATCCGGCTGGCAGCACATCTGAAGAGGCTTTGTAGGTGTCTGTCCCGGACATTCAGAGAGAACTATGGTTGATTTGTTCTGAGAGGCCGAGGGGAATTCCTCAGTTTTTAGTTGGGAAGAAGTTACTGCTACAGTTCTTGACTTGTCGTCCTGGATCTGAGCCTTCTCAGAATGTTCCCGTAAAAAAGAAATATAAAATTAAACACATTTCTTCTGTTCCTATGGATTCACAAAGTGAGTGGCAGGCTTTTACTTAGGGGTTATTTTCCTGCGTTAATGTCCATAAAGCCTCCTCATGGGGTTTTGATTTCTGCTCTTCCTTGGTCCTCTACTCCTCTTAAGAGGCCTGGAGACCAGGATTCTTCTGAGGATGAGTTAGATTCTGCTGACGAATCCCTAGCTTATTCTACTCAAATTCCTTCTGCTTTGGACTGTAGGTCAGAAGAGGAGGAATTTATTAGTCCTAATGTTAATTTGGAGGAACTTTCCTTTGGGGGGACACTGTCTAGAATGATGAATTTTTTTAAGTGGGATTAAACTCAGGTCTCTGATATCCATAAGAGGTACTATGAGTTGCTGCAGTTGGACTCCCCTAAACCTTCAGTTATTCCTCCTGCCTGGTTGCTTTACTGGATGCTTTCTCCAATGCCTCTCTTTCCCCCTGCTCCCAAGAAGCCTGATAGGTTTTATAGGGTTCCTGAGGATTTTTCTTTTTTATATAAATGTTGTGCTGCTGACCACTTGGTAGTGTTTGTAGCATCTGATAAGCCATCTTAGTTGCTTCCTTCGCCCAAGTTATTGCCTTCTGACAAGGATAGCAGAACTATAGACAGGCCGGGCAAAAAGATTTACACTTCTGCTACCCTAGCTTTTAGGGCTAGTAATTATCAGACCCATACATCTAGGTACATGTTGGCTCTTCTTTTTAGCCCTATAAACTTATTTCTGATTTTCCAAAGTCTGAGAGTAAAACTTCTGTTCTTTCCTTGCTAGGGAGTTCTTCTCAAGTTGTTCATCATTCTTTTGAAAGTAGTTATGATTTGACAGATGCCTCTTCTACAGCTGCTGTTTTTGGGTCAGTTATAAGGAGGTATTCTTGGCTTAGGCTTCAAGCTCTGTGTGAAGATATTAAAGGGAAGGTGATGGACGCTCCTCTGGATTCTCAGCTTTTGTTTGGGGAAGCTGCTGCTGATTTGTTTAAGTCCCTTTAGGATAAGCGCAAGGCCTTATGGGAGCTTAAACATGTGTTTGTTTTTCCTATGCTTAAATTTCAGAGAAACTACCCCACTAAACCTGTTTTTGTTCTAGGCAATCCCGTCCTTCTACTAAAGATAAGCAGAGTGGCAAATGGGCTTCTCCTGCTAAAGCTGCTCAATCTTCAGCGACTCTGAAGCCTTCCTTTCTGGACAAACCAGGTGCTGTGTGACTACCCGTCCCTTCCCAGCCTCATTCCTCTTTCTCTTCCCCTTTCTGTTTCTCTTCTGGTTTGGCTTCAGATCACTCAGGATTCTTGGGTTCTATCAATCATTCATCAGGGTACTTCATAGGTTCATAGGTAGGTACTAGGCTATCGGCCCTAGGGCCCATACAAGCCTAGCCAAAAAATGTACCCTGGCTTTCGCCACCCAAGAAAATAATTTTCCTGTGCCCCTGTCAAGCAGAGCCACAGAAGTGATCCCCGGGGTGAATTTCCCATTTCCCATCCAATCATCAAGATTTTGCTTGAAGAGTGCTAATGAGGAGCTCTGTTTGACATAGATAGGTAGTCTGTTCCAGAGTATGTGAAGTCTCTGGGACAGGAATCTATCCCTACAGCATGTTCTGTTTATTGTGGTGACAAGGTTTAGGTCCCTAGAGCGTGTAGCTCGGAGGGATTGGGATTGCCTTAAGTGGAGCATGTCCAACAGCTCTGGGTTTGACATAGCTTTGTATGTTAGGCAGAGATCGCCGCTGAGTAGGCAATATGCGATGGAGTAAAGCTGTAGTTTTTTGAGACGGTCTGCATAGGGCATCTGTTTGAGGCCAGTAATCCTCTTTGTGAGGTATTTCTGTGGTCTTTCCAGTTGTTGTAGATGTCTTGTGAGGTACATACCAAAAGGGGTGTTAGTACAACTCTATAATGGGTCTAATGAGTGATGAGTAGAGGGGAACAATGACCTCTTTTTTTTCTGGATGAGAATCCTTTTGTGATGAGATGAGCCACATAAAAAGATTTCCTGACCACTGTGGCGATGTGATTATCAAAGGAGAGACTACTGTCCACCTGTGTCCCAAGGTCTCTTATCACATTTTCGGCATTAAGTAGACTACCAGCTATGTGGTAGTTCATGGTTTTTACAAAAGGGGATGACAATACACTTTTTGGCATTGAGCTTCAGGCCATGGCTTTGACACAAGGTATCTGTCTCAGTGAGGCCCTTTTGTAGTTTGTCCACATCGTCACGAGTTTCGATTATGGCTCCTAGTTTGCAGTCATCTGCAAACTTTGTTAGCCAAAGACCTTCTGTGTTGGCCTGCACTTCAGAGAAGTAGATACCAAACAGGAGAGGACCCAGGACTGAACCCTGTGGTACTCCACTTGTCATTGGTCTGATGTCGGATTTGGAATCCGCTACTTTCACAGTGTGGGTTCTGTCCATGAGCCAGTTGGCAACCCATCTTGTGACATAGGGATTTATACCTAGTTTAGTGAGCTTATCTATAATTCCAGAGTGGGGGATGGTGTCAAAAGCCTTGGCGAGATCTAGATAAGCTGTGTGAACCATTTTACCCTCATCTATGGCTTTGGTGACTGCTTCAAAGAAGTCAATCAGGTTTAGGAGACATGATCTGCCTTTTACAAATCCAAACTGGGTAGGGTCCAGAGTTTGGAGTTTACCAATGTCTTTGTTTATGAGTTCCACAATGATACGTTCCATGGCCTTGCAGACCAGGCTCGTCAGGCTAATGGGGCGGTAGTTCCCGGAGTCCGTCGTGGCTCCCCCTTTGTGGAGTGGGATAACCATCCTCCTTTTATGGGCATTCCTCAGCCTCTCGGGAACATCTTCCCTTTTTACCAGAGATTCTTCAAGATCTCTTGTCTCAGGGTACTATTCAGGAGGTGCCTGTGTCCCATGGGTTAAAAGGGTTCTACTCCTGACTGTTTCTAGTGCCCAGAAATGAGGGCAGTTGGAGACCTATTCTAGGCCTCTGTCATCTAAACACTGTTCTAAAGTTACCTTCCTTTCAGATGTTGTCCCTTCAGATTCTGTTTCCTGTCTTGTTCCCTCAGCCCTATATGGTGTCTTTGGATCTCAAGGATGCTTATCTCCATATTCCGATCCATCCTCTTTTCAAGAAGTTTTTGCATTTCTCTCTTGCTTCCTGGCATGTTCAGTTTTCTGATTTGCCCTTCGGCCTTTCTACTGCCCCAAGGGTGTTCACCAAATGCCTTGCTCCAGAGATTGCCTTTTACAGACTTCAAGAGATCCAAATATTTCCTTACTTGAATGACCTGTTGATTCAGCGTCCTCTCCAGAGACCCTTTTGAAAAATCTTCATTTTGCCATATCCCTTCTTTGGACTCTGGGGTTAGCTATAAATTTAAAAAAGTCCTCTCTGACTCCTTCTAAAGATCATGTTTTTCTGGGTTCCAGGATTCAGATGGTGCCAATGCTTGCATCCCTTCCCCCTCCAAAGGCCTTAACTCTCGTTCCTCTCTTTCACACTCTTCTTCCTCTGGCTTCCATTACTGCCAGGGACTTTCTGAGAGTTCTGGGTTTCATGGCATCCACCATTCCGATGCTTCCTCTGGCCAAACTTCACATGAGAAAGTTTCAGTGGTTTCTAAAGTCAGTGTGGCTTCAACAGGCTCATCCTTTATAATTTGTAGTTCCTGTTCTTCCTTGTCTCAGACAGGAACTTCTCTGGTGGATTCAGCAGTTGTCTCTGAATCCAGGAATCCCTTTTCATCCCCCTCTTCCCTCTCAGGAATTGTTTACAGACACCTCAGACATGGGATGGGGAGTGACTTTTGGCTCAGGGGGTGTGGTTGTCTCATCATCAGAAGTGTTAAAGAGATGACAGCCCTTCTGCTGGCTCTTCAGGTCTTTCAGCCTCTGTTTTCTCCAGGGCTTGTCAAGGTATTCACAATGATGTGGTATATCAACAAGCAGGGAGGAACGAGATCTTATCCTCTTTGCTAGTTGGCACTTCTGATATAGGATTTTGCTGCCAAGTGTCAAGTGACTCTTCAGGCAGTTTATATCCCTTTTGGTCAGAACATTGTGGGAGACACTCTGAGCAGGTTCTTGACTCAGTCCCATGAATGGGTGCTTCACAGGGATGGGTTTCTGGACATTATTCACCAGTGGGGTACTCCTCAAGTGGATCTTTTTGCCTCCCCTCTGAACAAACAACTTCCTCTGTTTTGTGCCAGAGTCCCACGTCCTCTGGTATGGAAGGTGGACGCCCTCTCATTCTCTTGGAAGGGGGTTTCTTTTTGCATTCCCTCCCCTTCCTCTCATTCCGAAAATCTTGTTCAAGATTCAACAGGACGCTCCCAAAATCTTGCTGTTGGCTCCCTTTTGGTTGCAACAGTACTAGTTTCCTCTTCTTCTGCTTCTAGCCCGAGGCAATCAGCACAAGTTACTTTCTTTGCTTAACCGATTTCTGTTCATGCCATCATTGGATGAAAAGGTTGTGGAAAAAAAAGGAGAAATTAAAATGTACTTCAGAGCATATAAAAAGTCATGGTTTCTTGAAAAAGCTGAAGACCAAGGCAAAATGTGAAAAAAAGGAAGAAAAGAGAGATATGCATGTTGTGGGGAGCCTGGGATTGGATGAAAACAGAAGGGAACACTGGATGATGTGTGTGTGTGTGTGTGTGTGTGTGTGTGTGTGTGTGTGTGTGTGTGTGTGTGTGTGTGTGTGTGTGTGTGTTTGTGTGTGTGTATGTGAGAGGGAGAGTGAAACAATGGGCAGTGCCTAGGGGACCATTTCACCTAAGTCTACCCTGTAGTTAGAGTTGTTGCAATGTATCATCGTTGCAACTAAATGCCAATAACTATGAATGTTCCACTGTGAGATGGGCCAACAGAGTGTGGTACACAGGCCCGGCCTAATGTAAAAGCATTGTTGCTACAATTCAGCCTATGCATACTCCTAAAACTCTGCAAGCATGAACTAAAATGTTGGTTACGAGGAGTGACAGGGTGATACTAAGACTGGAAGTATCCAGGGGCCCCCAAAATTTTAACACCAGCCCAGGTGATAGCTGTTGGGGTAAAAAAAAGGGACCTGAATGTAATTCTGTTCCCCAGTGCCTGCAGTGGGAAGATATTTTTTCCTGAATTTTGAAGAAAATTCTTTCTTATTTTTATTTGTTTTATAAATAATGTCAATTTCTTTTTTGCCCTTACTAAATTAAGTCTACAACAGCATATAAGCAACTTTCTACTCCGTAACTTTGAATAACTATTTTTTTCTGAGGCAAAAATGTCTTGTGGCATTGTATTTTGCATCTTTTCCTGTTATTCTGCTAATCTAGTGATTTCTTAAATTACAACAGAATCACTCTTCTACACTTGACTTCTTCATGTGTGTGTGTGTGCGTGCGTGTGTGTGTGTGTGTGTGTGTGTGTGTGTGTGTGTGTGTGTGTGTGTGTGTGTGTGTGTGTGTGTGTGTGTATCTATCACCTGCATAAATCAACACCTGCATAAATCAACTGACAAAAGCTGATTTAAGTATACTTTTCTCTGCACTTATTTAAGATTAGAAATTTGTAGATAATTGTTATATATAATATAATACAGGGAGATAATACTCCCTGTCTCTAGCTGCAGTTAGTCTCCCACCGCTAGTCCCCTTCCTGTTCTTGTTGTGGTGTTAATCTTGCTGGCTTTGGAATTGCCCGCCCCTGCCGTAAATCTGTTTTTGGACACTCCTACTGGGCCCATCTCATTTGCTCACTCAACTGAGTACAGTGAGATCATATTTTGATTTCAGACACTCCTACCAGTTCCATCTCCTCTGTTGTGTACAGAGAGAGCACTTGGGAAGGACATCCCCTATAGCATTTAATCTGCTCTGTTCCCTCCTTCTCCACAAAAAAAAAAAAAAAATGTAGTTTCTTGAGCTGCTCTTACATAACTGTCTTCTACCTTAATACCTTAATTTGCTGTTTGTGCTTTTAAGTGTTCAAGTGCTCATTTGATTTTTCATAAACTTTTTTGTCCTTTTTAACTTATCTGCATTTATTTAAACTGTATTTGCCTTAATATTGCTACACACTCAAGTGTATGTGCCAAAAAAACGAAAGAAATAATATAAGTAAGAAGGATCAGATGAGAAAGCAAGTAATGTGGAAAAGCATAAATATAGTTGCAAGTACAGAAAACTCGTGGAGCAGTCTCATGACAGTCAGGATCTGATGCAGGAATGGTTAAGGAGAGGTGAATTTAAACCAGCAGATGAAAGCTGAATATCAGTGGCCCAAGATAGTGAACTTACATACATGTTGGTTTACAAAGTCCGTTGAACATGTGGGAGAAACAGACTAATACAGGTTATTTAAAACAGAACTGGAAATAGTTGTTGCTGGGTGTGGTAGACTAATGGCAGAGGGCCTATATACTGAAAGCCATAATGAGGCAAGACTGTTGTACTGGGGATTGTGCAAACATTTTAATACTGAAGTATCTGAGAAGCATTGGAAAACTGAGCTACAAAGCATTATAGAGAATGATGAAGTTTATATCACATGGGATCAGGCATTACCAACAGTTCAGATAATGGATGTGAGAAAACCAGACATAGTAGTCTATGAAAAGAAGACAAAAGTAGCATTGATCATTGAAATTGCTACACCCAGCGATTACAGTGTCTTATGTACAGAGAGAGAAACAAAGTTGTAAAATACCAGGATTTGCAGGCAGAAATGAGGGTAATGTGGAAGAAGGATACCCAGACAGTTCCAAGGCATAATGGGTCTCATAATAAAATAATTTACAGTCATATTTAGATATGTTATTGATACATATAACTTCACAGCAAGAGGTTCTCTGGTTTGATCCTTGGCTGGGGTGCCTTCTGTGGAGTCTGCATGTCCTCCCTGTGGTCGCGTGGGTTTCCTCCGGGTGCTCTGGTTTCCTCCCACATCCCAAAGACATGCTGTAGGTGGATTGGACACTCTAAACTGGCCCTAGGTGTGAGTGCATGCATGTGTGTGCCTTCTGTGGAAGGTTGGGCGCCGGGCTGGCAACTCGACACCGTAAAACTCCACTGCCAGTCAAGAGTGGACAGGTGATTCGCTGTGGCGATCCCTAACTGGGAAAAGCCAAAAGAAGAAGAAGAATTGCTACACACTCAAGTGTGCTAGCTTGTACTGCATTTAAAGTGTTTTTGCTACTGTCATTAGCTCATTCTTTCTAATACAGAGAGAATGTTTTGAGAAAGCCAACCCACTTAACTAAAACAAAACAAAAAAATATATATATATAAATTCCAAGCTTGTTTTCTGCCTTTCCTGTAAGTAGTCTAATCCAGATACAGATTTGCTGTATCCAGGACTATTTGTAAGCTTCTGTGCCCCAAGCATTTCTGTGTTGGTGGGGAGCCTTCTAGCTTACCATTGGGAGTGGTATGCATTAGGTAGCCTATCTACCACAAGAGTGGTTTCTGGCTCAGAAATTGTAGTTTATTGGCCATTTGGGCAGATTTTCCATCTCTTTCAACTTTCTCGTTTAAAAGCCTGCATTTGCACTTGCTTCCCACCTTCCCTGTAACTAGTTTAGCCAAGATACAAATTTGCTGTATCCAGGACTGTTTGTAAGCTTCTGTGCCCCCAAGCCTTTCTGGGTTGGAGGGAAGCCTTCTAGCTTATCAGTGGGAGTGGTAAGCTCTAGGTAGCCTATCTACAACAAGATCCAGATATAGATTCTTAGTTTTAGCACTTGAATTTGCTTATCTGTGCTCAGCACTTGTTCAGAACTTGTAAGCACTAAATAACCTACTAATTACTACAGCACTCACTCTTCCTCATTACCTAGAGGAAAACAGTGTTGGCACTTAATTTCCTCACTTGTCTAGAGAAAATATTTTTTTATTCAGGCATGTCCAAGAGTCAGCTCCCAGTGTTCTATCCTGTATATCTGATGAATCTGGGCATCTTGAAGCAATGTAGCAATTGCCTCATGTACACAGACAACCCTCTCTACTACCACCCAAGACTACAACCTGTGAGAGATGCACTTATCTAGCCAAACTGGAGGTAAAGCTCTCTCCAAACCAAGCCTGAACTTGATAGTCAAGAGGAGAAGGTAAACACTTGCACAACACCACACTCATCACATAGTCCCACTAAACCTACACCACCAATATCCACACATAGAAACACAAAAACATTCACGGAGGCTCTCAATAATAATCTGCTCAAGCAACAGAGACCTCCAAAGCAGAAATGCAAGCGACCTCCCACCACCAACACAACCCAAATGACATACAACCCACAGACTCAGTGTGCCACTCAACCACAGTCCATAAGGCAAAACAATGTACCCAACACACTAGTCATAGGTGACTCTATAGTCAGGCACACTGATGTCCCACTCACCAGGCTAAACAAGGAGAAGGTCACTGTCAGCTGCCTGTTGGGTGCCAGGTTCCGCCACATAACTCAAGCACTCAGATCACTCCACAACAAGTACAAATATGACTCTGTGATTGTCCATGTTGGTGTGAATGACCTGAGATCTACCTCCCTGGACTACATGAAAAGAGACATGGAAGAACTCTCCGATCTTGTAGTGAGGCATGTATGACCCTAGCCCTGAGTAGCATCCTGCCATCGCCCAGAATGATACCGCAGTACAAGGACAAAATGATTGACTTCAATAATTGGCTAAGCTTCTGGTGTCATTCTAAGGGGATTCAGTATCTGTCTGCCTGGGACGACATTGTCGACAGACCACAATGCTTTGCCAGAGATGGCCTGCACCTGTCACCCCTGGGATTCCGGATACTGTCAAAGGCTCTTGCCGCCTCTATAGTGCTTTTTTTAAGCAAGGTTCAAATGACAAATTCACCACCATAACAGAAACAGAAAAGCAAAAACTGAGGGTAATGCTACTCAATGCTAGAAGTCTAAATCTCAAAATGCACTCACTCGAGGCACTCCTTAAAATTGAGAACATCGATGTCTGTGCAGTGACTGAAACCTGGTTCAAGGCTCCAGAGAGCACCCCTGCTTTACCAGGCTATAACTCATACCATACTTTTCAGCCATCTAACCTGGACTGGAACTCCAAAGGCGGAGGTGTGTCCATATTCATTAAGGATATCCACACCTCCAGTCTAGTTGCTCAGCATAATGCAGCCAAGGTTATCCAAGTGCAACTAACTCTGGGCAAAACTGCAATCCAAATTGTAGCTTGCTACAGATCCCCCACCATGCTCCAGGATTCCCACTCCTCTTTTCTTGATATACTGGAAAATTTTAGGGTTCAACCAAACACCCTAATATTGGGCGACTTCAACTACCCCACCATTAACTGGGAAAACTACCCATGTACCAACACCTTCACTCAGCGCTTTCTGGAATTCATAAATTCCAATGCCCTGGATCAACATATCCACACCCCCACCAGGGGCAACAATATCCTAGACCTATTCATTACCAACATGAGTGACCGATGTTCCACACCTGAAGTCAACTCCTCTTTGGTCAGATCCGACCATAAGCCTATCACCCTAGATATCCACATCCCACCCCCACTCTCCATTATGGAAACCATGGTAAAAAATTTCTCCAAAGCCAACTTCATGCTTCTTAAGACAGAAGTGGTGAACTTCATGACACCCTTGCAGATGGACAATACAGTTATGACTGCTAAATGCTACACAAATGCACTCTATAAGCACTTACACGAGTGCATGGATTGTGCTATCCCAAACTGAGCCAAGACGCTATCCTCCAAAAAAAGGAAGCCAATCTGGTGGTCCCCTACCATAAACAGACTCTACAACAGAAGGAAGAAATTGTTGCAAAAGAGAGTAAAATACCATGAGAGAAGGAGCTCCCTGGTCAGCCTCAGCAATAAGCTGAGATCCCTTATAAGATCCTCCAAAGCTAGCTATGAAAACAAGATTGCCACTGATTCTAAGGACAGCCACAAAGCAATCTATAGTTATGTCAAGAATCTCAATGGCAACACCAAGATCTGCTCTGAGTTACAGCACAATGGCACAAAAATTACAGAACCAAGTGATATTGCCAACATCCTGGCAGATAGGTTCGGTGCTAACTTTATCCCCCTCTCACCCCCTAAAGGCCCCATATCTATACAGGAAGAATGCAGAGTCCCTGTAATCACAACTTCACAGGTAAAAGCAGCACTCTCTAAAGCCAAAAACACAGCATCCATGGGACCGGACAACATCCCAGGCTGCATTTTCCACGAACTTCAGAATGAACTGGCTCCCCACCTAAGCACCATGTTCAATCATAGCCTCATGTCAGGCTTTGTGCCCACTGAATGGCACACAGCAACAGTTATCCGACTCCACAAATGGGGAGCCACCACTGATCCTGGCAACTATCGCCCTATTAGCCTGACGAGCCTGGTCTGCAAGGCCATGGAATGTATCATCATGGAATTCATAAACAAAGACATTGGTAACCTCCGAACTCTGGATCCCACCCAGTTCGGGTTTATGAAAGGCTGATCTTGCCTCCTGAACCTGGTCAACTTCTTTGAAGCAATCACCAAAGCCGTAGACGAGGGTAAGGTGGTTCACACAGCCTATCTTGACCTCGCCAAGGCTTTCGACACCATCCCCCATTCTGGAATTATAGCTAAACTAGGCATAAATCCCTATGTCACAAGATTGGTTGCCAACTGGTTTACTGACAGAACCCACACTGTAAAAGTTGCAGACTCCAAATCTGACTTCAAACCAGTGACAAGTGGAGTACCACAGGGTTCAGTCTTGGGACCTCTCATGTTTGGTATCTACTTCTCTGAAGTACAGGCTAACACAGAAGGCCTCTGGCTAATGGAGTTCGCAGATGACTGCAAACTAGGAGCTATAGTCAAGTCTCCAAATGATGTGGACATCCTACAGAAGGGCTTCACTGAGACAGATGCCTGGTGTCAGAGCCATGGCCTCAAGCTCAATGCCAAAAAGTGCATTGTTATCCCCTTTGGTAAAAACTCTGTACCTATGAACTACCACATAGGTGGCAGTGTTCTTAACACTGAATGTGTGATAAGAGACCTTGGGACCCAGGTGGACAGTAGTCTCTCCTTTGATAATCACATTGCCACAGTAGTAAGGAAATCCTTCTACATGGCATACTTCATCACAAAAGGGTTCTCATCCAGGAAAAAAGAGGCCATTGTTCCCCTCTACTCGACATTCATTAGACCCATTATAGAGTACAACGCCCCTTTTGGAATGTACCTCACAAGACATTTGCAGCAGCTGGAAAGGTCACAGAAGTACCTCACAAAGAGAATTACTGGCCTCAAACAGATGCCCTACACTGATCGTCTCAAAAAACTCCAGCTTTACTCTGTAGCATATCTCCTACTCCAAAGTGATCTCTGCCTAACATATAAAGCTATGTCAAACCCAGAGCTGTTGGACATGCTACACCTAAAGAAATCCCAATCCCTCTGAGCTACACGCTCTAGGGACCTAAACCTTGTCACCACAATAAACAGGACTTGCTGGAGGGATAGATTCCTGTCCCAGAGACTTCCCATACTCTGGAACAAGCTACCCATCTATGTCAAGCAAAGTTCCTCATTAACACTCTTCAAGAAAAATCTTGATGAGTGGATGGGAAATAGGAAATACACCCCGAGGATCACTTCTGTGGCTCTGCTCGACAGGGGCACAGGAAATTAAGTTTCTTGGGTTGGCGTAAGCCAGGGAACTTTGTTGGCTAGGCTTACTTAGGCCCTTGGGCCGATAGCCTAGTACCTACCTATGAACATACCTATGAACCTACATATATATATATATATATATATATATATATATATATATATATATATATATATATATATATTATCTGAGGCCCTAGAGATGACACATTAATATTTAGAACAGCAGTGTGAAAAAAAATGAGTGTAATGGCCTTTGGTTAAAATGTCCAGGAGTAACTGTAAACAAGAACAAAAATATCCTGAAATGTACTTCTGGTGGGTGCATTCCCTATAATGTAAATGATCTGAGTCCATACACTATCATATTATTTGAATAGCAAGTGATTGTCGTATTGAAGGGCACTAGAACAGCCATAGGATCTCTTCAGTAAACAAAAATAATTGAAGAATGGCCAAGCACTAGGACTGCATCTGCTTTTCATCCATCCTTATTTTTTCTCTAGGTGTCTGCCTACAAAACATGCATGGTGTTCACAAAGTTTTCTTGGTCCATCAAATATGCAGATCTGTTTTATGGTTGTTGTTATATAATCTCTTTTATGTGTTGTAGAACCTGAATAATGTCACTGATTGCCATTAATTGCACCAGGCTCTTCTATAACAAAGGCATGCTATCATACCATTATAATGAATAGGATGGTAATTATTTAGATCTATACAAAGTGTATACAACCTTAAGTAAAACATTGTTTGCATTAAAATTAAATTATTTAAATATCTTGGTGTGACATACAGAAATCGATACTCTCAGTGGAAGACAGTACGTTTGTAAGCAAAGGTCCATGCACAAGGCTGATATGTTGTATATCAGAACTGATATACATTGTGTCATATTACACTACAGTCGATGGCAGTGCACATATAAGTTAGAGTGCATGAATAAAAAACATGCAATCCACAGCCGTAGATCAGCACTACCAAGGTAGTTGGTACCCCAGGGCATGTTACACAGACATGGAGGGCTACAGCCCTGAAGTACTACAACAGACTTCAGACCACAGCAGCCATTGATGATGACCTGACAACAACCACTTGAAATAACACAGTTAGTGTCGCTGCACTAGGTGAGGTGGTAGGCAGGAGATGTACTGCCTTACGAAGAATCATATACACATTCCTGCAGTGCATCATGTCACATATGCCAAGTGCATCCTCACAGCACCCTAACCAATGTGCCCTCCCAACACAGCCAGAGTGAAATAGCTGTGCTGTTGCAATAATACCTATGTGACTGGACTATACTCTGCTATACAGCTTAGCAAGACTGTACTGTTCAGTGCCATACTGCTGTAGCCCTGAAGGAAACAGCATTAAATGAGATGCCAATTCTGTGTGCACACTTCTCCCTAATGAGGCACAGAATGGTTCAAGTGTTTGTAACTACTACTCTAGAATCCTGCATGTTGCACAGCATATTGCTTACTCATATTACTCTGCCAGAAAACTGTAGCAGTACAAGAAGCATATGACACTCACACATATGTGTACCTACATGCAGTGGTGTTTATGTGTGTAATATTACATAGGTACAGTGTCTGGGGACAATCCTAGCCTGACTAAGGGCCGATCCTTGACTGAGTGTCAACACGATCACACAGGTTGTGCACTGATGTCCCCATACTTGTAGTGATTGCATTTGTCTAGCACTATTTCCCATCAAGCCATGCAGCAGCACATAAGTTGTATTTGCAGTGTGTCATTCACTGATCGTTACCTACCTCCTACCTACAGTCTGTACTAACAAACTGCTTGCCATAGCCAAAATTCTTCATCACTCACTTAAAGCTTTGTCCTCTTGCAGGATGTCAACCTATTTCATTCCCAAGTGCATGAGACTTGAGTGAATTCAATCAAAGCAGATCTACTAATGCTGAACAGTGGAAATTTAGCATGAGTTTATTCAGAGTCGCACTGATTTGCTGTGTTTGGAGGAACTGCAACTTTGATATTTTGTTTCATTTATTTATTTAGTTTTGGAAGTGGCTGGAAGTTTAGCTATAGGGTGATGTTCAATTTTCTTTGTTTTTGTATGCTTTATTTTATTTATTTATTTTACATTTGTTTGGAGTGTCTGGCTGAGCTATTGCCCTTTTTTAGTGGAGGCCCGGGGAAAAAAGCTCCGAAAATATACAATGCAATAACAATAGCAATACAGATACATTTCAATAAAAATAGCAATAGAGAATTTTGTGGTTAAAATATGTAAGCTACATACATGTACATTGTTGACAGATAAAACAGTACTACAAACAAAAAGGAGAATGTTAAAAAAGTAGAATAAGTTGTATGTTTTGGTTTAAAAAAAGAGTTGAGTAATTATAAGGTTTTGTATGCAGAGTAGCAGAAACTTAAAAGGTTACATAAGAATTTCAGGGAGCAGAGTATAGAAGAAGCTTTGCAGGTTGCATAGGAAGCATAGCATGTAGTAGTTAATGGTAAGTTTTAGTAAGTTAGTTTGGCTGTACTATAAAAGGCAGGTAATAATCAGGGAGGGTGAGTACAATGGCAGGACCAGTGTTTTCTAAAGTGGTCATTGGTTGCTAGCTTAAATTATTTGGGGTGAGTTAGGGACCTTATTTCTAGTGGGAGTTTGTTCCATGCAATAGCAGGATGGTAGCTGTATAAGTTGCACCCTGCATTGGATTTGGGTTTATAGATTTTAGTAGGTCTTGGGTTGAGCTTCGGGGAAGTCTGGTAGGGGAGTAGTGAGAGATGACAGAAGATAGACTTGGGCAAAAATCAGGCTGATATAAGATGGAGTGTATGATTTGGAGTTGAGATTGTAGGAACAGGTGAGGTAGTTCGGGCCAGTTCAGGTACTTTAGGGAGAGACAGTGATGAGATTTATGTTTGTTGAGCTGCAAATCTAGCTACTTTGTGGCAGGTTGATTCTAATTTGGTAAGTAGGGAGGAGTTCAGATTTGTGAGTATTTGGGAACAATAGGTTAAGCATGGTAGAAGGTAAGTATGGGTAAGACAAATCCTAGCTTCAGTAGTTAGTAATTTGTTGTTCCTGTACAGTAGTCCTAGCTTTTGGTGTTTTTTTTGATACACTTGTTAATGTGAAGATCGAATTTTAGTTGGTCGTCAGTGGTAATGCCAAGGAGTTTTGTGCTAGTTTCGACTTCTATAGGAGTATTGTTTAGGGACCTTATGGAGAAGAAAGTTTAATGTGGTTTACAGATTTAGGTAGAAGAGTAGTAATTTTGTTTTCTTAGGGTTGAGGATGAACTGATTATTAGTGAGTCATGTCTCTACTGAGCTGAAAAATGTTTGGGTATTTGTTAGGAGTTCTAAGGGGGAATTAGCAATAGTTATGACTGTAGGGTCATCTGCGTATTAGACAATGTTAGAATGAGGACAAGAGGATTGGAGTGAGTTGGTGAAGATATTAAAGAGTAGAGGTCCAAGAATGGAACCTTGGGGAACACCAGTTCTTACTGAGAGAGGGGTAGGTAGTGCTGAGTCCCATCACACTGACTGCAGCCTATCAGAGACATAGCTAGAGAACTATGCAACTGTATCAGGGGAGAAGTTTAGATCTACAAATTTACTAAGTAGCATAGTGTGTGAGACAGTGTCAAAAGCCTTAGAAAGGTCAAGGAATAGACAGGATATGAGTTTGTGATCATCTTTAGCCTGGGCTAAAGTGTTGAGAAGTGATAGTAGAGCTGTGGTTGTACTATGCTTGGGACAGAAGCCATGCTGTGTTGGAGTGAGAAGTTTTTCTTGTAAGAGATAATGCGTAACTTGTTTGTGTATACATTTCTCAAGTATTTTGGAGAGAGGGCAAAGGATAGCAATAGGTCTGAGATTAGATATTTCTGTGGAGTTACCTCCTTTATGAATAGGAAGAGTCTAAAACTATTTCCAGATAGAAGGAACTTTAGACTCAGAGATGGAGCAATTGATTAGTATAGATACAGGCATAGCAAGTGAGTGTGCAGCAATCCGGAGAAAGTAAGAAGGAATATTGTCTGTTGATACAGAACATGGTTTGAGCTTTGAGAGTAGAGTTCTGATATAGTCAGTGGAGACAGGTTTTAGAGAGAAGGAGCTTACTGAGATAGTGGCTGAGGGATGTATAGGGAAGTCTGAAGTATTGTTTGAGAGATTGGAGTTAAATAGTTTGGAAATGGATTCAATAAAGTAAGTGTTGAAGGTATTGGCATTTTTTCAGGTGACTTGTCAGGACATGGGTTTGGTGAAGTTGGTTTATAGCATTCCAGAATATTTTTGGATCATATTTTAATGTTTTGGGGGGTTATAATAAAAGTTTTTTTGTCTTTGTTGATAAGTTTTTTTTGTCTGATTTCTAAGTTCTTTATATTTTAGGAGGTCAACTGGAAGTTTGGTTTGTACCCATGTTTTCCATGTCCTATCTCTGGATTTCATAAGGGTATGGGTGGTTTTAGTTAGCCAGAGTGAAATGTTTGCCTTTAATTGAACTTTTCTCAGTGGGGCTAGAGATTTTAAAATATTTAGGAAAGTTGAATTGAAGGTATTTACTGCTTTGTTGAGTGGGAGCTGAGTAAGGAAATTCTAGTTAATTCTAGAGAGAAGGGTTTTAAAAGTGTCTGGGTTAAAGGTTGAAAGTTTGTGGCAGGTGATAAGCAAGTGTGGTTTGGGGAGGTGGGTGATGTATAGTAGCACTTTTATAGGTGAGTGGTCATTCAGGGTATCAGGTACAGTTTCAGGGTTATGGTATTTGCTGGGGTTAGAAACAAGTATCCAATCTATCAAGGAGCTTGAAGAATGAGAGTTATTAGTATGGGTAGGTTTATAGATTAGTTGTGTAAATCCATGGAGGTTTATGTGTTGTGGAGGGTTTGGATTATTAGAGTTATGTCAATTAATGTTTAAGTCTCCAAGAAGGATAGTTTCTTTAGGGAGAGATATGACAGTATACTTTCCATTAAGGGGATGTTGTCCCCTGGTGGAATGTATAAGGCTACTACTGTGATGGTAGTAAAGTCATTGGGTTTGAGGTTTGCTATTAGAATTTCAGCAGGTGTAAAGGAGGGAATTGGCTCTTTAGGAAGGGAGAGAGTGAGGTAGTTAGATTAAACTAAAGCAACACCTCCACCTTTTTTCTTTAAGCGATCTTGGTGTAGTATATTATAACCTGGAGGAAAAATGTCTTTATCTTGGTTTTGAGGTTTAAGCCAAGTTTCTGTGACAGAGATAATGTCTGGGGTATGAAGAGATACCCAAGCATGAAACTTGCTTAGTTTAGTTGAGCATACTTTGAGTATTGATAGAATAGAAGGAGATTTTCTTTTTTTTTTTTTGGCATGGATGGTTGATTAGAATTGGGGGTGATATTTTGTGAAGTGTTAGGAATAGTGGTAGGACCAGAGTTTGGGTGTATAACACCTGACAAAAACAGAGTCCTTGGGAAGTCATAAGCTTTAATTTTTCATGGGTAATTGTGAAAGTATTTTGTTTTATACTTAGATGTACTATGGTTGAAAGGAGGAGTTTTTATTTTAGGGAGTAGTATATTCATTGGAAGGATAGATGCAGAGATGAGTATGGGTTGTGGCTGTGGATTATTTCCTTCAACTGAAGCTGCAGTTTGACTATACTTTTTTTGCTGAAGAATTACCTGATTATGGGTGTTTCTACCTTCTCCATGTTTTGTGCAACCATGTAGTTTGTATATTTAGCTAATGAGGGTTGGGGGGGGGATGTATGCAAAAAATATTTTTTTCCTGTTTTGTTTTTAGCAACATTTTACTACATCATGGACTTCCAAGATGGGTGCACACTGAGTAACAGATTAATTTCAGCTCTCCCAGTGTGAAAACAGACTCTCAGAAGAGAGAGAGAGAGAGAGACTGTGAACTTGTCTTTTTGGGTAAAGTTCAGTAACTGGCTAGTAAGGGCACTGCCAGGATGTCAACAAAAAAAATTTTAGAGAACCTGAAAGAAAATCAGTCACAAAAGGTGAGGACAGAATACTGACTGAGAAGAATTCTGCAGCTGTTCAGCAAAAAGCAGTGCAAGCTCCAGCTTTGGTGCAAGACATGACTTCCAGTAACCTAGAGGAAAAGGTAAATCAGATGTACTCAGAGCTGATTAAAATAAATGAAACACTGAAGGAATATCTCAACTCAAATAGCAAAAGGCTGGAAAAATGGAAGATTTAAACAGATATTCAGATTTACTAATAAAACAGCATAAATCAGAGGTCAAAATGAAGAAAAGGCTGTCTGAATATGAAACTGCTGAATAAGATATGATTAAAAAATAGAATTAGAGGACAGAGCATGTAGCGAAAACCTGAGATTTTCTGCTGTGCCAAAGAAGCTGGAAGGAACAGACTATATTTATTTTATGAAAGCACAAATAAGCAACTGGACTGGTATTCCACAGCAGGAATTATTAATTGAAAGATCACATCATGTATATGTTCCAAACTTGGCCATGAAAAAGCAACCTAGACCTTTAATAACAAAGACGCAATCCTGCCAGCAGAAAGAGTTGATTCTGACAAAACTGTGGCAGAAGGACAAAGAACTAAAAGTGGGAGACAGAGTGTTTGCAGAAAATGATTACTCGCTGTACACCAGGCAGAAGAGGAGTAAATTTATTCCACTAATCAAGGAATGTCAAGAAGCAAGTGTGAGATCCAGCTATTTTCTGAATATTCTTTCCTGGAGGGTCAAAATAATTTTTGAAGAAGAACATACTAAGGAGGAAATACAAAAGTTTATCCAACAAAAGTGATCTATGGAACATAAGGGATTCTGCTTCTTGTTCTTCTAGTAATAAAGCCCATAAAGAGACTGTGCCAGTGAACCCTTTCCACTATTTCAAAGGAAAATGCTTGAGCGACAGAAAAAAGCACAAGAGTTGTCCATAAGAACCGGAAGTGTGTTGGAAATGAAACAGCAACTTGATTTAGGAGATGGAGAGAAATAGAATGAAAAATGACAACTACGAAATTGAGAAGTAAATGTGGGATTACAAATAATTAATTATATTTGAGAAATATGACAGAATAAGAAAACCTGGAACTATTGGACTTTTTGGCCTTGTCAAACTTGTAGGGTACTCCAAAGCATATGTCTTACTTCATGTCATTAATGTTTGGAAGAATATTTAGGAGAGGTGAGGAGGAAGGAAAGAGTTCACTGTAAGTAAAACAAAATGTTGTTCTTAAGAGTAGTATTTTTATAATGCATGACATAATCTGCATGCTATAAAGTAAAGCTTTCCCAGTTATTTTCAAGTGTAATATGGATACAAATGTACTCAGGTGCCCCTGTTTTTTCTTTCTTCTTTCTTTTTCCTTGTTCAGTTTTAAGAAATATAGGAACTGCAATGTAAAAAAAAAAAAAAAAGAAAATTCTGGTCAAAAGAGCATGATATAAGAAAAAATTGATGTGCTTTTTCTTACTTGGGCATAGAGGAAGGACTAAATTAAGGCCCTTGGCTTGATCTACTATCAAGGTTTAAGGGGAAACAAATAAATAAAAACGAACACTGAATATAATAAAAAATTCCCCTAGCAATTAAATAAATGCTTATAGAGACAACTATGTATCTGGTTCTCATGTCTCCAGACAACCTGATAAGGAGCAATACAAACAGAATACTTCTTTCAATGGCTAGGAGATAATGCTTTCTGAAAGCATTCAAGTGTTTTTCCAATATAGAGAAGGAATAAAGTTAAGACAAAAATAGACAGTATATAGTAGAACCACAGGCTGTACTATGCATAGAGTTTTCTGTGACCACCACTTGTACAGAAACCTGGGTGGTGAAGTCAAAGGCAGCTGAAGAAGCTTGAAGTGATACCTATGAAGTGCCTGAGATAGGTAGTGGGATGCACACTATGGAACAGATGAATAAATGAGGGCATCAGAACCGAAGTCACAGTAACCATAATTCCAGTGACAATCAAGGAGAGCAGAGTACGGTGACTCAGTCATATGTGAAGGAAAACAGATGATTTGGGAGATAAAATAAGAAGGCTGCAAGAGACAAGGGCATCCAGCTGGATGGACTGTGTGAGAGAAAAGACTTCCGATAGTTGTAGATTACTGCTGAAGAAGCTAGGAGAGTTGCACCACTGAATCAGGAGAGTCAGTGACAACTAATCTGACATTCTGACTCCATGTACAATGGGAAAAAGGGGATTAATGAAGATGATTATGATGATGCTAGTACACACACACACATACACATACCTACATATACGTATGGGTCTCCTTAAAATGATCTAAACTCAGAAATATCTAAACACAAAACAGAAATAAAAAATATGTAAAGCAAAAATATCTAAACACAAAATATCAACAAAATCTAGCCACATTCAAATCCAGTGACTTGGGGGGGGTAAGCCCCCCATGTACCTCCCCCCAATATAGAGAGGTTGCACCCTCCACACCACCTTCTTATTTCAAATATCAACTCAGAGGTCACACAACAGTGGAGAAAGGGCATAAATCCTTCCTTAATTTAATTTCAGTTTTGCCAATATTTTTCAGTTTAGATATTTTGGTTGATCATTTGTTTATATATTTGTGAGTTTAGATCATTTAAAATAGACCCATATGTGTGTGTGTGTGTGTGTGTGTGTGTGTGTGTGTGTATATGGGTTCCCTTCAGAAGCTTGAAATACTGAAATGTCGAATTTCAGTATCTCGAGCCCAAGAAGCCGAATCCACATAATAGCAAAAATTTAGAAGCGCGAAATTCAAAACCTCGAATACCAGATGTTTTGAAATTCGCGCTTCTAAAGTTCCACTATGGTCATGTATTCAGGTAAGTGTGTGTGTGTGTGCTAAAGCATTTGGGTAGGGGCAGTGGTGTGCGTCAGTGTGTTTTGTTGCTGTGATGTGTGCGTGCGAAGAGAAAGTAGCTTGTGTGGTGGTGTTTTGTGTGTGTTTGTATGTAGTGCGACCTCGGAGTGAGAATATTTAAGTAGGGGGGTGTGGGGGGTGCAGGGGGGCTTGCCCCCTGATTTCATGTAGTAGAGTGATTGTGTGTGTGTGTGTGTGTGTGTGTGTGTGTATGTGTGTGTGTGTGTGTGTGTGTGTGTGTGTGTGTGTGTGTGTGTGTGTGTGTGTGTGTGTGTGTGTGTGTGTGTGTGTGTGTGTGTGTGTGTGTGTATATATATATATATATATATATATATATGTATATGTATGTATGTGTGTGTATATATATATATATATATATATATATATATATATATATATATATATTTTTCACACTTTACACACTACTGGATCACAATAAAATGAAAATTTTGCTACACCCCAGTGTGTGTCATTCTTTGGATGAGAAGTTACAGCCAAGGTGCCATCTGCTCAGGTAGATGTAAAAAAATCCCCTATCAGTGAGCCAGTTTGTTATCCATCTGGTAACATATGGATTGATGCCTAGTTGAGAGAGTTTATCTATTATACCTGAGTGGGGAATAGTATCGAAGGCCTTGGCCAGGTCAAGGTAGGTGGTGTGCACTGTCTTCCCCTCATCTATGGCCTTGGTGACTGTCTCAAAGAAGTCAACCAAATTTAACAGGCGTGACCTCCCCTTGACAAAACCAAACGGTGTGGGATCAAGTGTCTGGAGGCTTCCAATGTCCTTGTTAATGAGGTCCATGATAATTCGCTCCATGGTCTTGCAGATCAGGCTAGTTAGGGGTTATACTTTCCTAGATCAGTGGATGCTCCACCTTTGTGCAAAGGGATGGCAGTAGCTGTCCTCCACTCAGCTGGGATGAAGCTGGTACTCAGGCTTTGGTTGAATAGGTTGCCTAATGCTGCTGCAAGCTCCTGCCTGAGTTCATGTAGGATGCAGCCTGGGATGTTATCAGGTCCCATGCAGGCTGCATTTTGTGCCTTTGAGAGGGCAGTGATGACTTGCTCCCTAGAGATAAGGGAATGGGGCAGGTACTGGGGATGTCCTGTTTTACTGATGGGGGGGGGGGAGCAGAGGAGTGAAGTATTCACTGAATCTGTCTGCCAGCAGGTTGGCTATATCTACAGGGTTTGTGTATGTGGTGTCCTTGACCACTAGTTCTGAGCAGATCTGGGTGCTCCCCTTGGGACTGCGGACATCTGTGAAGAAAGTCTTATGATTGTCTTTAGTAGATGTGGCCAGTTTGGACTCAAAGTTTGCTTTGGTGGATTTCACAAGTGCTCTTATTTGCTTGTCCAGGCTAAGAAGAGATTGCTTCCAATTAAACACCTGCTCCTTCTTGGTCTTGGACAGCAATATTTTCCTTTTATTATAGAATTTATTTATTGTAGATGTTCACCATAGGTTCATAGGTTGGTACTAGGCTATTGGCCCTAGGGCCTATACAAGCCTAGCCATAACAATTCCCTGGCTATTTCTTCCCACACTATTTACTTCCTGAACCCCTGTCTAGCAGGGTGATTGATGTGATCCCCGGGGTGAATTTCCTTTCTCCCATCAAATCGTCAAGGTTCCTTTTGAAGAGGGCCAAAGAGGCTTTCTGCTTGACATGTACAGGCAGTCTATTCCAGAGTCTGGGTAGTCTCTGGGTCAGGAACCTATCCCTCCAGCATATTTTGTTAATTGTGATGACAAGGTTTAGATCCCTGGAGCGTGTGGCTCAGAGGGATTGGGATTTCTTTAAGTGTAACATGTCCAACAGCTCTGGGTTTGATATGGCCTTGTATGTTAAGCAGAGATCGCCTCTGAGTAGACAATATACAACAGAGTATAGCTGGAGTTTTTTAAGGCAGTCAGAATAGGGCATCTGCTTTAGACCTGTGATTCTTTTAGTGAGGTATTTCTGCGGCCTTTCCAGTTGTTGCAGGTGTCTTGAGAGGTACATACCAAATGGGGCATTGTATTCTATAATGGGTCTAATGAGGGATGAGTACAGTGGGACAATGACCTCCATTTTTCTGGATGAAAAGCCCTTAGTGATGAGGTGTGCCACATAGAAGGATTTCCTGACTGCTGTGGCAATGTGGTTATCAAAGGTGAGACCGCTGTCCACCTGTGTCCCTAAGTCTCTTAGCACACTTTCGGTGTTTAGTGTACTGCCATGTCTGTGGTAATTCACGGGTGCATGTTTTTTCCCAAAGGGGAAAACTATACATTTCTTGGCATTGAGCTCTGGCACCAAGCATCTGTTTCTGTAAGGCCCTTTTGTACGTATCCACATCATTTGGAGATTCAATAATGGCTCTCAGTTTGCAGTCATCTGCAAACTTTGTTAGCCAGAGTCCCTTAGTATTGGCCTGTACTTCAGAGAAGTAGATGCCAAACAAGAGTGGTCCCAGGACTGAACCCTGAGGTACTCCACTTGTCACTTGTTTGGTGCTGGATTTGGAGTCAGCTACTTTTACAGTGTGGGTTCTGTCAGTAAGCCAGTTGGCAACCCATCGAGTGACATAGGGATAAATGCCCAGTTTAGTAAGTTTATCTATGATTCCAAAGTGGGGGATGGTGTCAAAGGCCTTGGCGTGGTCCAGATAGGCTGTGTGGACCACCTTACCCTCGTCCACGGCTCTGGAGACTGATTTTGAAGAAGTCAATCAGGTTCAGGAGACAAGATTGGCCCTTCACGAACCCAAACTGGGTGGGTTCCAGTGTTTGAAGGTTGCCAATGTCTTTGTTTATAAGTTCCATGATAGACAGACAGGTTTACTCTTCCTTGAGGAGGATGATTTCATCCTGTCTGGTATTCCTGATTCCATGCAGCTATATAAATGCTCATACAGTACTTTGGTGTAGGTTTGGACATATGTGCCAGTTCCTGCAGAGGGGGAGGGGGCTTTGAAGCTGTTTATACCTTCCCTCAGGAGGTTGTAATCAGCTTTGGATAAGTTTTTTTTGTTTGACCCTAGGTGGGAGGGGGGGGGTCGGGGGAGATGGTGACTTTGAAAGTGACTGCTTTGTGGTTGGATCTTACCAGGGATGATGACATGGTAGGGATGCTGCAGTGGTTACTCATGTTGGTTAATACCAAGTCCAAGGTATTTTCACCTCTTGTGCGGGTGTCAACCAACTGGTCCAAGGCATTTGCACTGACGAAATCAAGGAATCTCTGAGCATTTGTGTTTTGGGATGAGTATTTCTTCCGGTCTATGGTTGGATAGTTAAAGTCGCCCTGGATCAGGATAAAAGGTTGAATCTTGATAGAGTGGAAGAGGCTCAGATAGGTGGAGTAGGCATCTTGAGTCAGTGCTGGAGGCCTGTAGCTAGCTATGATTTAAATAGGGATCTTGTCAATTGTTATCGAAAGAGTCTGTGAAGTTCCTTGCTGCCATAGCCAAATACCGCCTCAGGTTCCCCCTGAGAAGAAACTATTGGCCTAGTGGGATGAACCCAGATAACAAAGTGTAAATAAAATTGAAAAATAAATTTGTGAGACACTCAGTAACTCTGTGACTAAAGCACTGCCATGGGTCCTGTAGGGAGGGGGACAAGTACTACTTTCCATATGTAGTCTGTCAAGGAATCATGATAGCTGAGGTGTGTTCCACTGAAATATTTTTTCGTTGTTTTCTGATTTAATAAGAAATAGCATGACAAAATACATCAGAAATATAGAACCATTGATGTGTGTGTGTGTGTGTGTGTGTGTGTGTGTGTGTGTGTGTGTGTGTGTGTGTGTGTGTGTGTGTGTGTGTGTATGTATGTATAAATATAATATATATATATATATATATATATATATATATATATATATATATATATATATATATATATCTTCCATGGAAGGTTGGGCACCGGGCTGGCGACTCGACACCATAAAACTCCACTGACAATCATGAGCGGACAGGTGATCCGCTGTGGCGACCCCTAACCGGGAAAAGCCGAAAGAAGAAGAAGATATATATATATATATATATATATATATATATATATATATATATATATATATATATATATATATATATATATATATATATGGCTTCCCTACACAATTTCAAAGAGAAATTCCCTAAACATCAGTAGCTCACAGAAAAAGATTTCAGAGGCATAATGCTGAATGCTTTTCTCAGTAGGAAATCATTGCTGGTGTGATTTTTAATTGTGCCCTGATAATATTTCTCTTTTTAAGGCAATTTCTCCCTTCAAGTAAGTAAGTGCAACTGAGGAGTTAGTAAATATAAGTCCGGGGTGGGGGCTGCTTGCCCCTACTGCAACAAACAAGAAAAAGGGAGTTTTTTGCCTCCCCCCCCCCCTTTTTTTTTTTATTTGTTCTGTTGAAGCTTCAGCTTTCAGGAGTTAGAAATGTTATAGTGGAAACTGTGTGTGTGTGTGTGTGTGTGTGTGTGTGTGTGTGTGTGTGTGTGTGTGTGTGTATGTGTGTGTGTATATATATATATATATATATATATATATATATATATATATATATATATATATATATATATATATATATATATATATATATATATATATATATATATATATATATATATATATATATATATATATATATATATATATATATATATATATATATATATATATATATATGTATATACATATGGATCTAGTTAACTAGATTAGATGAACTAAATGTTGATAACACTAACACTGACACTCTTTTGCGCATGCTAAATATTTATTTCAAGTTCCAGATTGCACAATTCTGGCAAAAGGGCATATTCCCCAACCTCAGTGACTGTTGATCTTAAACACTTATTTCTGTTTCATTGACCAAAGCACATTGACAAAAAAGAGATCAATATTAGGGATGTTTGAATTTTGGAAAACTGATATATATTGTACAGACCATGGAGCCTTTCTGTTTTAGAAGCTGCCTCAAACAGACAGCTAACAAGTAAATTTGTTTGTCTAACTGAATAGCACTAGTTTTATCTATGCTGCTATGTGGATACCTGCATATTCAAACATCCCATCGGTCACCAACAAGCATACTATTTATAAGCAGGTTATATATAAAAAAAAAACAACATTATAGTTCTAAATCCATGCAAGTAACATTATTTAACAGCAGTATTTTAAAGTACAGACTCAAGTTTAGTAGACATTAAGTTGTTAACTCCATAATTCCATATTTATGGGAAGACATCAGATTATTTCTTTATAATATTTTCTGTTAATATTTGCTGATTTTACTGGGTTACACTTAAGCACCAAGCAGTTCTGTTCTGAAGTAAATCATTTGTTTAGGGTTTCTCTTATTCTTCATTTTTTTGTTTTGTTTTCTGTTTTTCACTTTGTGGTACACAGATACACATACATACAATCACACCCATACAGCTCTGTAATACACATGCAACCAAGGGGTTAATATTGCTCTCAGGAAGGGAGGGAAGTCACAAAGGCCAACCTGCAGCACTCTGGGTCCACCTGCTGCTGACTGCAAGTCAGCTTATATTTGGATATGTGGAAGCAGCCCTCTAACAGCCTTTGACTAACACAGTCACCAGTGACTGCTGTCATATTGAGAGACGCTGATACAATGTTGCTGTTTTTAACAAAAGGTTCTTTCTTTCCAAGGGTCAGGAGTTGTATTAGCATGTGGGTTGGCAGGACTTCCCGTCTACCTATAAGGATCTGCACTGTAGCACAATGCGGGTTAGAAACTCAAGATGGCTTGTAGCATGACACAGAGGTGTTTATGGATATTGCTGTGATACAAAAATAACAATCATTTGTCAGTGCCATATATACATCTATATTCCAATGCAGAAATATGCAATAGCGAATGAAGAGCAGAGGCAAGATGGAAGTGACAACTGTTAGCACACAAAAGAAATCTAGTATCACTGGTGTGGTGCTTTGTAACCTTTTATGTACAGCAACAGTAGGACATTTACCCCAGAAACAGAAAAGTGTGTCTTTGCCACAGTGTGGGTGAGCAGTAATTGCCTCTTTTCACAGTATTGTGACCCTTATCTCTGCTAGTATCTACAAAAGACAAGGTCAGTAACTAAATACCCAACCAAATCAGAATAAAAATACTTACAGAACAGAGTTGCCAATGTGTTCAAAATAATTTTCAGGGAAAAATGTCTGAATTTGATTCAGCCTGTATTTCCCCCAGACATACAGTATTTTATCTTAACATTGTTAATCTCTGTAGGCATTCTGCAAAAAATAAAAATATGTCTTTCTGCTCTTGAGCACTTTGTTGACTGCATTGGCTTACTCACATTGCATCACAGAGTGATGTTGTGACATCGCAAATGATTCCTTAGGAAGCTATTGTGCTGTCATAACAGATGATTATAACTTCAAATATCAAATTGATCTACAGAGGAAATCCAGCAGACAAAATCATGCTCTGCAAGTTCCTTTCAAACAGACGAAGAGAAATGTATTATCTGAAAATGAAATGTGTGAACAGTTACAATTAATTATTGTGGGTTTTTCCTTCACTGAAATTGAAATGCCAGTAGCTCATTCTGTAATTTATTGTTTGTAGTTCCAGATCTCCCTTCCTTCTGAGGTTACTTACAATTGTCCTGCAGCACTCTGCCTTTGAAGTTTTGATAATGATTCTTTGGTCTAATCTCCATTTCAGGCTATTTATTTGTTTGGAGTTATAAGCAAACATACACGCTTATAAAGTTGCTCTCCAAAGACTTTTGTTTCTGTATAATCCTTCTATCTCAACTAGCCTGAGTTAGGCTTGTCACGTTTTCGACACCCAAACTGGGATACTTGTATTAAAGAATGAAAATGTATTTTTGCCTTACTGCCAGATTAGTCTTTGTTCTAGAATTATAGCTGTTTCTTTTGTTTTTGTACCATATCAACACATTTGATATATAGTATTCTAGCTTAAGATAATGCTTAGATCAAAGATTTTTTTTCTTAGCACAGCTGGGCATTTGCAATGCTTCATGTCCCTCCTCACAGGATGAAACTGTGCAGATTGGGACTATTTTGTGAAAAAGTGGGTAAGTTGTAATGACACTCCTAGTGTAGCTGCCCCTGTCTGACCCAGGGGGATCTCCTCTTCCATCTTCCCCAGGTGTCTCTGAATCTCTCAACTGACTACAGTGTATTACTGTCTCTGATAATAATTCCAGGGGAGCCACCACCTTCTGTGTGAAATAGAACCACAGTAAGTCAGTGTTGAATCACTCGGTATGGTCACAACTACATCTCTTTCTGCCCTTTTCTAGTTACTCTAAAGTACCACACATTTACTTGCCCTCAAACAATACTGTATGTTCAACTTATATTTCCCCTTTTTTCCTTCACTGTACACTTACAAAGCAGAGTCTCTCATCAAAGTCCAGCATATACATTCTGCACCCCTATTTTTGTGATTGCTCCCAGCCTATTGATCCTTGCTCTGTTAAGCCAGTAGAACCGAACATTTACTCCAGATCTGACTTACCACTTTCTTACAGAATATGAAGGATCTTTTTGAATCTTTGGAATTCACTATGGTCCTAGCTATACATTCCAGTATCTTGTTGAAATTCACCACTTAGGTTTCACGTTGGATTTCATGATTCACCTTTGGAGCAAGGGTGTAGTTATGCATACCCTTTGTACTCAGCTGAACAGATCACTTTTTGCTGAAAATCCCTCATAAACATTGTGACTTCCTAGGGCCAGAATGCATCTACATCTGTATGCATTAATATATGCAGCATGGATCTACTTTGTATCTTCTTTATAGGTGTGAATGCTAATTTAAAATCAACATTTTTTTCTATCTGTGTAGGGCAACAGCTGAAATGCTGCATGCATTATTGGATGTTTCAAATTACAACAGTTAGTGAGATATGTTGATTATTTTTAAATACTTGGTGGGTTGTGAGATAAAATACAAGATTCTGAGTACAAAATGGATTTTATTGCTACAAAACTTCTTAGAAACAGCCATACTGATGAGTCCAGGACAGAAACTTACAGAAATATTTTAGAAGAATGAAAGAACAGGTTGTAACTGAGGGTCTGGGGTAGCAAGGGTTCATTAGCTATGAAAATGTAGGTGATCTGTGTTGAGTTTTATGGGATTTCTAAAGCTGAAGCACAGTTTTATGACCCTGGGTATTTATGGCATGCATGACCTCTACCTCCAGATGCTGTCCTCTCAACTCATAGTGATTGTACTTACCTGATGCCTGTCCTCTCAGCTCATAGTGATCATACTTACCTGATGCCTGTCCTGCCAACTCAGAGTGATCATACTTACCCGATGCCATTTTCCTATACTTTTATTTTACAATATATCATATCATATCATATCATATCATATCATATTAATGGACAGCTAAAGAAAAGAAATTCAATTGCAGTGAAGATGTAACATACCATGAAATAGTCACAGTTATGTAATTTGCTTAACAGCCCTTTTGCAGACAAATGTAAGCATGCATGCCTTTTACATAAGTATCTTTGGTAACTGATGTTTGGCCTAGTCATGGTGTTATATTTTCTCAAACTTGAATTAGGATTTCAATACAGAAATAATGCTGAAGCTATTGTATATAAGCGGACTGAGTATTTATTATAATATTTACCTGTTATTTAGGATGCAAGCATGGTGTGTGTGCGTTAATACCATTTGTAAGGAGGGATGGTACCCCTTGTTAACACTACCCAGTTTTAAGAATTAGGTGGGGATTAAAGTGAGGCCCTAGCCCTCATCACAAAAGCATTTTTTAACCTTCTTAATTCAGGACGGTGCTGG